>NW_011357369.1:697973-739308 GCF_000735185.1 Notothenia coriiceps
GATTGAGCATACTTCAGCCAGAGGGGATGATGTCATCTCATCACTGTCTGTCTTGCTGTCTGTCTGTCTGACTGACTGACTGTCTGTCTGTCTGTCTGACTGACTGACTGACTGACTGTCTGTCTGTCTGTCTGTCTGACTGACTGACTGACTGTCTGTCTGTCTGTCTGACTGACTGACTGACTGACTGACTGACTGACTGACTGACTGACTGACTGTCTTGCTGTCTGTCTGTCTGTCTGTCTGACTGACTGACTGTCTGTCTGTCTGTCTGTCTGTCTGACCGACTGACTGACTGACTGTCTGTCTGTCTGTCTGTCTGTCTGTCTGACTGACTGACTGTCTGTCTGACTGACTGTCTGTCTGACTGACTGACTGACTGTCTGACTGACTGACTGTCTGTCTGACTGACTGTCTGTCTGACTGACTGACTGACTGACTGACTGACTGACTGACTGACTGACTGTCTGTCTGTCTGACTTACTGCTTATCATCTGTCTGTCTGAAGCCTATCATTTGGGACTTCATCTCAATCATCCTTATATTAGTCTGTCAGGTTGATTGAGAGCTCGGCTGTCTGGAACACATCCTCCTATTTTTGTCAGTCTAAAAACCTGTTTCATTTAACTCCAGTATTTTAACAACCATCATCATCCCACAATCTCCTTTTTCTTTCCCTTCAGTTTCTCTTCTCTGATGATAGTACTCTATGGCATAATGTTTTTCCTCTCCTTTCTTTTTCTTTGTCCTATATTATGTTAAACCTAGATATATTTTATAGTTTTGCATCGACTCAGTTGTCTTGTGTCTTATCTTTCAGAGAGAAACCATTATTTATTTAATTACATTTTTATTATCATACATTTTACCTCCTTGTGTCTATTAACCTGATACAATGTGATATATTTTGCTGCCTTCCTTTTAAAGTTCTTAACAAATAATCTGAGGGGAATTTCTTGTTGTTGTTTTTTTACTTGTTTGATGTGTCATTTTGTAAAGCACTTTGAGCTGCATGAGTTTGTATGAAAAGTGCTATATAAATAAAGCTTTATTATTATTATTATTATTACTATTATAAATGTTTTTTTATTGTATTCCACTCTGTGTCCTGCAGATGTGCTGCGACTGTTGTCTCCTGGGGAAGGCGACCCTGGAGAAGGGTCTACCCTGTGACCACACCCTGTCGGTGGGCTACCAGTGTGGCTTGGTGTCCCGAGCATGCTGTGTACACGAAGCCGCAGATAACCAGACCACACCTACACAAAAAACGGAATGTTAGTGAAATAAAATGAGTAGAACTACAGTAGGCAACATTTAAAAATGTAAACAAGTTTCTTTAACCAAAGCAGGCAATTTCTATCATGGTAGAACACATAAAATATCTGGAAATATTGGAGAAGGAGCATAAGAATGAGCTCACACTGCCCCCTGCTGGATGTATGTGGACATTGCTTTTAAGGCAGTTGCAAGTGTATTGCTCATGGGCAATCCAGCAAAAACACATTGTACTTTTTTCTCCAAGATTATACTTGGAACAGTTTGTGGCTTTTATTGTTGTGTGGAATTGTTATATGAATACCTTTTTGCTTTGGACTTATGGGACATTTTTCTCTTTTTTCTAAAATGTCATAGACTTAACAATTATTCAGTTGCATCCCTAAACAAAGCATTATTTGAGAATGTCCTAGGGCTGCTTCTTATGATAGATGGATATATAATCATGTTTTTTCTCTCTCATGCAGTACCTAACAAGGATGAAACCCATGAAAATGGAGATAATTCAGTTTTAAGTGATCAGTGCGAGGGTATGTTATATTATGGCAATAAACAAGCTTCCCTACACATTCCTGATTTTTAATCTAAAGAAATGCATCGCTCAATTATAAACGTGTTTGTTTTACATTTTTAGGGAAATGTGCTCATTCTTGTGTTGGCAACCACACTTGTACCTGCTTTAAAGGGTACAAACTCAAACCAGATGGAAAGAGCTGTGAGGGTGGGTATTGTCTTCAACTGAGAAAAGTATCAATTATTTTGACAAAAATAAGAGCACAAAAGACTTGGGAGGATCAACACAATAAGAGAACCTCTGCTGTCAAACACAGATATCAATGAGTGTTTGCTGGGAGCCAGCAACTGTCGGGGGGGCGAGCGCTGTATCAACACTGAGGGCTCTTTCCGTTGCCAGAGAGAGGTCAGCTGTGGGACTGGCTATGAACTCACTGACAACAACAATTGCAAAGGTCAGTCAAACTGTGCTGTTTGCCTCCGTTACTAACTTACTGTGTATCTTAGCAGGTATTATCAGTGTGTTCAATAGCACTTTTCCCTTTTTTCAGATATTGATGAGTGTGAGACTGGCATCCATAACTGTGGCCCAGAGTTTGAGTGCCAAAACACCCAGGGGTCATTTCGTTGTTCCCCTAAGGTCAAGTGTGGTGGCGGCTTTATCCAAGATGCCCTCGGCACCTGCATCGGTAAGCACCATGAGACATTTGTGAAAAGATCCTGCTCCTTTCCCCCTTGCCAAAAGTGCTTCTAATGGCATTTTCAAAGATTCCACCATGCTCAAACGAAAACAACCATAAGAATCGAGGAGTTCAACCACTGCTAGCGAACTCCCATCAAATTGAAAAACTGTGCAACCTTTATCATTTATGATTCGGTTAATGCATTGACTAAAATGTTATAAGAAACCTATTAGTGATAGACACTGTGCTATAGACTCCTGGGTTCTGATTGGTTGTTTTTCCTTTGCCACAGGAATCTCGCATATCTGTTGCATGCATGACTGTCAGGAAATAGTGACATTTCAGCAAATATGCCAACAATTTTATGAATGAACAGTAGACAATCTATGAAAGACAGAGTGCAGATGGACCAGTAAATACTGCTGGTTGTCTGAGAGGGTAACTGCAGGGCAAGAGGGAGAAGCTTCATATATATTGAAATGCAGAGTTAGAAGGATAGATAAACAAAGAAGGAAAGTGAATTCATGTTTAGGATCTGGCTGAATTTGTGTCTCCATGACTTCCCGGTCTTTGTCTAGAACCAGCACCAATGTCATCTGTTTCTGTGTTTCAGATATAAATGAATGTGTCAGTCAGACAGGCCCATGCCACCAAGGGCAGATCTGTATCAACACAGTTGGCTCCTACATCTGCCAGAGGAACTCCGTTAACTGCGGTCGAGGGTACCACCTCAATGAGGGGGGCAACCGCTGTGTTGGTAAGGCGTAAAAACTCACCATTCCTACATAACAAAGTATTTTCTAACTATCTGAGAAGCATTAAATGGTTTTCTTTCTTGTTTGCGTCCCTCACTGCAGATATTGATGAGTGTAAGGACCCTGATAAGGTCTGTACAGGTCACGGGTGTGTCAACCTGATAGGCTCCTACCGCTGTGAGTGTGAGGCTGGCTACATCTTCAACAGCATCAGTCGGACTTGTGAGGGTAAGCAGCGTGTCGACTATGTTTGGTGTTCTTACACAAATCTAACAGTATTCAATGAATAAATAAACATGCATACTGTACGGTTAATGGTCAAGTTGTGTCGTGAACTTCTTACTGTGGACTGTGTTTTAGATATTAATGAATGCAGACACTACCCTGGCCGCCTGTGTGCTCATAAGTGTGAGAACGCTCTGGGTTCCTACAAGTGTAGCTGCACCACCGGCTTCAAGCTTTCTGTTGATGGCAGGAATTGTGATGGTAAGAAATAAAGAATTTATAATTACAACTTGTTATGCAATACGCAGTATGTTTATTGTACTAGAACAACATAAACCCCTAATCAGCTCCTAGTTGGAAGACCCTTTGTCTTTGATTAGAGTTGTTTTGGTTTAATTGGTTAATTGATAACATTCCAATATATTTTTTTTAAAACAACTGATCAGAGACAGGACTGTAAAGCCATATTCACATGGGCCTAATATTCCCTGGAGACCTCTACTGTAGTCATTTGTCATAAAACAGCAACATCACTGCCTAGTACTCTGTGATGTATTTATAAATCACATGAGCCCCTCTTGTAATTGGGTTTAAGATATAATCCAGATTCACAAGAACATTTACCGAGATTGAGAACTAGAGTATATTCAGTGTATGAAATCAACAAGACACCATTGTACTTTGTCAGACCAGAAAACTGTGCAAGCAAATGTTGATGTAGTACATATTGAAAGGAGGTTTGCTATTTGTTAAACCAGTACGATAGAGTTAAAAATGCTCTGTGATCATTTCTTCTCTATAGATTTGAATGAGTGCGACAGCAACCCGTGCAGTCAAGAGTGCGCCAACGTGTACGGCTCCTACCAGTGTTACTGTCGCCGTGGCTACCAGCTCAGTGACATAGACGGATTGACTTGTGAAGGTAAAGTATTTCAACAGCTACTTAGAGGAATACTGGAATATAAAAAAAAAAGTCAGCTTGGTGTTAGCATACACTATAGCAAACTGCCTTATATATTAAACAGATGAATTACAAGCAGTTAAAATGTGTATTTCTTAGATTTCCATTTTGGTTTGACTTGTTTTATCTGCCTCTGTTGCATATTTAGATATAGATGAGTGTGCACTGCCTACTGGAGGTCACATTTGCTCCTATCGCTGTCACAACACCCCTGGCAGCTTCCACTGTTCCTGTCCTGTCGAAGGCTACACCTTATCAACCAATGGGCGCAGCTGCCAGGGTAAGCTATTCTTCGAATGAAGGCATATGTCAATTTTAACAAGTTATCTTTGTTAATGTATTGAAATCACATGTTTCTACCATTGTCTCTTTCGCTCCCAGATGTTGATGAATGTGTAGCAGGAACACACACATGCCTGGTGGATCAGAGCTGCTTTAATGTACAGGGAGAATTCAAATGTCTTTCCTTTGACTGTCCGTCCAACTACCGACGCGTGGGAGAGACGTGAGTTTTCTAGATTTTGTGCACATTTTTATAAACATGACACAATACTACTTTAAATGTTCTCATGCCAATATGATTGGACTCCTTTGTATACTAATGTAATATAGTGACATCACTATGTTACACCCGTGCTTCTATTGACTAGCACTCCAACACACAGTACGTGATAGGCTAAGGGGCGGGACATCTCTAAGCGGTTGACCAATCACAACATAGCAGGCCGGCTAACCAATCAGAGCAGACTGGGCTCAGACAGAGGGTGAAATGAGGTGCTGCAGCACAGGCAGTATGAGAAAAATAAAGACCTTTTTGAACAATACATCATGTAAACATGTGACAGTAGAGGCACAAAATATCATTATGAAACCTAAAATGAGCATGATAAGGCCCCTTTGGCACAACATCGACAGAAAAACTCACACACATCCACAGAGCAAGGTCCATGTTCCTCAAAGCCATATCAGATACGTCAACCTACTGAAAGATCAGAGTGCAACAGTAAACCATGTCAGGCCTTTTCAAACCGACCCCCATTCATGTCATTCAAGGCTGTGCATGTCCAGTATGCTCTATGCTGGAATGACTTTGGAAAAGATCCGGCTGTAGCATGTTCTGTTGTTTCAGAATTATGAAATGCATATGGATATTTTTACATTGGCTTAATTACAGTAGAGGCTGTGTATGACCTATGCAGGCACCAGTGATAGGACTTCTTGCATGATCCCACAGAGGGCACCATGACTGGCCTGTGAAGTGTTTTGCTGCAGAGACTGTTGTTCCTTCCACTGCATGCCATGCACGGGCAAATTAAATTTACACCTGGTCTCTCTCTCTCTCCTTCTCTCTGTGCCTGTTTTGTTCTGTCTTCTCCTGCCCTGCCCCCCCACCCTTTCTCTATTTGCAGTCGATGTGAACGCTTGCTTTGCAATGAGTCTGACGAGTGCCTGACCATGCCCCTGAGAATAACCCACTACTACCTCACCTTCCCCACCAATATCCCCGTCTTCACCAACATCTTCCGCATGGGCCCCTCCCAAACCGTGGCTGGCGATGAAATCCAGATTGTTATCACCGCTGGCAACGAGGGCGGGTTCTTCAAGACAGAGCAAGTGCCCAGCGGCGGCGTGATGTCGGTGGCAAAGCTCATCAACAAGCAGCAGGACTTCAATCTGTCTCTGGAGCTGAGGCTGCGTCGCTACGGCACGCTCAGCACATACATGGCTAAAGTGCAGGTGTTTGTTACCCAGGATGAGCCCAGAGTACCTTACAATCCCCTACTAGAATAAACACAACCAATATGAAAGGTTACACAAGTTACTAAACTCTTAAAAAGGATGTGTCATCTTCAATGCAACGTCTTGTGGAGAAAACAGGACTTTTTAACACAGAAGGTATGTGAGATGAGCATACAGTATTTTTTATAGCAAAGCAAGGTTTTGCAATGCCGACTATCCGGGCAATTATAAATGGATAACTCCAAATGATTGATCATTATCGGTCCAGTATGCATGTTTATAACTAAAGATTATCAATGTTTCTTTCATTCATTGATTTATGCCACTAGTTTAGGTCTGCCTAAAACTGTATTGGCCTATGGGTTCATGGCCTCGGCGCCAAAATGAGCTGTGGGCACCTAATGTTTGCTGTATCCCTTGCTTAAGTGTCTATTCAATTTCCTTTTTTCCATCAAATATATGCAAATATTTCCAATGTGGACTGACACTTAAAAAAACAGGGAAACAATAAACCTCGATCTGACACTCAGAAAGAAAGTGAGTTTGAGTTTCCTAAAATGTCAAACTATTCCTTATACACATTAGCAACAAACTTACAGTGGGAAATTACAAGCCTTGTCTATTTCCTTTTCTATATTGTAAAAAAATACCCCAAATATGACTCTGTTTGTCACTAAGCTCATGTTAAAGATGACACATCATTTTTTTAAAGAGTGAATTTGACATAACAATATAACAAACTAAATCAGAAAACATAAGCACATGTTTTAGTACTGTAGCATTTCTCATAATCAACTTTTTAACACTAGAATAAGGATCTTTATTTAGCAGTATGAATAAGGTCCAGTTGAATGTATCTTCTTGGAGGTAAGGCGCTGTGCTAGCCGCTAGGTGGCGTTCTAGGTCAGGGTAAATCATAAAATGGTAACGACCCATGTCTGCCTACAACTGAGTGTAATTTGATGATGGTTGCATGATAAAGTCTGACGTTTTGCAGCATTTTATGGTTTATGTGTTGGATGAACAGTTTTCTATTAAAATTGAAATAGAAATAACACATGTTCAAGTCAAATCCAGTTCTTGATGATGGTGCATTGTGGGGTTTATCAAGGCCAAATCACAGATGGAGGCATGAAGGCTTCAACACATAGTTTCATATTGCTATTATCCAACAGCCTCAGTGAAGAGGAAATCCATTAATACATGTGCTGCACATCTCTAGAAATGCATATGAGTTAAAGTTACCCGGCTACAAGCATCTATACACTATATAGAATTGTATTACACACTAAAATTGGAAAAATCATATATAAATGTATTATTAATAGTATTAAAACGTATGTCTTCTGATGATTTGAACGTTTTTCTGCAATCTGTAATTTTTGTAAACTAAGAAACCTACCAGGCCAGTCATTTAAATCAACCATGAAACACACACAAGTCACATTTCCCATCTATAAGTCAAACCATTCAGTTATATATAATTTATGTTAAATTGCACTATTTATTAAGTCTATAAAGTAATCCCCCACCTCCAAATTCCGGTCGGAAATCAGTTTTTGTATTCATTGTAACTCCTGCTCCCGAAACATCAGTTACCTTTCACCGCAAATACGTCTTTCTTTGGCAGTTATTTTCATACATATCTCTTTAGCTCCCATTACATTTTAGGCTTAATGTGAAATGCACAGATTTCCACTCCATACTGCGGCCATAAACCCCAAAGCAGACAGATAATCCAAATGAAGGCTGAGTAAGTGACACGATGGGATGCAGTGGCAAAGAGAATGAAATGTGCACCAGCAGGGGAGAGTATAAATAGTTTGACATGCTGTGAGGCTGCAGCCCGAGGACTGTGGCTTATAATAACTGTAAATTCAGATGTCCTAGGTTCCTCCTGTTCTGAGCTGTCAGGACGGTAAGGATGCACTCGGTCCCTATTGGGGATATCCTTAAAATAAGAACATAGTGGTGCACATAAGGCTTTTTCCTCCCCTTTGACATTGAGTTATGGGGCTCTGGGCTCTGGCCGGTGGTCTGAACAATTTGTGGTACAGCAACATCACCGCGCTCAGAATGAATGATGCCCTGCAGTGTTTGTGTTGGGGCGTTATCAATGTGCTGACTATAAATAATAATTACCAAAAAAAATAAAAGGCCCTGTGCTTGACCAGAGGACTTTCATCCAAAAAGTCTGTTTTTCTTTCTGGTCTGCAAGTATTGGGGTTTTACTCTTGGGCTGGGCCACTTGAGTCATTGGGGAGATGAATAAGACGTTAATATGCGCGCACACACACACACACACACACACACACACACACACACACACACACACACACACACACACACACACAGAAACAATTGCAGAAATACACATAAAAACGCACAGTATTTTTGCTACAAACATACATGTATTGTCCTGTATTTAGCTCAACTTGCTTCCCCTGCTTTGAGGTGTTCATCAATGTGTAAGGGGCCAGTTAAGTTTGGATCATTATGTTCTCGTAAATGTAGGCTACTCTCTATCCAGACAGATCTTTCACCTTGTCCTCTAGAGCCCCGCTCGGGTCTTTCTGCAGCTCAGGCCGTGGTATTATAAACTAAGATACCATTTTGTGGGTTTGGCATGGGCCAAAGCAAAACTTGGACCCACCCGCTAATTGCTAATTACAAGCCCCTACCCAGTGGTGGCTTGACTTTTTGTCAGGGGCTTCTCTCCTCTCTCACCATGGAAGAAGCCCTGCAACCCAAGCCGTGCCTGGGCTTTGAGCTGCAGCCTATAGGTCCCCTGAGGAGAGCCAGTGATCCACGGCCCATGACTCACAATGTGGCTATATGGCTGCCATGCACATTAACTGGTCTTATACATGGCAACTTGGCTGTTTTCATAACCCAATATAACCGTGTACTGACTTGTCTCCTTTGTGAAAACCAAGCTTACATTTAACATCTTGGATGTTGAAGTCAAGGCTTTTATTTAGTTTCAATAGCTCTCTCATGATCGCGTCTCCCATCGTTTCAAAGACAAACCCTTGATTTATGGGGTTGTTAGTGACTTAGAAACCTCTCTCAAAGTCTTATGTAGCAGACAGGTAGTGAATAGTTATACTTCAGGTGGCGTTAGCCTTAGGAGCCAGCCGAGGCCCTCCATTCCCGTCGACCTGTCACTGATTAGTCTGTGGAATAAACAAAGCTCTAAATAATAGGATGAGAGCTGCCCTGGGGATAGGCTGGGGAGTTGTCTAGTCATGTTGCTCACAATTTAGGAGTCTTTTAGAACACTCCCTTGCCCCATAAATCCTCCTCAAGAGATTATCTGATGTGAAGCAGGGGATGCTCAGCAAATCCAAATATTTTCCTGAGCAGGTTGTGGATCATTCTTTGTGAGTGTAGTAATTCATTTCCCACACAGCTTGAAAACGGCATCATAAAGGCAACAATGGCATCGCTAGTCTCCACAAACTACTAAGTTTGGCTTCAGCATGATCTATGGAAATTATTGGCACCACCCAGAATTGGATTGTTATTTCTTTTTTGACTGATGTATCCAGTAACTTCTGTGTTGTCCAGATATTGTTTGTGGCCATTGCTGTTGTCCTCACTGAGTTCTTGATTACACAGAGGGCCGCTCCCAAGGATGCCCTGTTATTTTAGGCTTTAGAAATCAATGGTGGTTAACTCTGACGTCTTAATATAGACATTACCTAAAGGTCAGAGGACGTGTGTGTTTGTGTTTTCTTTTGTGGGTGTGTATGTTTGTTCTGTCCTTTAGAGTGGCGAGGCTTCAACGCTCTGACACCATTCGCTGTGTAAAGTCCTGTCAGCCCAATGACGTCGCCTGTGTCCTGGACCCCATGCACTCAGTGTCCCACACCTTCATCTCCATGCCCACTTTCAGAGAGTTCACAAAGCCAGAGGGTAGGTACAAAGCATGGTTTAAATGCATACTAATAATGGACTTTTGGGTTAACATGCAAACATGCAGCAAAAGTATAAAAAGAGACTAAATATATTCAAGTTTCATTAACAAAAGGTTTGTTGGTGACAAGTTTTAAAAGAATAGTTTTGACATTTTGGGAAATAAAGTTATTCCTTTTGTATATCTTTTTGCAGAGAGTTAGATTAGAAACTACTCTCATATGTTTAGGTCAATTATTAAGCTTAAGCTAGCAGCCGGTTAGCTTACTTTAGCATACAGATAATACAAAAGTTAGCTTGACTCTGCCGTAACGTAATGAACAAAGACAAAGACCAGAAGTAGTGTAAAAGAAACAATTTCCATGTGAATTCACGAGCCATAAAGAGACTGACAAATGTTCCGCTTTGGACAGGCTAGCTCAACCTTTCCAGTCTATGCTAGGCTAACCATCTGCTTGTTTTAGTTTCATATTTGCTGTATGCCACTATGCCCTACTACAGATATAAAAGTGGTAAGGCCCAATGGTCTTCCCAAAATGTCAAACTTTTAACACAAGGCTTACTTTATATTGCTGATCATCTAAGCCCCTTAAAAAATTCCTGTTAACCCTCAATCCAATAAGGTTAATAGTTGAAGCTTTATTGGGACATAACGTCCTGTTAAAATCATGGGAAACAACAGATTTGCTGACAGCATGATAAGTTGTTGGGTTTTTATTTGTACCAATGTGTTTCTCAGCCATTTTTATCTCTCCAACTTGACTTTATCTCCATTAATCTCAAATGCATTTCACTGCAGTTGTCAGAATTCACATGACTACCACTGACCTCTAAATAAGTTATTTCATGATGTTCTCCATGCAATCCGGGCTTGGCTGGCCTACACCAGAGAGAAAGAGCCATGTTTGTTGGACATGAGTAACGGCGGTAATCACTCGCAGACAATGACAGCTGACAAGCATCTATTGGCTGGCATACACTGCATGTTTCAGACACACTCATGCTCAACGTCACGGAGAGTTAAGCTCTTGTCGTTTCTCATAAACTCTGAGTTGGGGTGCAAGGGACTCGAGGCTCTTCAGCTGCACAACAGCATTGCAAAGCCTCAACCTTCCAGTGACCCTCTGAGTGTACAATAAACACAGACCATTTTATTGTCTTTCTCTTGGAAAGAAAAAAAGAAAAGCAAGAGTTGGCACTGGCTTGGCGATGCAATCCCAGAGTGATTATGAGCGTTTATGCTCCAAAACTTTTTTGTCTAATTGTTATCTTCCAACAGAGATTGTTTTCCTGAGAACCTCGGTGCCAGCTTACGGTGACTATCACTTAAGCAGTTACGATGTCAAGTTTGACATCCTCGAGGGCAACGTGGAGAACGCCTTCGACATCATCAAGCGGGTGGAGAATGGAATGTATGTGGGTGAGTACCAGGATTTTACTTGTAAAGTCTGGATGAACCAAAGTAGGGCAATCATTTGACAATAGCAGTTTATCCATGCAGCCTTTACAGTCTCTGTGACTGGAAATTGCATTTTCTCTTTAAAGGGGAAAAGGGTTTTAGGTCTCTTTTGAAAAATGTATGAAATATATGTGTATTTTTTTAATGCAAATCAAAGTCACATGTGCGCTAGACTAGAGAAGGGACAAAAAGAAACAGAAATCTCCCATAAGGAATGTCTGGACGGCCTGTCTGGGCCGCCCGACATAAGAACATCTGACACAGGCCGTTATGGTCTTTGCAGTGTTGTGGCATCATGTAGCTGTCATCATCTGCATGGGGGCTCTTGATGTCTGTGTCTTTGGAGAGCTGTCCTCTGAGTGGCTCTTTGAGACGGACCAAGGCCTGTTTCTGTCTCACCAAATATTTGGCATCGATTTCCACAGTCTTGTGGTTAAACAAAGTACCATTTAATTCACTTATCTACGCCTATGCTTATCCCTAGCAGATTGTTACTTTCCACTATAAGTTATTGCGGTCTCAACAGAGTGCATAAATGACTTGTGTTTTCAAATGCACATATGCACCAGTGATTGCAGTTGACAAGCATTTCATTACAACTACCTGTGTGCTGACTGCCAGCATGCAGAAAGAGCCCTGCACAAGTAGGAGCAGCAGATACCATCTCCACTGGTTTGTAACAACAACACATGTTTGGTTGAGAAACCATTCCCATCTTTTAGTTTGGTGGTGACCCAGGGCTGCTGCAGGCCTGTGGGAGATCTGAACTGAGCCTTGGCCATGGGAAGATGAGGGTGTTGTGAGCCCAAGGATGACACATTTTTGGGCCCTTCTAGGTGTTTTGGTTTTGTGTAGAGATGCATGCAGGGTGGTAGTGGAAGGACAGGGTCTTGTTCTTCTTCTCTCGCTGATGGATGAACGGATGGCCCGTCAGTATGAACATCTGTCTTTACAGAATGAAAGCGAGAGAGTGTGTCACTGATTCAAGCGGGATTGAAGGCGCACGCAAGTGTTCCTCTCTTGTACACTTGTGCAGAAACAGATGTGAGCTCATCAAACGTACCCAAATTCACACACAAAGACAGACAACTGTTTATAACCAGCAATAACTCACTGTTTAAGCTGTTTAATTATATTGTACTGTATAATGGTATGTTTTTGTTGGAATGTGCAATTGTGTAATTCTGCATGAGTGATTAGCCTTATTTTGTAATACATTGTCAACTGTGTGTGTCTGTGTGCCTATGTGTAAGGAGGATTTAGGAGAAATTCCCTGTTTATAGTGGTGCCCATTTGCAAGGGCAAGTATGTATGTGTGTGTGTGTGTGTGTGTGTGTGTGTGTGTGTGTGTGTGTGTGTGTGTGTGTGTGTGTGTGTGTGTGTGTGTGTGTGTGTGTGTGTGTGCAAGGGAGGGGGGGAGAATAAAATTGCAGAGGGAGAAAGACAAAGTGAGACACTGTGATTCAATGAAAGAGGAAAGACTGAGAGAGAAAATATGTGCAGAAGTAATCCTGTGCGCTTTGCTTCATGTGGTTAAATGTATTGTTCCATTTCCCCACGCTAGGCCTCAGTGTCTCGCCGAGCATTAGAGCACTTAAACTCACTACCACATGAAAGGACTGTTTGTGAGGAGCCACTTCTCTCCCAAACCCATTGGATGCTTATTGGATGCAGCTCTTGCATGTTTGCACCAGTTGCCCATCACTTTTCCAAATTGAGGCCCTGTGCACTGGAGCCTTTGGCCACTGACTGCTCGCCGTGAAGTGTGGCGTCCACGGTGTGATGAAGGCCCTCTTGGTTTTTATTTAGTGGGTTGCGCTGCTGGTGCTTTGGCCCGCAGATGCTGCTGTTGCGTAACCATTGTATGAGGCTTGCTGACGTGTCACTTAAGGAAGCTTAGTTTCCAGTATCTCCAGTGTCTCCAACAGTGGTATTACAGCTTGGTGGGATGTGAAGAGAAGCAGACATTGAGGCTCCACTAATGAACAAGTGCGTGAACTTTGGCCATTATTTTTGGCTACTTCTTTTGTTTTCGAAAGGGGCAAAAGAGGCAATTAGGAATCCTCAGAATTCGAAAAAAGAGATTCTTGAAATGTTTGATTGGCTGACGCTCTTTTCCGTTATGCTCACTTACTCTTAAAACCAGTCAAATGCACACACAGGCATGCCGTGTTTGCACACACACACATGCATGCACGTGTACACACACACACATACATACATACACCCACACCACCACAAGAGTAAGAATTGCAGCTCTCTTTCCTAGTTTCTGGTCATCCATCACTGGTTTTCCCAGTACTGTCACATCTGGAAGACAACCCTGACAGCTGTACGCATCTGTGCAAACACAACAGGCCCTCAGCACTTGGAAAACATGATCAGAACCAATCAAACACTTTCATATTCCAGTGACGTCCCCAGTAGCACAGTGGCGTCTGCACAACATCCCTGCAGTTATGTGGGCACACGGCAGAAGCGATATATCATCCTCTCTAAAGACTCAAACATCGGAGGAATGCAGTACTCATGCTAGTGCTGTCATAGACTTTTGATTAGGGACAGGTTGTTTGAAAAGGGTTGATAATGGGATGATTGATTTGGACAGTCAGCAGGTGGATATTCCTCCCTTAGAAAACACTGGCTCTGTGGTCTCTGCTGGAAGAATGAGTGCTGCTGAGTCTCTCTTCTCTGATACAATGCTGGTACTTTCTTTGTTTTGTTATCTCTCAGTGACATACAGTACATCACGGGGGGATCAATATTGTCTTTTACCCCTCCCATTGAGGGTAGGTTTAGAGATCAAGGTGGGCCTGCTGAGGATGTATGAATTCTTGTAGATGTACGTTAGGGCTGCACGATTTTGGGAAAAAATCTAATTGCGATTTTCTGTCAAATATTGCGATTGCGATTCCATTTGCGATATTTGTTTTTAAGCGACCCAACGGAAGTTTATTGTAAAATGCGGCCATATCTCCGGCTAGGAAGGTCGCATCAACGTACTCCCGTCTCTAGCACAAGCCGAGCTACGAGTGAAAGAACTAAACTTACATGAAACTTCCGTTGGGTTGCTTTAAAGTCAAGCTTCAGTTTAAGATTCACCCTGTAATAGAAACATGTGATGGAGCATTACTAACCTGACTCAGATGGTTTGTTTCACCAAGCCATCTAGGAAAGCTCCATTGGAAGCCATTTGGAAAAGTATTTCAAAAATAAAAAAGCAGGTGATTGGATCAATCTATCTATCACACCTTCTATCATGGGCCACTTCTGATTGGTTAACAATGGCTGGTACATGTGAAGCACAGCACTTCTGATTGGTGTGGATGAGTGACACACAAGAAGAATTTTTTTTTTTAATAATAATAATAAAAGTGTAAAAAAAAACAATGTTAAAAAAATCACAGACTTTCCGATTTGATAATCGCATCATTTAAAATCGCGATTTAAAATCGATTAATCGTTCAGCCCTAATGTACGTTAGTCGTTACATATTAGCTGTTTAAATGTAATACGTTTTTTATATAGTGTGGGGACACAATACCAACAATAACATTTCCTCCTGTATGCAATGTGTAGAATATAAACCAAGTTTAAAGTTAAAAAAGCCACTAAACGTGTTTATAATGTGACTGATGTCTAAATCAAATGTACAATACAATCAGAATCCCACTCTGGAATCAAACGGTCAGGACATGAATAGTCATCCCTTGAATGTGTCCAAATAACTCCTCTTCATGAGTAATCCTTTGTCATGGAAGGATTTCAATGTACCATTCATCACTGCTGTCTGATTCTTTTTAGCAGAAAAAACTGATTTATGTAGTATTTATGTTTATCTTACTGGACAGAAACGGATAATAAAGAACCCTCTCTTAATGAATCATAGCCCGTCTCTGGAGAAAGTCTGAGACGCCTGAGCTAAATTCCATTCATATTTGAAATGCAGGGTGGAAATATGCCTTTGCGGTTTATATCCTGTGCAGAGAATAAATACCTTATGCATTGCCATTGACACGGGGCTGGCAGCCAGTGAGGCACACAGTAAGATGAATGGAAGAGGAAGTGGACAGTTTGTCTCTATGCAGGTAGTCATGGTCGTCAGTGCGGCCGTCCACAGTGAGCGGTGGAATGTGAGTGGACTGTGTGAGACATGACTGCTTCAGAGCCAGTGGAGCTTGTGGCTCTGGCTTGTGGCTGTGCTGGTGAGGAGTTGAGGACAGCAGTGGAGATAAGCAGACAACTCGCTCCGTTTTAAAGGCTGTCATCTGGATGAATCATGACATGGCAGCAGCGAGCCCACTAGAGCGCGCCAAGCCCATAAGGAATCCTTGTCTGCCCCACAAGAGATTAGTACGGCTAATCAAAACATGGTCTTCTCCACCCAACAACCACACTGTCAAAAACACAACACTCCCCCAAGGTGGTCCTCCACCACCAATGTGCTGATGAAGAGATAGTGATGCTGAAAAAAGGAAAAAGGTACGCATACTTATAGCACACATTACTTGCAATAAAGCTGTCTTAATAATTTATCAAATACACTTATCTCCCCTGGGTGGGTGATGTATTTTATTTATACTCATCATTATTCTTTGCTGTCTGGCACTGGGATCTTTGGAAAATGTAAAAGGTGATAGCTCAGTTTGTATCCATTTTCATATACTGTAGTAGCGAGCCAAGATAGATAAGAAAGTACTTAAAGGTCTCATGTCATGGCCATTTCTACTGATCATATTTCCATTGTTGAGGTCTACTAGAATAGATTTAAATTGTGCAATTTTCCAAACTCACATTGGTTTCTCATACAGCATCTCTGTAAAGTATGTGTATTCACCAGGTATTCACTCTCTGTCTTAAACGGCTTGTTGGAGCTCCTGCCCCCCCCCTCCCTGTGAACCCAGTGGTTCTGAAGGTCCGGGACGTTGCGAGGCTCGTTGCTAGCGAGCTGCTGCGAGGAGGATGGACAGGTTTCCGGGTCGGCGATACAGCGAGAACAAGCCGAAACTCATCCTGAAGCAACCACACAAATATTCAACACGGCCGAAGGTAAAAACAATGAGTTGGTGGCTTGATATTGGAGAAGAAAAAGGTTTTATAACGCTGTGAGAAATGGTCTGGCTGAGAGCATTTTCTCACCGCCATACCAACTCGTACTATTACCCAGCGTTCAGGGAGCTCTATGCAAGTCAATGGGGACCCTGTTAGTTAGCCAAGGGATCCTGGTGTGTGAGGTGCTCCGTGGATTGGTCCGATTTGAGCCAATCACGGTATATTTGTGTATGATTTGGGTGTTCACACGTCACAGGAACCCAGGAAAGAAATAATGGAAAAATGAGAAATCATACCACGAACGTTTGGGGCAGCAATAGACAGTCTTTTCTGTGAAGAGTTTTACTCCACTACAGGCGTGTACGTTGAGGGTTTATGTGACTCTGACAGCGTTTACATGCAGAAAAACCTTCTAACAAACAGGGGACCGGGGTAATTAACCGTAAAAATCATGACAATGGGCACCTTTAAACACCCTATCAACGAATGCCTGTATATCTTTCCTCATTTATAATTGTGGAAGAAGATTGTTTAAAACATCCTGATTTAACTCCAAACCAATGCAGATTTTGCAGAACCTTTCAATTCAGTCTCCAATGCAAATCTATATTTGACCCTTAGTAGGTTTTGCTTTTGTAAGGTCACTTGGTAATCAGTGGGCAAAGGTTTGGTAAAGATAATGGTGCATGTTGTGTCATCCTCAGCTGCTCTGATCCCAACAACTGCTAAAAACAGAAAGTCAAGAAAAGAACCACCGATTCCCTACGGCTACCTTTTCAATGATGTCCACTACCCAACTGTCCAAAATTGACCCATGGCCATTGAGAGATCTGTAAGTATGACATCGCTGTTTAATTGACCTTAAAATATCAAGCCCATGTCTGGGCCTTTCAGAGCGAAGCGTCCGCTCCCTCTTTGGGTGGTCAGTTGTGTTTGGACAGCCTGACCGACGGGCCCAAACTTGTACCGAGTGAGCCATGGCCGTAAACACAGCATGGAGTAAATCAAGGGGTCTTTCGCGAGCACTGCACCAGCGTCCTGTACATCCTATGTTGGCAATTTGAAAGGATTCTATTTGGCTTGTGTGACAGGTAATCAAAACGTGAAATTGCTTGCGTTGCTTATTGGGTAACAAGGGTTTAATGCCAGACATAAGCTCAGCAAGTACATGGGTTGATACGAAACATTCTTAGTTATAGCCATGAATGATGATGAAGATCCCTCCAGTACCCTCTTGCATACTGTAACTCTGTACACCACCTGTGATACTCTCCAATGTTATCACTGAGCGAGCAATGCCCATAACACCACAACCAGTGTGTCAATTATACATAACTCTGGTGGAGGCCAACGCAATATTTTTCATTTTCTCGGTGTGTAAACCCGCTCATTTTGGATTTGTTCATACACTTCCTCGCTGAGTGAAGAAACCAGAAAACCCAGAAATGTACTGTTTACTGTTAACCTTCATATTGCATCGCCAGTGGGCATGAAGGATGACATAATGCCCTTCTGGGCACTGGCTTCACTTTGTTTTGGGCTAAGTGTTCTGCGCTACCAAGTCATGCAATTTATTTAGGCTATTTTTTTTACTGAACGGGGCTACTTCATGGTGTAAGGGAATGTTTGGAGAGCGGACAGATTGTACCAGCTTTTTTCTTTGATGTTGGATTTTAAAGCAGCGTCCGTCACCTTGCACTCTGTGGCAGATACCGTCAGTGAGATGCGAAAGACACCGCAAACCCTTCAGCAATCAACAACTAAATCTCAGGAACGTCAAGCCCTGCAGATTACATGACCTTTTGCAACCAATTCACAGAGCAAATTGTTTTGTTAATCCTCCGTGTTATTTAATGAATCTCGCGCGAGTAGCCAATCCAAAGTCAACCTGTTTTGTGCGGTTGGCTTTGCCTTACGGTCCGGATGAAATGTTATAAAGATTGAGTAATGCCGGTTGTGGTTCACCTCAGGTTCACTGTAGTATGTTGGAGGCCGCTGTTACTGTAGCTGATGCTTTTCGCTCAATTCAGGATACCACTTTGCTTGATGGGAAACTTACGGAAACACATACACTGACCTATAAAGCTTCCTTTGTGCAGAATTGGGCCACATTTAAACAACATAATACACTTTTCTCCCCCTCAATGCTGTGCAAAAAGCCTTTAGTCAAACAAGGCTACATGTAGAAGTTGAATAAAACATGTTTCGACAATTAACAAATGGGTAAAGTAACAGGAACATCATACATTCTTTGGTTTGTTATCCCGACCAATTTGTCCCAAAAGGTTAAAGTTGGGTGAAAGTGAACTGTGTTTTTTTTATTCAACTAGTTCTAACATGAATTTCAGAGGAAATATGTGGTATTAGGCACTATAACACCATTTCTGTTTCTCAGAGAACAGTTTTAGCCATTGTGCATGTGCTATAGACCAAAGAAAATTTTACAAAAACAAACAAACACATCCACATATTGCTCTATTTAGAAGTCCTTAATAAATGTTCAGTCCAGGACGCAATATGTCCGTTTTTGTTATTATTTCATGCCGTGAGATGTTTTAGCTTTATTTTCGTAGAAAATATTTAAAAGGATTTTCAGTATAAAAACTACCCCTGATTGGTTCGAGTGTTAAGCCCCTCATTAGACACAGGTACACACATTTAAAAGAAACAGTCCTAATAAGACTGAAGTCCAAGTCGTCTTTAGCGGGTGGTTCCATATTGTGCTTCATAATATTTTACACATCTTCATTGAAGTGCTTTGCTCAATCATCAGTGAATGCGGTAATCATTTATGTTTGTCTGAGTTAGTCAACAAATCTGAACCCTTC
This sequence comes from Notothenia coriiceps, assembly GCF_000735185.1. Taxonomy (NCBI): domain Eukaryota; kingdom Metazoa; phylum Chordata; class Actinopteri; order Perciformes; family Nototheniidae; genus Notothenia; species Notothenia coriiceps. The sequence continues at coordinate 717,383 of NW_011357369.1, forward strand.
GATCTCACTTTAAGTTTGCGCGTCGCAACTCAGGAGGTGAGTGTCATCAACTTTTTTTAATTTCATGTTTATTTATTCCTTTAATGTTGCTGCTGCTTTTAGGTTTAAGCAAAGGTAGTTCTTCCTGATGACTCTGACAGTTTGGAAACAATAAAATCTCAGTCCCAGTCCCTCCGTCTGGTGTTCACTTGCAACAAGAGGCCCAAAACACCAAAACAAAGGGGCAACCCCATGGTCGAAGTGGGCCCCATTCCCACTCCTCCAAGTGCTTATCGACCGGCATTGCTGGAATCTGCTGTGTGCCCACAACATCCGACGGAGAGAGTAAGAGAGCAAAGAAAGTGAACCAAGAAAGAGTGAGAGACAGCAGTTTGCTTGGCCCCTTCCAGAGTTAAGATGGATTCCTCTGGAGGAATGCCTCCATGGCTTGTACGCGTGGACTGTGACCGCTCCCCTCCCGCATCAAACACATCGGGACTCATTTACCCTCTTGGTGGGCCACAGGGATGGTGCCACAAACACCAGGCCTCGCCTCAGAAGGGAAGCAGAGGGGAGAAAGAGAAGAAGAGAATGAGTGGGTGGGGGGCGCGCGGTGGTCTGCCATCATCAATTGCCAGTGTCCCAAAAGGATGCAGCGGATGGCGGCATAATGGATCAGCATCTGCCCTTGTGAACGACGACCAAATGGGTTTTACTGGCTTATATACATAGAACCACAAAAGGAGCTCATAATTCAGAGCGATCCGAGGCAATGATCTGTCGTTCATTTTGGATCCATGTCTGAGTTTAAACCAATGAGTCATCGAGCTTGAAACAGTCTACTGCTCACTTGTGAATAAGACAGTGAAATGAGAAAACAAAGAGGAGCGGTCGTAGGTGTGATAGGAGGACGGGTGGCTGATTGTGCTGCCTGCTCGATGTTGTTCAAACAGGCCAGAGCTGAAATGTCACCCAGCCCTCTGCAGAGAAAAGGCCCGCTGACGCTGTATAAACACTGGCATTTTTTCCTCCGTGTATTCGCATGTTCACGTTAAAAAGCAGCACCAATTGAATTCCAATGGGCGTTCAGTAATGCTCCGTTGTAGTATGTTTAGCCTCCCCCATGCTGTTTTATAGAGGGTGTCCCATTCAATGGTGGAAGGTGGGAGGGGAGAATACAATCCTCAGATCACTGGGCTTCAAATAAAATCAAAATCATTGTCTTCCGAGAGTGGTTGGTGTAAGGGTCAGCATTAAATACAACTATTTCCCACCAAGAAATACCCACTTGCTGGCATTATGATGCCTGGATATTTCATCACATCTTTTATACACCAGCTAGCGTAAAAAGTTCATCAACATCGGAGCATTTTTGTGGCAGCGCTCAAATCCAGACAACAACCAATCTAAAAGCCAAAAAAAAAGGGTCTGAAATGTTATTCGGAGGCGTGTGACGCGTGGGTGTGCATTGGTGTTCGGATCAGGGGGGTCACAGGTTTAAAACCCCACTGCCACGTCAGCATGTCGTTNTAGTTCTCTATTTATAGAGCCCTGATGAGAAGACTTCTGGACAAACAGGAAGAACTGCCGCCAAAACTGAAAACGTGATGTGGATCATAAATATATCAGCCATTAAACAACATTTTACATTTCTTTTCACACAATACGTCTCCTTGCAGTATCAACACTAATTCGGCTGACTTTTATATTTGATCCAATTGGTAGATTATAGTAGTTATATTTACACCATAACGGTGCACAGCTGATATAAAAGGACTTGTAGTTTTTAAAGAATGACTGATTTTCTTACTGATACTGAGTTGAGAGAATAGTCAGGGGATTTGGGTGATGGGAGACACATATATGGGTTAGGGTTAGGATTTGTAAAACATCACTGACAGAAAGGCATATATCCGTCATTTAATGGTAAGCTATTGAAATTGTGGTTCCATATACTTTATGTGTCTCCCGTCACCCAAATCCCCTGACTATTCTCTCAACTCAGTATTTACATTCTTATATTCAAAGAAAATCAGTGTCGTTTATGTTTTGTCTGTTAATTTGGGTGTTGTATTGGTTAGCATGTAGCTAATGGCGCTAATGTTTGTATTCACTCCACGAAAGGTGTGTCAGAAGAGCTGCCATTGGGATAAATAAATCACTACTCAGCATCTCCACTGCAATCCGATCTACTGTGTCCTGTTTTCCTCCCCTCTGCATAACATCCCATCACCAATAATAAACACAACGCAGAGTCCCAGGGTGTTCAGAGAGGCTACGGGACATTTGGGTTACATTAACAATACCGTGTAAAGGCCCTGACACACCTACCCGATTTTGGCAGTCAGAGGCCGTCAGAGGCAGTCGGGCATTCGCGGCGCCCTACTCAGGTTGGTGTGTCCCGCACCGTCGTTGCTGTAGGACACATTTTCACACCTCCTGCGGCCTCCCGCGGCCGATCAACATGTTGAATCGGCCAAAGAAAGTCGGCCAAAGAAATCACTCTGATTGGCTGTTGCCTCTTTTGAATGACGAATACACACTACCGCTGCCTGCTGGTAAGGACAGTTATTGCCACTCGTCGACTGAAGTCTTTGCGGTGTGTTCGTAGGCGGGCGGCATAGCCGAGGTAGGCGACGTAGCGGACGTAAAAGTCGGGACGCCTTCGGTATGCGTTCTTTGGTCTCAGGTTGGTGTGTAGCAGCCTTAACTGTCACATGTTCACGTCTTGCCGTGATACCGGGTTGTCTATTAGAGCAGCTAGCATGTGTCAGCGTTGTGGTAGTCTGCCAGAAGATATCATAAATAGACTTTCTATACGTGTTTTAAGCCGCATTCGATAAATAAATGTTTTAATTCTTGGTTGCTTTTAAACTGTATAGTTCAACCAGATGGAGAATTTTAATCATTGGACATCAGGATCTTAAGTTATCAGATACCCTAGCTGGACAACAGTTAGCCATTAGCTCGAAGCCCCTCAGACCTGGATCTGGATCTGGTTCTGGATTAATACTGAGCAGAACCCAAAGGTTTCACGCTCAGTGGGGGATGGATGATCCCCGCTAAGTGTCTCTTAAAATTTGCCGGAAGCACTCCACGGTTTCTGCGATGAGAGCTTCTTCTGGTATCAAATTCCACTCTCTGATTGTTCTCGGGAAAGAAGGAGTATTTAAGAGTGTCACTAGTTGCGAAAATTCGCTCGAAGTTCAAAGAGTTGGCTTTGCGGGTTGCACTTCTTCTAACTGGCTCTAGGTACATTGATGCATCAATGGCTGAGATGTTATGGACAATCTTGAAGAAGATAACCAAACGAGCTAATCGCCGCCTTTCACTTAATTCCACCCAGTTCAACCGCTTGAGCATTTCTGCGACACTGCTGTCCCATTCATAATCTCCAAAAATGAATCTTGCACCTCTTCTTTGTATTGATTCCAGGCATCACTGTCTTTATCAGCTGGCATACTCTAGTGTAGAGCGTACTAGGGCCACAAAAGCTGTCTCCTTCAGTTTCTGGGGACAGCGTTGCAGGTTCCGGCGTAGGAAGCCGAGCGAACGGTTTGCCTGTGTTACAATTTGACCTGTCTCTCAGGAAACACACATTTTTACTGGGAAACTGCTATATTGAATGTTTTTTACCTGTTTCAATCAAGGGGTCTCTTCATTTCGGAAAAGGGGAGATCACTATGGTTAATCCAGCACCTTCTAGAGAACCTGTCGAATTCCTCAAGTTATCAGGGAAACAGGCTAAGCAAACGTTAGCATTTAGCTCTTCACTCCATCCTAAATCGGAGAACTTCATGACTGCAATGGTGGTGAAATACTAACAGTAATCACACTGTGCTTCTCAACGACATCAAAAGCAAGTTGTGTATTACGTAAATTATTCTTTTGCGCTTTTAGAAACAAATTATACCTAGAGAGAATTGATTCGATTTGTGTCCCCTGCAGATACCATCTATTTGTCCTCCTCTCACCTCTGTTTTCATTTGAGCTAGAAATGCAGATATCAAAGCTGTACGGACGGAAAACGATATGTCTTGGAACAGTGGCAAAAGTTCACGTTCCACTTTAAAAAAACTGAAGATGAGTAGAAAATCGTGCTTCGTTTCTTAGTGCCATTTTGCTCAGATAGATATAAGCATTGCACTTCCTCAATCGTTTAAAAAAGTGCTTTTAAGCTCACCCTCACTGCTTGATAACCCACATCCTCTCTACAAAACCCTCTGTAACAGCTCTCCAGAGGGATGCTTTCATCCTGACGCACACTTTGTGTTTGGTCTGTTTCCATTTAGCTAAGTTCAGGTGTAGTTCACAGAGGCCGCCAACTATGGTCATGTGACTTGCATGCAGGCTGAGGGCTTGGGAGGCCTTTTTTTGTGTAATATAGCCGTGTGATAAATCCAGAGCTTCTGTGCCAAGAAAACACAAGAGCATCTTAACTGTCAGTTGTTTTACATAAGCCAAGAAAAAATGCTTGTTATTTCTTCTATTTGTATTCCCATCAGTCTTATCGGTGTTTGTGGTTTAGTAAGAGTGTGACATGCAGATCTCATGTCTCCCAGTGATAACAATTTAAAAAGGCTGTATAACCTTTTGAAATGTGCTCTGTACTTTGTTGATTCGGGTGCTGAGAGGACGTTGCCCTTCATTCGACACACATCTGATTCACCTTGAGCAAGGCAGGCTGCTGGAAATAGACACCAAGCCACAGAGTTAACTCGTGCTGCGACACTGTTGCGTAATCTTTGAGGAGCTGCTCTGTAATAAATAAATCTGGATGAGGAGGTCCATCTGGGAACAACATTTTTCAACAGAGCTCTCCTGACGTGATGCCTAGTGGGCTTTATAAATATCCTGGGCCCATCCGCGCAATGTGAACTGTGTTTCACCCTCCCACACCCTTCCCCTTTGAGTGTTTGCCTTCTGCTCGCAGTGAAAAGCAGGCTTTACTTTGCTTTGTTTGTCCCTCAGCGCTTACCTCCCACTTTCTCCCTGTTAACTGTCAGTGTTCAAAAGCAGAACATTGGAAACCACATGTGAAACAGAACTCTCTTGGCTTCACAATGTAGGTGAATGACCCAGAGGGATTTTTTTTGTCATAAGGGAATATTGGGAGTATCAGAATTGAAGGTGCTAATCTCTTGCTTTTTGTATGACCCAGGCACAAAACAAACTGAATACATTCGGCAGTTTTTAATTCAAAATTGAAAACTGCAATATCAAAAGCATACTAATATCGGTTTAAACATATTACTGCAAGAAACCTACTTACCCAGTGGTGCCTTGCGCGCCGTGGCTCTGATCTGGTGTTGTTCCAAATCATATCTGTTGACATGATATGATGTTCCAGAAAGAAACCTTACTGATAACAGAGACAACGTTTTCTGTGTAGCTTCAAAATCCCTTTCCCAACAAAGATTCCCATACAGTGGCGGCTGGGGGAAAATATTTTAAGTGGGGCTGTTGAAATGGTGACCAACCAACACTAGGGGGGTCCGGGGGCATGCTGATCAATACCTCCATAATCTTCAGTGTGGTTAGCTATGAATCTTCCAAATCTTCAAAACACCTTGTCCTGGACATAGTTTCTACAGTATAAACTGTGCAACAGTACAGTAGGACCACACAAACTGCAGAACACCGGGGCTTTGGGAAGACTCAAAATTACTTAAAGTGATTTAATTCCCATTTAACCTGTTAAGGGGCTTTTTTCCCCCGTTTTTTCTCTCACAAAACTGTGTCTCAGCAGGGCTTCTTAAAATGTATTAAACTATTCATGTGTCCTACTCATTTAACGGGAAGAAACTCAGCTAACTGATGATATGAACCATGTTTACCGAAACAAAACACAATTTGCATGGGCTGATTCTGTGCACCATCTACAGGCCTGGCCTAACGCACTCTAGGTATAAATCAATCGATATACTTATCGGATATGCACAAACAAGCTTAGCTAACAAGCTGAGATTTCACAGAATCTAGAAATATAAGTATCATCACTGAGCGATCAGAACTCGCGACAGGGGAAGCAAATACAGACATCACACGATGTAGCTTTAGGTAGCAAAACACGGAGATATGCTCACCTTTTGCTGTTATTCTGATCAAAAACGAGAAAAACGCGACTGAAGGTTAATCCATAGGTTAATCCAATGTGTCTGTCACTTTCGGCGAGAGAGGGTAATGATACACGGGCAAGGCCAGGCAGGAAACAGGTGATTTATCAGTAACTTTAGACATCGTAGCACAATTTTAAACAATATTTGATCGTAGATTATACATTTTACTGATACCAATTATATAATATTTACCTTGTTTATAAAAAAAAATATATATATATATATTTTAAATATATATATTTTTATTTTTTTTAATGTGGGAAAAGTGGGGGTGCGGCGCCCTTAGCGCCCCTATGGGCCGGCCGCCACTGTTCCCATATAGATATTGTGCTTCTCTGCACGCTCTGGAGAAAGGATATGCCTGGCAGCCAGTGATGAAAATAATTTATGAAGAGCTATGCCCCAACTACCAAGTGTTTGACCTTGTGTTGTAGAATAACAGCGAAATCCACCTTTTGCATATGTATGGTGGATAAACCTGTAAGGGCTGAATACTTTAAACATCCAAGTGAAGTGAAGTGATTCAAAATGTCTTGGTATAGCTGAAATGCTTCAAGATATTTGTTTGTGCCATGTTTCTTTGTTCCGTTTGATGCATTCTACATCTTTTATGAATGTGACAGAATGAACAGAGACATATTAAGCCTGTATTTGACACTTACCATGTTTCTGAATCTAATGACTTTCAAAATGTACTCAATAATTCATCAGCGGGTTGCGGCTAATTTCTTACATATATCTACCCTGTGTGTTTGTGTGTTTGAGGACTGACACCCTCTGAGCCTGATGCTCCATTTGACCTTTAACACCACAGTGTATAATAACTCTTACTGTCTGACAGGTCAACTGAGGCGTCACGGCTGGCCCCTTGCTGTGGGTTAGGGCTGAGCCTTTTATCATACTACGCACCGTGTGATGGATGAACCCGGCAACACACTGGCGAGAGGGCTAACTGCGTTGTTCAGAGAAAGCGGATAAGGAGTTGTAACAAATAACACCCCGCTGAACTCCACTCTACTACCTTCTTGTAGTCCCCTGGCTTCAGGCTCTTTCGGCTATCCCCTTCCGACAGCGTTTTCTGGTTCACAAAGCACAAGATTTATGAGGTTTATTGCAGGTAATAGTCCACTGCTCACTAAGCCAGTGTCTGAGTCCACTTGTCTCTAGTGTTTTACAGCAAAGTAAGGGGGGTGTCTATTAGGGGCTTAAGTGCAAATGTGGAAAAATCAGTTCTCGACACAGCTGGCAGAAATGATGGTATTTGTTAAAGGATAGTATAGTTTAAGATGCCAATTTATTGTGAAGTGAAAATGGCCATGAAGTGCTTTTGGAAACACATTTATCATATGCAGCATCAAGCTTCAAAGTCACAGTGCACCATCTGCCAGGAAACTGGGAGTCAGAGGATCTGTGAGTGTATGTGAAGTGAATAACGACAGAATCCTGCACTGGCTGACGTTTTACATGCGTTCAGCATCACTGCACAGAGAGCCAAACGGGCTCCAGATCCGGGCTCCTATAATGTATTTAATAGATCATTGGAGGCTGACTTTCGAAGCGGGCTGTGTTGGGATTACAAATGCTTGGACAGCATTTAGGAAAAATACAGTCAGATTTGTTGCTCTTCTTTAAAATAGGCTATAGAAGAAGGTTCAATAGCCAGGGTGTAGAATAGGTTAATTATGACTATTAAACATTTAAAGACGACATATTATGTATACTTCCAGGTTCAAAATTGCATTTTGTGCCTCTTCTGTGCCTGTGATGCAGCACTTCTTCTGAAACCAGAGCCCAGTCTGCTCTGATTGGTTAGCTGGCTGGCTTTGTTGTGATTGGTCGACTGCTAGAGATGTGTTGGACATTTCTCAAGCCTTAGCCTATTATGTCAAATGTGTTGAAGTGTTAGCCTATAAGCACAAGTGTAGTGATGTCATAATGTTACAGAGGATAACAAAGGAGTCAAATCGAGGCAGTTGAGGCAGGGGGGGAGGCTGTGGGAGGGAAAGTCTTTCTGGAGTTAACTTTCAAAAAGCAAAATAGTGCCTCTCTAAGACAAACTTGCATAACAATTTCCCGTTGGTATCAAAGTGATGACCATGTTTCTACACTGAAGTAACTTGAATACTTCTTATTAGGTTTTAAAGCCATGGTACAATCCTAAATAAAATTGAACTGTCCAGCAAAGACACCTGGGAATGTAGTCACAGCTGAGACAGCTCTATGATTTCTGACTGAACCTTTAGTCCTCTGCTTCCACCTGCGCCTGGTCAGTCACCCTGGAGTTGAGGGCCTGCAGCAAGGAAAGGGTTTTCCAAGCCCCCTTTGATTTATTCAGTATTTGGCTAACCTTCCCCATGAGATTTCCAGCCATTTCAGCCCTCCTCTTCCAGCATACGTGAACTATATGCCTCCTCGACCTAGTTCCATCCCAACATGTTTCTTCCCTCTCTGCTTTCGCAACAGCTCACTCAGAGAATGAGAAACAGGCCCTTGAAGGAGGCTCGGGTTCACTCTCGGCAGATTCGTGTGTCCCCCCCTCCCCACCCAGTGCGGGTCACCTACTGATCACAATGTGCGGCCCTATCGTGAGTACACAGGGGGGCATTTATGGTTCGTAGGGATTCAAATGAATGTTTATGAGGCTTGTCTTGCAGCCAAAGGGCAGGCGCTATCCCAGCTTTTACAGCCACTCTCATGGGTTTACTTTCTGTTGTGAGTTTCTGCTTTGACTTGTGCTCAGTTATGGGGTGTCTTTCTGTGTGTCTGGATCTATGATCTCTAAACCCCTTCTTGTGCGGTTGAAGTGTTACTCTCAGGGCAGCAGGGGGAACGTTCTTTGTGTTTGTACTCTGTGCGTGTTTGTTTTACAGAGCCCTAGGACCACATGGAATTCACTTTCGTCTTTCAAGTTTACTTTTTCATTTTACTTCTGTCCCTTTAATGTTGGCTGGTTTCGCAAACTGCAATATCTGCATGTATTGTCATGCTGAATATATTCTCTTCTTAGCTAAAGTGTTTTGGCTTCATGATTAACTTCAATGCAAGGGAGGAAAAAGCACGGCCTACAGATAAGCACACATTTGCGCTCCATTGCATTTTCAGTGAACATTGCTCTTTGCTCCGATCTAAATATACTAGTCAGAGTCTCAGAGGGAACAATCACATCATCTCAGTAAGCAAAGAAATACAATGATGAGGTCTGTTGATAAAAAGGAGGCGCTCTGTTTTTTCTTGTGAGAAGTCACACATTAATCATACCGTCCTTTTAATGTGTGAGCGCAAATGGATGGAATAATATACACAGCAGTATAATTACATGCAGTGGAAATTCTTTGTGCTAAATTGATATTTTTTCAGTTTCAAGCCCTGGTGTGCATTTGTGGTTTATTTGTATTTGTATATTTTAGAAGCCTTCCCATGAGATTAAGACAAATGCAACTAAGTGTGGTATCTTCCGTTTTACCGCAGCTTTCATATTGCCGCTTTTACAGCATTAAAACATCACTGTGGTCAGATTTTAGCCTAATTTCATTAAACATTAATGAGTTACAATTCACCAGCTACCATCTGTGAGGGTGGAAAAGAGCACAACCCCCCCTTAACCTTATTAGTTATTTTACTGCAGCTCATAATCCCTAATGGCCTTTTGTTTGTGTGGAGCAGTGTAAACTGAACTTTTCATTTTGCTTTCATTCAGGTTTTGATCTCTCTGTTGGTCTAATCTTTATTTGTCAGAATGACCTTTATGCAGGGTACAGCTGACTACACTCAAAAGAACAGCCAGGAAAAGTGTTTATTGCTTTGTCTGGTAAAATACATTTGGAGAAAACTAGATGGTACCCACACTGGTGTTCCTGTAATTGACTCTTACTAAATTACTGGGTTTGTTGTGTAACTGAGGTTCCACTCTCAGGTCTATTCAGGGTTGAACACATTTACATCTTATCTAACAGTCATTGACAAACAACCACAAACACACCACAATAAAAGGGGATTCAATTTAGTACAGCCTCCGGTATGAAGGGTACTGACCCTTTTGAGCTTAGAAATACACCAATTCAACACTGGTCAATGCAATAGCCTTAGAAAAGCATAATAGGGTCCCTTTAAGAATTAAAGTGGAATGGGAAGAGATATTTAAACACAGGTATCCCTTCAATGGACAAAGTTACCTGTGCAATAGGCTGATACGGCGTTTTCAACTAAAAGCATAGGTTGACAAGTACAACAATACGCATATTGCTGAGACGTAGAAACATCAATACTGATGAATGCAAATAAGACCATACCCAAAATGGCAAACTATGCATTTAGAAATTCTGCTTTAAGTGTGGCCCTCAACCAGGCAGTTAAATTATGCTTTTTTTCATTCTTAAATAATATCCTCAAACATTATGAATTTACACAACCCTCACTCTGCTTTTAGCTAAATGCTTGGAACATGCTCAACTTCATGTGCAATAAAACAAAAGAGGCTCCATATTGGCCCTATTTTTCTGGGGTATTAGCCTCCAGGCTAGCGCTTATAACAAACACATTATTATCTACTACAACAAAAGTGTAGCAGTTGCAGACAGGGTTGTTTGAGTGTTAGCCAAGCTAACATAAACCACTTGTGATACAGTCATCTTTATTTAGAGGTTTACTTTGAGCTTTCATAATTAAGGGCTTAATATGACTGCTGTTCTTTCAGGGCTAAACAGTCTCTCTGCATGTCCACATTCATTGAATGTGTTCTGGAACACACTGGACAAGTGTGGACGAGTTCTTGACCAACTTGTTTTGAGTTTGTTATTTGTATGCAGCATTACATCATCCCGCCTTTAACATTTTCGGTCAGCAGAGACAGGCAAGAACACACATGCCCCCTCCGAGCCTATGTTTTATGTTTTGTCAACATCGTCTGTCAGCGTCACTGATCTCATGCTTGTTATAAATCAAAGGTGTTATCACACTGCCATGGGAGTCAAAACCCAGACACAAAATAGTCTGTACCTCCCAAGTGTTCAGTTTTTTCTATTTTCATCATGCACAATGAAACACAGTGTATCCCTAAAACTCAATTTTATTATCTTTTTTTATTCAAAGACACATTAAAAGGTGAACAAAAAAGGAGTGTAAAACGGGTCTAAAACATGTGTCAAAAACTTCCAGAGAAACTACTGGTACAGACCTAAGCATGGCTCATGTTCAAATTGAGGCATTCAGTCCTTCATACTATACACATAGGCACACACACATAAAAAAGAGGCATGGCTATATCCTGCAGTTTATCTTGATTCTACCTGCAGAAGCAACCACCTTGCATGTCCCCTAAGTCTTCACACTATCACAGGGCATCTTCCACTTCCAGATGTCTTAAGGTCCATATTCCCTTCATTACACCCCAGAGCTGTTGAGGTCTCTCGCACATTGAGTGCTATTAATGTTCATGTCCTCCCTTTGAAGGTGTTCATGCAGGTGTAACTCCCAGAAAACTTGTGGATTTCTTCAAGTGCCACTTGTGGCATGAAGCTGGAAATTGCAGAAAGATCAGGGATGGAGTGTTAAGCATGGAACAACATAAAATAACACAGAAGAAATATGTTAAATGGTACTTTGTTTACCTTTTTAAAAAGACAAGGGCATGCATAGTCCAGGGCAAATAGAGGAAGGCCTGGTCAGCTCTCACTGCATCCACAGTCCTCAGGGCAACCATCTCCGGTTTGAGAGGAGGAAAGAGCTGGGGAAACCTGAGCAAAACAATAAAGCAGTTTTGAGAAAAAGTGTAGATATGTCTGACAAAAAACATTTATTTTAAAGTTGAAACAGAGCATAAAATACTGCTTTAGCTAGATATACATAATTTGAATGGCAAACAGCAACAGAGTTTAAATAAATACATAGTTTAAGCTGCCAAACCTTATATATATTTGATGTTCTCAAGAGCTATTGCAATGTGAATTATTTACAAATATGGGAAAAGGTTGGGTGTAATCACAAACCTGTTCCAGAACCTTCTATGTTATAGATGGAAAACTACTTACACAGCTCAGCACTATCAGAAAGAGGTCCTTTTATGCTTTTTGGGGTTTTCCCTTTTCTGTAGTGCGTTACTGTATACAGGTTTTTGTGACTTAAAACCCCAAAGTTCCCTCAGAGGGAGTTTCTCTCCCACTCTTTTGTTTACTTCCGTAACATAGTTACATCACTATAGCCGCATTCACACCGCAGGACTTTCCCTGGTACTTTGGTTCTTTAGTTCCGTTAGTACCAATAATGTCGCGTTCACACCGCCGGGACTACTCAGTGCCGGGAACTCTTTTGGCCATTTTCAGTCCCTGCTAGAGAGGTGGTAAGAACCTGGTGATAAAAGAGTGCCAATTTCTATTCTATTTCTATTGGCTGGGCGAATTGCAAACCACGCCCCGCTAGACTCTGAGCATCCGACGAGTGGGTCAAATCCCTAGTTGGCTGCAATAACCCAGTTACAAAGCTGTATAACATGAGCACAAAGACAACAAGCTCAGTGAACTCCATCATGTCTGAGGTCGGAAAGTAAACAAACGCCTCATGTACAGCGGGTGGGCTTTATACCCCCTCCCCCGTGTAGTTTTCTTCTCTCGTTTTTTTTTGTACTCGCCGTGAAGTGGTTTTGCGCCCTGCCAGTAAACCCAGAGAAGAAGAAGACGAAGTGACGTCAGCGTAATCTTGCCTCAGGGAAAGTACTGCGGTGTGAATGCGATTGGCACTAGCCCCCTGGCGGATTCAGTGCCGTGGTACTTTAGTGCCGGCACTAACGTACGGCAAGTCCTGCGGTGTGAAAGCGGCTAATGTAACACTGGCACTTCTATGCTAGTGCTCCAACACATTAAACGAGATAGGATAAGGGGTGGGACATTTCCAACAAACCTCTAAGCGATTGACCAATCACAACAAAGCTGACCAGCTAACCAATCAGAGCAGACTGGGCTCTGGTTTGAGACAAAGGGTGAAAATGGTCAGCTTTGTTGTGATTGGTCAATCGCTTAGAGGTTTGTTGGAAATGNACCCACAACACATCAACACACACACCACACACAACGACACCACACAACACACACACAGACACACACACACACCACACACACACACCACACACACACACACACACACAACGCCAGTTTCCTTAGGCGGTAGACCCTGCCTGCAGTCTCCGCTTTCCTGCTTCCGCACTCCCTTGTCATTATGACTCCCAACGCTGTCTTGTGATTGCCGGTTGCTATGGAGGAGCTAGGCCATCCATGATCCCCATAAGCTAGCAGCTTCTCAGACAGAATTGACCGCGTCAGTGAGTACTTGAACGGTCTTGTGCCCTCTCACATCTCTGAACGCGTTCGATAAGTATCTTGTCCTGCTATATCTAGCGTTTGGGCTTCACCAGAGTGGCTCTCGTAGGCCTTTCCGTGGGCACCTTAGTGTGATGGGCTGATTGTAATTCCTACAGTGAGTTCATAGTGGTGTCTCTGTTGTTCCTGCAGCAGCCTCTGCTGACCGAAATGTGTCTCTATTGGTGCCCTGTATATATGGCTCTGGGTGTGATAATGGCCATGGCTGGACATGCACGCAGCTTACAATATTTCCAGGCTGTCCAAGGATTTTCGGTTGCCGTTAAGGAGGACAGTTTGACTGTATGGTGTGTGCGCAAAGCTCTCTCACTGAAACTGTGCGCTTCAAAGGCCACATAAAACACCCCTGCTTATTACCCGTGCTAAAATATAGTTTTTCTTGATATAATTATTTAGGAGTCTATTGCACTATTTGTAAACTTTGGCAACATATCACAACACGGAAGACTAGAAGATATGTCTCCGAACACTCGCTCCCTGCTCTTCCTATGAAGAAGTAGGCGAAGCACTATCGTGTCTCATTTGATATGCCCTCAACTACAGTAGGTAGTACAGCGTCTACTATGTTGTGGATACAAGACAGCCTTGAGAAGAGGTGTTCTCTTGCATATTTTGCATCGCGCGCATGCTGTGAGTAGTGTAGGAGGCTCTCCGAGGATGGGACTTGCCTAATAATAGCTGAGCTGAGCAACCAAAATTAAGGTTTCGCATAGCATGAGGAGATTTGAAAATGCATACTTCTATGGAGGGGTGTAGCCAATAACTATGAGTAAAAAAAAAAAAATGTTCGGTTGTTGGGGGTGCAGAATCAGATCACATTGATCTTGGATAAATCTAAATACATACATGTGGTATTTGGAAATATACGTATAACTGAAATGGCGAATCTAATCTATGTGGCTTGTCGGCTCGCTTTGAATAATAAGAGATACAATAGTCTCGTTTGGTTGTTTCTACATTCTCGTTAGAGATTTAGGTTGTTTGACGTATTCAAAGCATATGATTTCATCCCTGAAAGCATATATTATCATATACAATACAACACCGAGGTTCTCCCAGTTAAGGATCATGCAACACCCATTAATCTTGTGAAACCAGAGATGAGCTCATATATCTCTTTGAAATTACTAATTCATGAAAAAAAGCTTAAATGTCCAATTGACAAATAGATGGTATTTGACTAAGACGCAACATGAGCATACCGATTGTATCATCAACTTAGAGGGAGCGACCTAATCAGATGAAGAGTAAAAGTTGTCCAAAAATGGGTTACTAAAGTTTTATTACGATGGCTAATTCCTTATTGTAATACTTTATTATGAGATCGACTGTGCTATTAGCTCATTGTATTTCATCATTATATACCATGCTGTTGATGTGACATGCTCTTAATACATTTTATTGAATCAAATTGGCTTTCTGTTTTAAGCACTGATGTTTATATAAGGTTAGTCATAAGGGCTAGGACATGTATTGAAGTATCCTCTTTAATTAACGGTTTAATTTACATTTGGCTCTGAGGAATCCTGAACCCTT
Source organism: Notothenia coriiceps (assembly GCF_000735185.1). Lineage (NCBI taxonomy): Eukaryota > Metazoa > Chordata > Actinopteri > Perciformes > Nototheniidae > Notothenia > Notothenia coriiceps. The sequence continues at coordinate 732,384 of NW_011357369.1, forward strand.
TGTGATGCATAAAATATCATCTGTTATGAACGTAATTATTGTGGATGGCATAGACAACATTGTGTTGTTGTGCTCCGTTACAAGTCTATGCGCTCCTTACCTCAGAGTTATATAAGACATAGGGATATACGTTTCCTAGTCCTGCCTTTAATATCAGGGAGATCACGCCAACTGCGTGGTAGAATTTGTTTTGTTCATCTGATCACCGCGTGTTTAGCCGCCACATCCCTTTATATCCCTTCCCACCCCACTACAGGAGGCCGTCACAATTCCCTGAAAATGACCTCAAGTGGACATAGCCACAGACAACCGTCACATGCGGTCATGCTAGAGACTCATGTGTTCCCAATCATCAGGTTCCCAGCATGACGGTTGTCTACCAATCACTTGGGATCACACACGTAGAAACGCGAGGTGACGCGCCAAGTTACAGCAGACTGCAGTGCCTGATGTAGCAGTCGCGCGCTCCAGGTGTCCCTCAACGAACTATCGATGACGCGTATCAATCTGACCTAGGATAAGCTCCTATTACCTGTTGACTCAACGTCAGATGCGAATCATCGTCTTACACACATTTCACACACATGGAGAAAAAGCAAATCTTCCAAAGAGCGAGGGATCAATTCCCCGGTTAGAAGCACCTGCAGGCATCTCAGCCTGGGAAGCTGCCGGTGACGTGTGCTACTGAGCACATGGTATCTGTTAAATGCCGGATGTGACCACACAGCGCCCACATCACTCGGATGCCAGTTAAGCGCTTGCGCGGAAGAACATGCTGTCAGTGGAGCTCAATACGAACCTCGCGCACTAACTGCCCCCCCTCAGGTTGCTGTTGTGGCAGATGCGTAAGATGATCACTCCCTCGTGGGAACTAGGGCAGAAGGAGAAACCAGTGGCGGTGTTAACCAGCTTTACTTTGCAGGGCTGCACAACAAAGATCGATCACCATCCTCTGCTGTGAGCACCGGCTCGCGCTCTTGTTGTTGTTGTGTGTGTGGTTGTTTTTGTTGTCAATACTCCTGACTGTTGTCGCTGCACAGTGCGTCTGGCTTCAAAAGTCACCAATCAACCTGGTGGTCGAATGGATTTCAAAACTGACGCTCCACATCCGCACAGGCTAGGTGGCATGCTGACCAGAGTTGTTTGGGGCACAGATATGCAGTGTACTCGGCTGTGACTTAGTAGCGGGCTCAATTATCTTTCTGTGTTTTTGTGTTGTTTAACCCCCAGTTTGAGCCCCTGTGTATTGCGCAGCCGAATTTCAGGGGTCCACCTGTGCTTCTTGGGCACTCGTGGTGGATTTGCACATCCGGATGTGAACAACGACTGTAGCACTACCAACAGTCGAATGTGTGTGAGATGTTTGTGTACTTCACGCGCCGAGACTTGAATGTCTGCTGCGGTGTGTGTGTGCGGGGGAGCCAGTTTTGTGGTGTTCTTCTTTTGTAGTGGCTGACTCTAGAGGGTGGAACCTTCAGAACAGACCATAGCTCTATTGTGTCAATAAACCAGGAGAGCCAAAAGTATCTTCTCAAAACCACGGGCATCCGAAGTGTTCAGATTGCTTCGCAGAACCATATGCAATGCAGGGGTGAAATAGTTGACAGCTTATTTCTTCAAAGCTCAAAGAAAAAAGATATTTCTCAGACAACAACTTTTGCAGAAGTTCTTGACTTTTATGTGGTTGTAAGGCATTACATAAGAACAGCACTGCTAGAAGATGAACCAAACCACGGCACTAAACAGGAGTTTGTGGGTGGGGCGGGGGGTGTATGTGCGTGTGTGTTGTGCTGGGGGCGGGAAGCCCAACGCTCCCAGCTGGGTATTGCCCTGCAACTGACCTTGCTGTCTCCGCAGTAATTAGACAGCGGCAGGCGACTGCCTCCTGAACTCCTGCTGCCCCCTCTGTGTGCTGCCTCTCTGCTGGCCCATACAATGGGTGTGAAAAGGAGGGTTCCTACCCACCCATACATTCAGAGCTGAGAGATAGAGTATCACTGTAATTCAGCTGGAGCTACTGGGGACACAGAGGTACACCACAACCAGTATTGAATGGCATCTCCACTCTGTCTCCTGCTTCAGGCCTTGCAACGTTAATTAGAGAGCCTTTACTTTTTTACTGTTAGCCTTTACCTTTACAGCATGTGTTGACGTTATGTAATGTAAGGCAGGCCTAGTTATGGCTGGTTTATCAGTGATGGCTTGTGCAAGGTCAATAAAATAATAGTGTTCTTACGGTTTCTATCCAGATTGCAATTTGGCCAATGCTTGTTTGTTCTGAGGGTCCTGTGTGTTGTGACGGGTGATGAACCTAATTAATTAAATAACTTTTTAGCAAGAGAGCACAGTTTGAGTGCTGACTTTTAATGAGAGCTGTCAGCTTTGTTTGTAGGGCTCAAATCCTATTAAAAGCTTTCAGTTATTTATCAAGACCTGTCTGCCTTGACTGATTGCTCAAATGGGCTTGCAAATGAAGCAAACAAAAAAACCCAATCAAGAGTAACTCAAACAAGGGCCGCTCACAGGGGGAGCCCGCCTTAATGCTAGATATCTGATAAAGAAATTAGGAAGATACTAGACTGTAAATATGTTTTATTTTCTAGAGCTTAACAGTGTCAGTATTAATGTTTGTTTATGCCATTATTACCATCCGTCATTGACACACGAACAAGGCAAAGGATAGATAGCAATACAATTATTTTGTGGTATTAAAGGGTTCTGTCTGTTCAAACTAACATTGGTCATTGTGAATATGTTATTTTAGGCTCTATACAAATGTTGACTTCATTTGAAAAGTTTAGCATTTAATAAGAGTCTCTTGTTACTGCAGGATGACAGGTTTAATACTTGCAGAAGATGACGTGCGATCCTCTGTAGCTATTGAATCCATGAGAAAGGCAACACACACGCTGTCGGTTTGTCTCTCACATACACAGGATCACTTTCCAGAAGACTTTTTGCTCAAATATTAACCTCGGTCACGGGCGACCGGCCAAATCCCACACTGGCGTCCACTCACACACGCACTGTTTTCAGACTCCCTGACCAGAAATGACGGGGCTCATCTGTCCAACAGCCCGTGTAATCTCTTTGAGAATTTGTGTTTGAGAGATGAGGAGGGCTCTCCCCCTGATTTCATTACCTTTCCCTGACCCCAAAGACTGACAGATCTAATTGCCCAATCACTAGTCCCCCACCTCCATGCAACCCCCCATGTTCCCTGCTCAAATGACCGGGCCTTCATTTAGTCTCCGGGTGGATGAAGGGACAATTCATTCACACAGCAACCCCCAAGCCTTTAATCTTGCTCTAAAACTATTTGTTGGAGTGTAAACAACCTCTCTGTTCTCTGAATGAAAAGAGCATTTCTGCTCAAAGATCTCCACAGTTACACAAAGGCTCATTGCCAGAAAAATTGCGCAAAGCATACGTCATGTTTGTTGATGACTGACAGTAATAACATCCCTTTTTTGTTCCACATTTAAACAACGGGTCACTTGGTTTTCCTTAAATCTCAGCACATTTCCAATGCCTCACATTTCTCTAATCTCTCTGTTTCTAACCTTTAAACATGTTCTTGTTTGCTAGTTGATCTTGTGGGGCCGAACAGAAAAGTGCCTCAAAGAAGCAGCAGAAGAGATCTCTCTGTCAGGAACAGAGTGCCATTACTTTCTGTGTGATGTGGCCAATCGGGAAGAAGTTTACAAGCAAGCCAAGGTGGTTAGAGAAAAGGTAAGCCAGCTTTTTATACACAAAGAAATTGCTACTAAAAGAAATGTTGTTTGCACATGGTTAAACACATGATAAAATGCTTCTTTGTGATGCATCTGTATAATGTATATTGGCTCCCCGCTCTGTCTCCCATCTGGCGTATAGATTACACTTCATCTGAAATATCTGTATAAGAGGGCGGAATATTGCTGACAGCTCTGGTGCAGCACAACTGTATCATCTCATGAAAGCAGACAGAAAACGCATACAATCTATGATTACAGTGTTCTTTTTTTTTATGGATGTGCTTTTTAAATCTCAGGTGGGGGATGTTACGATATTAGTGAACAATGCAGCTGTGGTGCACGGCAAAAGTCTGATAGACAGCGATGACGACGCCCTTCTGAAATCCCAACACATCAACACCCTGGGACAGTTCTGGGTAAGACTTGCAGAGACTTAAGCAGACGCCGTTTGCACGCAGTAGTAGGGGAATTCCTCCTAGCAGATTACCCTTATCATTTTCATAATTTCATTATAGCATGGCATTTCATACAGTAGGCCCCCCCAGACTTGTCAATCATGACTGCTATTATGGCAGGTTAAGTGGGGTATTTCCAGATTGCTTTTCCAGCCCCTGAAACCTCAGAAGGATTTTGAAACTCATGGAATTTCTATTTTGAGTAGAGATCAAAAGCCTCTGTCATATGCCAACAGAAATGCAATTATCAACTAAATGGAAATGTAATCTGTAACTGAGGGCCTGTTTCTCTTGTCTGCTCTTCTTTTTGCTCTGCTGAATATATCTCACCTTCTTGTTCCACGCTTCCTTCCACCTTGTCTTAATTCTCCCTTTCTTCTTTTCTTATCCCAGACTACAAAAGCCTTCCTGCCTCGGATGCTGGAGCTGCAGCACGGTCACGTAGTGTGCATAAACTCCATCCTGTCCCAGTCTCCCATCCCTGGGGCCATAGACTACAACACCTCCAAGGCCTCGTCGCTGGCCTTCATGGAGAGTCTGACGCTGGGCATGCTGGACTGCGCCGGCGTCGGCTGCACCACCGTGCTTCCCTTCCACTGCAACACTGAGATGTTCCAGGGCATGAGAGTCAGGTATTGAAAGAGGCTATGCCATTTTACTTGAACAGTACTAACATTGTGGTTCTTGAGAAAGCATTGCCGGACCTTAGGTCAGTCAGTCAACCATTTTTGTCCAATCCAAAATATCTGAACAACGGTTGAAGGGCAGGATTTTGTACATCGGTATTCCCTACAGGAAATACGCTTCTGACAGTAGGGATCCAATTACTTTTCCATCAGGGAAATAACTTGACCATTAAATATATTGCTGTGAAATTAGCTATTTAAAGATATTCAAGGTGCCTCTGACTTTTCATTTAGGTCAACCAGTGGGTTAAAACCTTTACATTGCAGTGAAATCTGCTTAATGGAGTGGAAAATTCATCTATCTACTTAAAATCAATCTGTCGTCCTCCTAGGTCCTGTCTTGAAGTCTCAATAAATGACACTGAACTTTTATACTTTTAAGCTCATTTTCAGGTTCATATTTGTATTTTCTGACCCTACTGTGACATGTCTACACGCTTTAATGTTCAAAAAGGTCTTTATTTTTCTCATACTGCCTGTGCTGCAGCACCTCTTTTCACCCTCTGTCTGAAACCAGAGCCCAGTCTGCTCTGATTGGTTGGCTGGCCGGATCTGTTGTGATTGGTCCACCGCTTTGAGATGTCCCGCCCCCTTTTCAGGCCATTTATATGCACAAAAACCTATATTACACATATAACCAAAAAGCATAATATAGCGCCTCTTTAAGAGACATTTATAGCACCACCTATTGGTGCAGGTCGGTATTTCACCAGCGTCTCACCTGCTGCTGCCCGTCACATCATAACTACTCAGTACAGATTTAATCAGCTTGAGATGCATTTAGAGTTGCTCCTTTTTATACTTACCCTCTATGATTTGTATAACAACAATATGGGTCTACACTTGAGGAGTTCTTCTTACCTTGGTATTGTTGCAATAGTATATTGCAATACAATTTCAGGGTATATTTGTCCCCAAGTTATTATCAGCTAAATGTTCTTACATTATCAAGTAAAATAACTCAATTGTAAACTCTTTTCACAATTGCAGCAACATAATAATATTATATTTTAATATTATATTTTCCTGTTTTAGTCAATAACAAATAAATGTCAGGGCATTTTATGTTGTAGTTTTTCAATGTGGAGCCAATTTTAGACACTTTTTAAAATACTGGTTTTGTATTTTTGTATAATATAGTACAGCACTGCATAACAACATGTAAATATATCACATGTTTTTATATGTCAAAAGAAACTAGTAACTCTAAGTGTTAAATGATTGTAATGGAGTAAAAAGTGCAATAATTGCCTTTTAAAGAGAAGTAGTAGTACAAGTAGAAAGTAGAAAGAAAAAGGGAAATACTCAAATAAAGTTCAATTATGTTATTATTGAGTAAATGCACTTAGATACTTTCCCACCGCTGATTTGACCTCAAGGGTTAAAGCAAATCCACCCTAAAGGGATGTTTATAAAACAGTTCCGATGCTTACAATTACAAAAAGACAAATCATCCTTTCCTTCTTCCATTCCGATTTAATAAAACATCAATTTGTACGAAGATGTCTTCTACAATAACGTCCTTTCTCCCTGAGTTTTTCCTCTTCTCTGTTAATTATTGGTTGCAATCCTCCTGATCTTCATGGTGACAGATTTGATGGTGTGAGGGACTCCGCTCTGCCTCCAGGTGTCCCACAGGATGTGCGTCCTCTGGCTCTGCTCAGTGTCCTCAGGGGAGCCGTTGAGGTTGGCCAGGCCGCACTGGTTGAACCACCATCCTGTGTTGTTGTGCTGAGCGCTGCAGCTCTCCACCGTGCGGTTATCGAAGGAGCAAGAGGGATTACAGCCGTCGTTATCCACGTCCGAGGCGCTGAATGGAGCCGTGTCCTGGTTCAGATCCTGGTCGTAGCCGCGAAACGCATCACCTGTAAGAAATAACACACTGGTAGATTCAAAGATTCAAAGGTTTTATTTGTCATATAATAATAATAATAATAATAATACACTTTATTTGTATAGCACCTTTCATGCACAAAGCAGCCCAAAGTGCTTTAAAGAAACCATGGCAACACTATTTAAATAATATTTAAAATAATACAGAACAAGA
>NW_011357369.1:739353-761587 GCF_000735185.1 Notothenia coriiceps
TGAACTTTGGGCCATTATTTTTTTGGCCTACTTCTTTGGTGTCGAAAGTGGCCAAAAGATGGCAATTGAGAAATCCTCAGAATTCGCGAAAAAAGGAGCAGATTCTTGAAATGCTCTTGATTTGGCTGACGCCCTCTTTGTCCGTGGTATGCGGTCACTACTTCTTAAAACCAGCTCAAATGCCACACAGGCATGGCCGTGGGTTTGCACACACACCATGCAGCACCGCTGCTACACACACACACATACAATACATACAACCCCACCACCACAAAGAGCTAAGAATTGCCATGGGCTCTGCTTTCCTAGTTTTTCTGGGTCATCCATCACTGGCTTTCCCAGTACTGTCACATCTGCGAAGCACAACCCTGACAGCTGCTACGCATCTGTGCCAAACACAACAGGCCCTCAGCACTTGGAAAAGCATGATCACGAACCAATCAAACACTTTCGATATTCCAGTGACTGTCCCCAGTGCCACACTTCTTTTTTTGGCGGAGTGGGCCGTCCTGCAGGAACAGTCCTGCCATTATGTGGCGCCACACGCGGCAGAGCGAGGTTAGTCTCATCCTCTTCTTAAGAACTCAAACGATCGGGAGGAAGCGATACTCATGCTTAGCCTGTCAATAGACTTTTATTAGGGACAGGGTGTTCGTTGAAAGAGGGGTTGGGATACATGGGATGATTGATTTGCGACCCAGTCAGCAGGTGGGGATATTCCTCCCTGTAAGAAAACACTCGGGCTCTGTGGGTCTCTGCTGGAAGGAAGGTGCTGGCCTTGAGTCTCTCATCGCTCTGGGATACAGCGCGGGTATTTGCTTTTGTTTGTGTTGATCTGCAGCTGACAGTGTGTGAGTACATCCGACCGGGGGGATCAATATTGTCTTTTACCCTCCCATTTGAGGTACGTTGAGAGATCAAGGGGGTGGCCGCTGGAGGATGGTATGAATTCTTGAGATGACGTTAGGGCTGCCACGATTTTTGGGGAATTCCGGGAGAAAATCTTAATGTTTGCGATTTTCTGGTCAGTAATTATTGCGATTGCCGATTCGATTTGCCGATATTTTTTTTTTTTAAGCGAGGCCCAACGGAAGTTTATTGTAAAAATGCGGGGCGCCATTATCTCGGGCCCTAGCGAAGCGTGCGATCAACGTACTCCCGTCTCTAGCACAAGCTGAGCTACGAGTGAAAAACGTAAACTACATGAAATCCGCTGTGGGTTGCCTTTAAAGGCAAGCTTCAGCTTTAAGATTCACCCTGCTAATCAGAAACATGTGAGTGGGAGCCGATTTAGCGTGCCTGACTCAGATGGTTTGTGTTCACCAAGCCATCGCTAGGGGAGAGCGTCCATTGGAGAGGCCATTGGAGAAAGTATTTCGCGCGAGAAAAAAGCACGGCCGAGGGTGATTGGGACAATCCTATCTTATCACACCTTGCTATCATGGGGCCACTTGTCCTGATTGGTTTAACAATGCTGGGGCTACATGGTTGAAGGCACGGCTTCTGGCGATTTGGCTGTGGCGATGGAGCTGACACACAAGAGAATTTTTTTTTTTTAGAATAATAATAAAGTGTAAAAAGAAAACAATGTTTAAAAAAATCGCCAGGCCTTTTGCGATGGTTTGATAATCGCCATCATTTAAAATCGCCGAATTGTAAAAACGCGATCATCGTTCAGGCCCCTAGATGCGTTACGTTAGTCGTTCATATTAGCTGTTAGAATTGTTAAATACGGTTTTTGTTATATAGATGTGGCGCGACACAATTACCGAACAAGTAACATTTCCCTTCCTGGCTATGCAATGTGTTAGAATTATAAACCAAGTTTAAAGGGTTAAAAAAGGCCACTAAAACGTGTTATTAATGTGACTGATGTCTAAATCAAATGTAACAATACAATCAGAAATCCACTCTGGAATCAACGTCAGGACGATGAAATTAGTCATCCCTTGAATGCGTCCAATAACTCCCTCTTCATGAGTATCTTTGTATCGGAAGCGATTTCAAGTGTACCATTCATCATGCTGTCTGATTCTTTTTAGCAGAAAAAACTGATTTATTGTAGTATTTATGTTTATCTTAACTGGACAGAAACGATAATAAAAGAACTCTCGTCAGAATGAATCAGTAGCCCGTCTCTGGAGAAAGTCTGAGACGCCTCGAGCTAAATTTCCATTCATATTTGAAATGCCAGGGTGGAAATATGCCTTTGCGGTTTATATCCTGTGCAGAGAATAAATACCTATGCGATTGCCATTGACACGCGGGCTGGCAGCCAGTGAGGCACACAGTAAGATGGAATGGAAGAGGAAGTGGACAGTTTGTCTCTATGCGGCAGTATCCATGGTCGTCAGTGCGGCCGTCCACAAGTGAGCGGTGGAATGTGAGTGGACTGGGGTGAGACATGGACTGCTTTCAGAGCCAGTGGAGCCTTGGGGCTCTGGCTGTGGCTGTGCTCGTGAGGAGTTGAGGACAGCAGAGTGGAGATAAGCAGACAACTCTCGCTCCGTTTAAAGGCCTGTCATCTGGAATGATAATCATGACATTGGCAGCAGCGGCCCACTAGTAGAGCGGCCAAGCCCATAAGGATCCTTGTCTGCCCCACAAGAGATTAGTACAGCTAATCAAAACATGGTCCTTCTCCACCCAACCACCACACAGTCAAAAAACACAACACTTCCCCAAGGTGGTCCTCCACCACCAATGTGCTGATGAAGAAGATAGTTGATGCTGAAAAAGGAAAAAAGTACGCATACTTATAGCACACATTACTTGGAATAAAGCTGTCTTAATAATTTATCAATACACTTATCTCCCCTGGGTGGGTGATGGATTGTATTTATACTCATCATTTATTCTTTGCTGTCTTGGCACTGGATCTTTTGGAAAATGTAAAAAGGTGATAGCTCAGTTTGGTATCCATTTCTCTATACTGTTAGTAAAGCGAGCCAAGATAGAATAAAAAAGTACTTAAAAGTCTTCAGCGATGGCCATTTCCTACTGATCATATTTCCGTTGTTTTGAGGTCTACTTAGAATAGATTATAAATTGTTGCAATTTCCAAACTCACATTGCGTTTCTCATAACAGCATCTTCTGTATAAGTATGTGTTATTCACCAGTATGTCACTCGTCTGTCTATAACGGCTCTTGTTGGAGCTCCTGCCCCCCCCCTCCCTGTGAACCCAGCTTGCTGCTCTGATGGCGCTCGGGGACGTTGCGAGGCTCGTTGCTGCGAGCCTGCTGCGAGGAGGTGGACAGGCTTCCGGGGTCGGCCGATACAGCGAGAACAAGCGAAACTCATCCTGAGCACACACAAATATCTACACAGCCGAAGTAAAAACGAATGAGTGTGGCGTTGATATTGGAGTAAGAAAAAGGTTCTATAACGCTGTGAGCCCAATGCGCGTCTGCTGAGAGCATTTTCTCGGCCATTTCCCAAACTCGTCTATTACAGCCGTCAGGGAGCTCTATGCCAAGTCAATGGTGGACTCCCTGGTTTAGTGTAGCCTAAGGGATCCTGGTGTGTGAGGGTGCTCCGCTGGATTGGTCCATTTTGAGCCAATCACGGTTCATTTGTTGTTGATTTTTGGGTGTTCACACGTCACAGGAACCCAGGAATCAAACAATGGAAAATGGAGAAAACATCCCAACGAGACTGTTCTTGGGTGCAGCAATAGAGCAGTCTTTTCTGTGGTTAGAGTTTTTACTCGCTACAGGGTGTACTTTGAGGGGTTTTGACTGCAGACCGTTCACATGCAGAAAAACCTTCATAACACACAAGGGGACGGGTGATAACCGTAAAAGCATGACATGGGCCCTTCAAACACCTTATCACAATGCTGTATACTTCCTTCCATTTATAATGTGGAAGAAGATTGTTTTTAAAACATCCTGATTTAAACTCCAAACCATGCAGATTTGCATAACCTTTCAATTCAGTCTCCAATGTCAAATCTATACTTTGACTCCTTAGTTATGGGTTTTAGCTTTGTAAGGTCACTTGTAATACAGTGCAAAGGTTGTGGTAAAGATAATGGTGCATGTTGTGTCATCTCAGCTGCTCTGACCCACAACTGCTAAAACAGAAAGTCCAAGAAAAGAACCAACCGATTCCCTACGGCTACTTTTCAATGATGTCACTACCCAACTGTCCAAAATTGACCCATGGGCCATTTGAGAGATCTGTAAGTATGACTCGCTGTTAATTGACCTTAAAATATCAAGCCACATGTGCTGGCCTTTCAGAGCGAAGCTTCCGCTCCCTCTTTGGAGTGGTCAGTTGTGTTTGGACAGCCTGACCCGACGGGCCAAACTTGTACCAGTGACCATGCCGTAAACACAGCATGGAGTACTCAAGGGGTCTTTGCGCTCAGTCTCTGTACATTTATGTTAGCAATTGGAAAGGATTCTATTTTGGCTTTGCTGACAGGTAATCAAAACTGAAATTGCTTGCGTTGCTTATTGGGTAACAAGGGTTTATGCCAACATAGCTCAGCAATATGGGTTGATACGAAACATATCTTAGTTATAGCCATAATGATGATGAAGATACCCTCCAGTACCCTCTTTGCATACTGTAACTCTGTACACCACCTGGATACTCTCCAATGGTTTCACTGGAGCGAGCATGCATAACACCACAACCAGTGTGTCATTATACAATACTGTGGTGAGGCCAACGCATATTTTTCATTTGTCTCTGGTGTTAAACCCGCTCATTTTGGATTTTGTCATACACTTCCTCGCTGAGTTGAAGAAACCAGAAAACCCAGAAATTGTACTGTTTACATGTTACCCTTCAATATTGCACCGCTCGTGGCCATGAAGGATGACAAATGCCTTCTGGCACTGGCTTCACTTTGTTTTGTGGCAGTGTCTCTGCTACAAGCATGCATTTATTTAAGGCTATTTTTTACTGAAGGGGCTACTTCATGGTGTAGGGAATGTTTTGGAGAGCGGACAGATTGTACAGCTGTTTCTTTGATGTTGGATTTTAAAGCCAGCGCAGTCACCTTTGCACTCTGTGGCAGATACCTCAGTGAGATGGAAAGACACCGCAAACCTTTCCAGCACAACAACTAAATCTCAGGAACGTCAGCCCTCAGATTACATGACCTTGCAACCAATTCACAGAGCAAATTGTTTTGTTAACCTCCCCGTGTTTATTTATATGAATCTCAGGTTGTAGCCAATCAAAGTCAACCTGTTTTGTGGCGGTTGGCTTTTTGCCTTACAGTCCGGATGAAATGTTAAAGATGAGTATGCGGTTGTGGTTTCACCTCAGGTTCACTGTTAGTATGTTGAGGCCCAGCTGTTACTGTAGCTGATGCTTTTCGCTCATTCAGGATACCACTTTGCTTTGATGGGAAACTTACGGAAACACATACACTGACCTTAAGCTCCTTTGTGCAGAATTGGGCCCACATTTAAACAACATAATTACACTTTTCTCCCCCTCAAGGCTGTGCAAAAAGCCTTTAGTCAAACAAAGGCTACATGTAGAAGTTGAATAAAACATGTTTCAACAATTCAACAAATGGGTAAAGTAACAGTAACACATCATACATTCTTTGGTTTGTTATCCCGACCAATTGTGTCCCAAAGGTTAAAGTTGGGTGAAAGTGAACTGTGTTTTTTTTTATTTCACTAGTTTCTAACCATGAATTCAGAGGAAATATGGGTATTAGGCACTATAACACCATTTCTGTTTCTCAGAGAACAGTTTAGCCATTGTGCATGTGCTAATTAGACCACAAGAAAATTTACAAAACAAACAAACACATTCCACATATTGCTCTATTTAGAAGTCCTTAATAAATGTTCAGTCCAGACGCAATATGTGTTTTTGTTATTTATTCATGCCGTGAGATTGTTTAGCTTATTTTCTTAGAAAATATTTAAAGGATTTTCAGTATAAAAACCTACCCTGATTGTAGAGTGTTAAGCCCTCATTAGATACAGGCTACACACATTTAAAAGAAAACAGTCCTAATAAAGACTGAATCCAAGTCGTCTTTGCGGTGGTCCATATTGTGCTCATAATATTTTACACATCTTCATTGTGTGCTTGCTCAACTCATCAGTGAAGCGTATTCATTTATTTTGTCTGAGTTAAGTCGACAAATCATGAACCTTCTGATCTCACTTTAAGTTTGCGTTGGTCAACTCAGGAGTTGAGTGTCATCACTTTTTTTAATTTCATGTTAGTTATTCTCTTAATGTTGCTGCTGCTTTTAGGTTTAAGCAAAGGTTAGTTCTTCCTGATGACTCTGACGCTTTGGAAACAATAAAATCTCAGTCCCAATCCCCTCCGTCTGGTGTCACTATGCAACAGAGTCCCAAAACACCAAAACAAAGGGGCACCCATGGTCGAAGTGGGCCCCATTCCACACTCCTCCAAGTGCTTATCGACCGGATCTGCTGGAATCTGCTGTGTGCCCACACATCCGACTGGGAGAGAGTAAGAGAGCAAAGAAAGTGACCAAGAAAGAGTGAGAGACAGAGGTTTGCTTGCCCCTTCCAGAGTTAAAGATGGATTCCTGGAGGAATGCCTCCATGGCTGTATCGCGTGACTGTGACTGCTCCCCTCCATCAAACACATGGGACTCATTTACCCTTGTGGGCCACAGGGATGGTGCCACAAACACCAGGCCCCCTCAAGAAGGGAAGAGAGGGGAGAAAGAGAAGAAGGAGAATGAGTGGGTGGGGGGGGTGTCTGCCATCATACAATGCCAGTGTCCCAAAGGATGCAGCGGATGGCGCATAATGGATCATCATCTGCCCTGTGGTGAACGACGACCAAATGGGTTTTACTGCTTATTACAAGAACCACAAAAAGGAGCCTCATAATTCAGAGCGATCGAGGCAATGATCTGTCGTCATTTTGATCCATGTTGAGTTAAACCAATGAGTCATAGAAGCTTGAACAGTCTACTGACTCACTTGTGAATAAGACAGGAAATGAGAAAAACAAAGAGGACGGTCGTAGGTGTGATAGGAGGACAGGGTGCTGATTGTGCTGCTTGCTCGATGGTTGTTCAAACAGGCCAGAGCTGAAATGTCACCAGCCCTCTGCAGAGAAAAGGCCCGCTGACAGCCTGTATAAACACTGGCATTTTTCCCCCCGTGTAATCGCATGTTCACTTAAAAAGAGCACCCAATGAATTCCATGGGCGTTCAGTAATGCTCCGTTGTAGTATGTTTACTCTCCCATCTGTTTTATAGAGGGTGTCCATTCAAATGGTGGAAGGTGGGAGGGGAGAATACAATCCAGATCACTGGGCTTCAAATAAAATCAAAATCATTGTCTTCCGAGAGTGGTTGGTGTAAGGGTCAGCATTAAATACAACTATTTCCCACCAAAGAAATACCCTTGCTGGCATTTATGATGCTGGATTATTCATCACATCTTTTATACACCAGCTAGCGTAAGAAGTTCATCAACATCGGAGCATCTTTTTGTGGCAGCGCTCAAATCCAGACAAACAACCAATCTAAAAGCCAAAAAAAATGGTCTTGAAATGTTATCGGAGGCGTGTGGCGCAGTGGGTTGTGCGTTGGTGTTCGGATCAGGGGGTCACAGGTTCAAACCCCACTGCAGTCAGCATGTCGTTGTGTCCCTGGGCAAGACACTTCACCCCAAATTGCTCCTGTGGGGATTGCCCACAGTATTGAGTATGTAAATCGCGTCTAACTAGTAACATGTAATGTTAAAATACACACTGGTTTCTATATGCAAAGCGCAAGCTGTTACACAACCAATGTAGACAGCTGTATTGAATAAAATGGAAGTTAATACAGTTGAGGGAGCTGTCAGACATGCGTGAGACGGAAGACTGGAGAAAGATCCTGAAATGTGTCTGGTTGAGACAGCCTGTGACCGGGACATTGTTTTTAAAACGATATGTTGCTGTTGAAAGATATATGTAAATTATAACTGTGCTGAGCATCAAAAACAAAATGTTATTATCCTCAATTGTCTTGGGGTGGCAGCAGAAATAAAAAACTCAGCACTAAAACCCCAAACTATCTGCTTAGCTAGATACTAAGGGTAAGTGAGAAAACATGCTTCGGGTAGTAACCCTTTAATCCTCAAGGCAACGAAAAAATAAACTAATGGAAAAAGTGGAAAAAACAAGCGTATTTTTGCTCACTGCTGCTCTAAATCAACCAATAAGGAATAAGAAAAACGACAAATGTATATTTATGTCTTCAAACCAAAACCAAGACCAAAAGTCCATAAACGAGACAAATATAAGAAATGATCTCAGATTACATTCAATTCATTTCATTGCCAACTGTAGCAATTTCAGGTCAAAGGTCTTGCCCAAGGCCACTTTGACATGGGGATCGAACCAGAGAACCTCCAATTGATAGACCCCTTAAATCACATCCACCCAGCTCAACGTGACATGACCCAGCCAGCAACAAAGTCTTGCCTCTATTGTCCCAAACTGTGGTCTGATATTGATGTTCCTCTTTGTCTTATTCAGGGGTTGTCCGCCAGGTGAAGGCCCTGATTGGTCCATTGACTACGGTACTGAAACTCTCCATGCGAAACCTGACAACTCAAGGCGACTCCGGTCAGAACATCATCAACGTTCATGTCTTCGTCTCCGAGTTCTGGTTCTGAGAAGTGGATGCCAAGTGTTACTATATGTATTAAGACATCTATTGTCAACACTTAAAGGATTGGTTTTGTTATGTCAATGCATAGATCAGTGTCAAGGTTTTAATGTTATGTTTGACTATATATTTGACAGTTTTTAAGATGAACGGCTACTTGCTGCTTCTGATGAGATCACTATACCTTGTTTTGGAGGACAAGCTCACTCTAACGTACACTCCTGCGTCGCAACTAGCATAGCAGAGCTACAAATTGAACTTTATATTATTAAATATCTTTCAAGAAAAGAAAAAATCAAGACATTTGTGTTCAAATGGAAAGTGCATGCGTTTGGAAAGGTCATTAAAGGATATGATGATTACATTCAACACTATTCTTTTCATCACATTATAAGCCTTTTGTTTTTGTAGCATTCAAATTTCCTTTCTTACTGTTTGCATTGAATGAGGTATTTTTTCTATGGAATAAACACTATTTTAGTTACAGTATTTGTCAATTGTATTCCCTACCATTACAATTTAAAGACGAGTGGTTGAATTTGTTACTGAATTTACACTTCAGGAAGTTAACTACATCCAAAAGTAAAAAGCCATAAGAACATATACATAACATACATGGAGAGAAGTTAAGAAGCTAGCTGTGATAAAAAAAAAAGAAGTTATACACTGTAAGAAGTGATCATTTTGTAGATATATATATTTTTCCAAATAAAGTTAAACAAAGGGTAAAATATTCAAATCAGGAGCATATGAAAATGTTTGGCCACTTCAGTTCATGTGCACCTCCTCACGCTACTCCCTTACAGAGACAGAGGTCCAGTTTTTCACAGTTTCTCCTCACACCACAATCCCAGTTCTCGTTATGCCCCATTATTTCTTTCTGGCCTGCTGATGGTCCATTGGCACGGTAAAAATAAGAAGCCTGCAGTTTGCTAAACGTGAATAAGTACTTACTTAATATTTTAAAGCACATCTGGCTGAAGGACATCTGTCATTATAATGTTGTACATCTGGGTTTGTTCCCTCTCTCCTATGAGACGCAATGTTCTAATATTTCCGTCTTGAATGCTAATCGCTGTATATGTTAACAAGCTTAGAGATATATTCCCAACGTCTTAATGATGACAATTCACCATTAATGTTTTAAATATGCAAACCTTAAAACATGCCATTTAAAATATAAGTATATCAAATGGGTTTGTATGACATTGGTAACACGCAGTGTTGAAATGTAAAGAAGTACATTTACTCAAGTTCTATTCTTATTTTGATGTTTTTCTTGAATTTTTAAGCTACCCTATTACTCCTCTACATTTTCAAAGCAAATATTGACTTACTTTAATTTTTTACTCTACTAAAATTATCCGACAGGTATTTCCAAATCTAGTATATTAATTAGCCCATACATATAAATAAACTAATAAATAAACATTGACATATAAGTTTAGGTTAAAATATCCAGAAGCAGTACAGTATATAAGGTAATTAAACCTCGCTCCATCTATGCTGTGAGAAACACTTACATCAATAACCATAATCCTTTAAGACAATACATATTATTCATTAACAATATTTTGGTAAAATCTGAGTACTTTTGCACCACTGGTAATATGTTCCACTTTTACTTGGTTAACGATTAACACATCGTAACTCGTGCAATACCCTGAATGATGTCACAACTCATTGACAGAAAACCTGATTATAATAATTCACACATTTCAATATTAGCAGCGACAGAGACCATTTTAGCAAGTTTACTTTCATTTATGGTGGTGTGTTGAATGTCAGTTTCCATGGTGACATTTAGAACATTCTGTTTACGTTGCAGCCAATCATACCTGTCTATTGACAGCCTGTCCTCAAAATGCCCTCAGTTGAGTTTCCGTAGGATCTACTCGAGATACTCCGTGCATGCGTTTACACATGTTGACTCTGGGTTTTACTTGTGGTCTTTTTGTCCTGCTTGTAGCTTGGGGATGTAAGATCTGTATAGAAAATCCCCTTTGGTAGAGTAACAGATTGGGGGAGGGGTAAAGGTGGCAGCAGCAGTTAAAAACCATGGGCATGGATACTCGCAACCACATTCCTAATTACATTTATCAGTGAACCAGAACTGCCCCCTCCATCAAACATGCGGGGACATCAGACAGAGAGCATGCTGAACACATGTCAGTGACGGCCTAACTACGAGACTGCAATCATCACTGTGGCCGGCTCAGCCAAAGCCTCCCAACGCTTCAAAGACAATGGCGGAGGAGGCGCATACATCAGGATCTGAAGTCGTCTGCGTGATGGATTTTAAGGCTCTACTGAAGGGGGATATCCTCTTCAGAGGAAATAGAGGCCAGCAGGTCAGCCTTGTGGTTGACATGAAAAGAGGAACGAAATGCCGTGCATGTTTGTGTGTGTGTGTGTGTGGGTGTGTGTGTGTGTGTGTGTGTGTGTGTGTGTGTGTGTGTGTGGTGTGTTTGTCCTAAAAGCAAACTTTCAGCCAATGTTTTTAATATTGTAAATGTTTTCTAATTCTTCTTATACATTTTTCTTACTCTAGTGTAAGTCTGAGTTACTTAACTTATTTGGAGGTAACAAATTCTTGGTTGGGAAAAATGTGGGAAATTGGTTTTCCTTGGCATTTTTGCACATCCTTATATCTTTAAATTGCAATGCAAATCAGTGTCAGTATTTATATTAATTTTAAAGGAGAGAAAAATAGTATAATCTCCGGAAAGAGCTTTGCACACTAAGAAGAAAAAGGCCACTTCCCACTGTCCAAGTGAAAAGCGGAAAAAATCAGCACATATATATAATAAAAAGTATGTCTATTTTATTAGTATTAGCATTTCAACCACAATTTGGGCAAAACAATGTAAGGACGTAAACAGCTGAACATGAGAAACAAAAAGCTGCATAGCCAGACTGCGTGGGAGGACATTATCCAGGAAAGGCCTCGCTGCTCTGAATCTGGACAATAAGAGGCTGGGGCAGCGTTACCAAACCACGTACATGTGTGGGGACAAATGAGCAAATATCTTTTGCCAGATTCTCCGTCCCAAGCCAAGCTGCTTGAACTGGAAGCCGTATTAGTATGACTAATCTGAGTGGGCTTGATGAGTCGACGTAATGGCAGTGGAGCAGACCTGTGTGTGTCTGCACTGTTTGTTTGTGTACTCTGCTGTGGCACAATGGTGGTCAGGCCTCTCAATACAAGCGGTCATGGCGGTGTCTGGCTCGGAGAAGACGGGGTATGGGGTTGATGCGAGTCTGGCCCAGGGGCTGGTGAGGCGGACTGATCCCAGACAGAGACCAGAGGACCTCAGGAGGCACGTGCTCGGCCCACTCCTGCACTCACCCGCTCCCTCTTTTTCCTGGCGTCCTACCCCTGCTCCCACCGCAACACATGTTATAGGATATAAGTGAGTTCTTTTAATAAGTTTGGGGGTATTTATGTTTTTCCTCTATTTTACAAACCACTGTTCCTTATTACCATAAACGCAAAAATGTTTCTTGTAAATGGGTGCAACCAAATTGCTTTGGTTAGTCATCTCTGCGGTAAATGTCATGTTCAGGAAGATAATGGGTTGATTTACATCTATCAAATGTAAAAAGGTAATATGTTTTGTCTGGATGCAGATTAAGTGCAATTGTGTCTCATCAGTCATGCATTTACTCTGAATAAACCTCAAACAAATGGCTGCTAATATCTCCACTGATAAGGACTTTTTCACATATTTCACCTGTGTCAAAGAGTCTTCCCTTACAAAATAATTGCAGAGTGATGTTTCATGGAAGTCCAATAGATGGCAGACACATACAACACAATGGTGCACAGTCAGTGAGCTTTTACAATGTATTTCCCTGGACAACTGTCACCACCTTACATTACAATTGCAGAAACAGCCAACCAAAGCCCAGTGCTTTTTTCACTTTTCAGTAAAAATCCCTTCATGAATATAACCATCTATCCAGTAGGACAGATTTTCCAATAAAGTCTGAACTCACTAAAATTGATGGCCATCATTTTTAAATATATTCCACTGGGACCTAAATAATACAACATTAACATCCTGTAAGATTCTGACTTAAGCCTGAAAAAGGATTCGATTGCACAAAAAACAATCTGATGTGAACCTCACGGAAAGTGAACTTGGACCGAGAATAGGATCGTAAATGATTGGCTCCACGATGCTATATTTCATGACAAGCTCTATGTAGTATTTTTGATATAAGACTCCTACTATTGCCTCCTGTAAATCAATGAAACCTTTTGAGGCTTAGGTTGATAGTCAGTCCCCCAATTACACTAGGGCTCAACCTTGACCCAAAGAGAAACACAAGAACACAAGTGTGCCCCTCCATAACTTATAGATTTTAAACATGACCATTTACAACCACTACTGAACTGGACCTGTTGCCAGAGTACACAGTGGATCATTCACATTTGGGAATAAAGTCCGAGCCTGTACTCATGAAAATTCAGCGTGCAGTCTCTCTGTTGTTACAAGCAGCTCAGAACACACTGTGACGTCCATGGTGCTAAAGTGGATGCATATCATAGTGAAAGAAGGGAAACAAAACCAACCACATGTTGGTGTGATGGCAACCTAAAAATAGTCCCTGACCTTTTACTGTAAAGTCATCTTTTCTGAAATTAAATGGGTGATTTTGATGTGGCATTTATTTTGTTTATATTTGGTCAATTTTGATTGCCTGTTGCGACATTTAAAACAAATGTGCAATACGCATAAAAAGCATATTGTTTATGGAGGAAAATACCCATATTCCATGAGGCACAAGCTGTGAGATTTTAATATCCAATAACAGGAAATAGCAGTTTTATTAAAAAAGTAAGCGGTTTCTTAAATAAGAAAATTCCTACAAGAGCTTGTCTGAAATGCTTATTATAAAAGTTTAAACCAAAGAGAAGTAATTGCATTTTATTAGGCTCATATTCCTTTTCCTCTATTGCCAAGTCATTTTCATTCAGATTGAAGGATTTTAAAGAGATTGTAGTCCCATGTAAAACCTACAAAAAACATTGTTTGCAGTTTAAAAAACTGGTCCAGGGGTAAGATCTATATTTGAATAATATAGTGTAGGACCATACCTATATAAGGCATATTTATACTTTTTATTTTTCAAAATACCAAACAGATCATGCATTTTAGACATTCCTCATTTCGCTCAATTTAACGCTGTCTTTGCATGGGCTGATTCTGTGAGAACAGCACCATCTACAGGCCTGGCATATGTACTACAGCGTCTCCAGCGCTTTTGAACGGCAATGTCCATGGCTGTCTCCTCCTGATTGGTGGAGTTGGCCCAATAGCCGTAGCACCACTTCTGTGACGTCACGTCACGTCACAGAAGTGTTCAAATCGTTTCAAATCTGGATCAGTCTGTATCAAGCAAGCCCCCAGGAAGTGCGCCGGAGTCTGATGAGAATATTCGTTGTGGCCAAACGGCGGTACTACACTTCCGTTTGGTTGCTGGTCCCGGAAACACTTTTTCCCATTGACTTACATTGGGAAAGAGTGGTCTGTAACTCGTTGGATAATTTTTTTTAAACTAAAGAAACTACCCAGTATGAACGTTTGTATAGCCCTTATTAAAAACATTCGTTCCTCAAGTTGTAAAAATGTGCTAATAACGTTATTCTGAGAGTTATTTCCCTCGGCATTATGAACGCGCATCTAACCCACGGGACCGCGCCGCCCGGCACGTTCATGTGACATGTTCAGTACTACATGAGTTTGTCTTTACCTATGGATGTACAATAACAACGGACCATATCGCCTTACTGCCATCCCACGGAGCTGTAATAATGGATATATTGCACATGTTTGCTGTAATTCATCATTTGTAAAATATTATACTACATGGGCTGTATGATGTAAATCTTGTACCGTAAATGTTGTATTAAATAAAGTTAATATTACCGACGTAGATTAACGTTCCTGTAGCTTCTTATTGCACTTGCAATATACCATTAAAAGAGTTGAACGTAGCTGTTTGCTATTAGGCCGACTATACAGTCGTCATATTTATACATATATCAATAAAGATATGTGTCAAAGCTCTAATCAAATTAACAGTTGTATTAATTATAATTGTATATATATATGTATATTGCCTGTGTTGTATATGTATACTCACAAATGAACAACCTTGTGTTTTTTCCAAAGTTTTACAAGCTGTATTGTAGTGTTTATTTTAGTGTTGTTTTATTCTTATCCACATTTTGATTTCAGAGCACAGGACAGGAGAATGCTGGGCACAACATCACGCTCAACAGTGAAGCTGGCAATGCTGAACAAAACCAGTTATAATATTTATTCCGCTGAAAAAGTGAAAGCTTTACGAAAATGTAATTAAAAATACATAAGCATTTCAGGTAGAAATGAGCATTTTATATAGAAATTCACAAATATAAGAAATGAAACCTAAAAGAGATGTTAACAAATGTATACCTCTGATGGCTGGAATAGTAGAACTAGGTGAACAAAATAGTGACAAAAAATGTTAATACAATTTATATATATTAAAAGGTAATATAATATTGATTACAATTATTCTATTAAAAAGATCCACCAAACATTATTAACAGGAAAGCCCTCTGAAGGCATGTTATGGTTTGAAAAAAGTTGAGGATGGGGTCCAGACAGTTCAATCAGGAGAGACTTCATTTTGTTTAAAGAACATTTATTGACACATGTCATATGATAAATGTTAAGTCTTTGGCGATTAGACCCCGATCCTGAAATCGTATATCTAAGAGGGGAAAAGCAGCCGTGAGCATATAGGGAACCCCCCGGGGTCTAGACACTGGTGATAATGCTGAAGATCTGGATTTGATGAGGAGATGGGATGAAGAGGAGGTGTGATGAGGTCTTTGGATTAGCTCTCCTGGTACTGGATATGATGAAAGGAGGTGGATGGGGAGGAGGCGGGCGGCAGCATGAACACCTGGAATCACAGCTGACTGCAGGAGAGAGGAGAACCATTTTAAAAATTGTAATAATGTCAGCAAGACATGAACATATATAACCACTATCATTCAATTCTGTAATTGCAGGTTTGTTAGCATGATATTTCAAACATAAATGGCCTGTCTTAGTTTAAAGCCCACTCACCACGTCAAGGTGCAGGCCACGAGTGAGGACACAACAGCGATCACAAACAGTACATACACACGAGACAACACTTACATACATATAAATAACTTACATATACAATGAACAATAAACATTTAACAAATATAATGTTTGGGTAGTTATTTTAATACATTTTTCACTGTCAGCAGTGGCAGCTAAAAAAAGAATACGAGGTTGTGTGTCAACGTGCCCCACCGTCTTATCAAAGGGGGTGAAAAACGGGCCAGGAAATCCTCTTTACAAGCAGGCATTTTACGTCTACTCTAATCTAAAAAAGTAGAACGCACAAAAGAGATAGCACACTCGAGGTGCGCAAGTGCAGATATGTCACAACAAATGTAAGGACACTACGCCGCTCGACTACTGCTAGTGCAGTTCTTCTGCTCAATATGAAAAAAAAAAGGAGTTGGAACACACCTTTTTACGCCCCTAATACGCCGGAAACTATTTATTTACGCCGAAAATTTTTAGACGGGCGGTAAACGATTAATACGCCACACCACACACCACACACACACCACGACACACACACACACACAACACACACCAACACACAACACACACACACAATCTGAACGGTTGGGCAAGGAACTTTATGCATACAATGCATTAACGCCTTTAATTTACAACCGCAAGGCATAACTTGGTTGTGCCTTGGGTCAAACAGGGCATAAAAGTGTTTAGACAGGGGTTACGTTCGCAGACAGTGTGTGTGTGCACTTGTGACTTGATTTGTTGATTACTTTTTATTCCTGTCCTTTATAATTTTTTTTCGTCTGTTTTCATACCACCGCCCTTCCACCGGCGTTCTGGAAGGGCGCCGTGGAGAGGAGAGACGCGAGACGGGAGACAGGTTTTTAGGACAGACAGACGGACAGTCGGGCCGGGCCGGGGAAACCGCGGACGACAGAGCAATGCGAGCGATGCAATGCAGTAATGCGGCGAGGAACAGACGCCCACCTAAAAATTTTTGTTTACGTTCTACGAAGTCTATGCGGGTGGAGCAGGAGTTTTTTCTCCTTGGTGGCTGTTGGTCTTTATGTCTGCTCTTACCTTCTCCGTTGGTCACCGAACTATCCCAGGGACTTCTACTGACTGTTCCGTTTAACGTTTCGTACAGCGTCTTGTAAAAAGTCACAGCGTGCCACCCGACAGACTACAGTTTGTCGTGCGTCGGCCCCTTGAGCTGGTTCTTTTATAGGTCTTGTGTTTCCTTCGGTTCGTGGTCACAGTGTTCAAGAAGTATCGACTTTGTAGAGGACTCTAACTAAGCCATAATATAACCCTGGTCCCCACCCATCTCTTGAGGATGGGTGGGGACCAGGGTATAGTATGGCTATACTAAAATTTCAGATAATTTATTTGCACACATAAATTATAATATTGTATATCTTACCTTTACATTGGTTATTTTCTTGGTAGAGACTAAGGTCTTTAGTCTTTGAGAATACAACAATTACGATTACGACGAGGTAACTTAATAAGGATTATCTAATTGTCGTTTATTTATGACACTTATTTATCCGGAGACAACTTATTTATGCTAACTAAACTAACGCAACTAACTATTTATTTCTAATTTATCACTGTTGTTATACTTTCATTATTAAAGACTGTAGTAAGGGGAAGGGGGGAGATCTAATGACGTCGACTCCACTGTGTCACTATGGTGTGTCATTTTGTAATTGGAGTCGATGTTGTCACGACTGACACCCTGTGTTCGAGTTAGTTTTCTGAGATAGCACTAGAGGTTTTACCACTTCTTCTCCCTGAACCCCTCTGTTTCGTTCTCCGTGACCACTTTCAGCAGGACCGGGGCTTCGTCACCCACTACAAGAGTTCTAGAATTGTAGTTGTGGGAGGGTAAAGAGGATGTGTCTTGGCTACGGAAGGTTATTTCCTTGTCCTCTTACAAAAGGGAACGACAGGTCTGAAGTGAGGTCTCAGACCACAGTGGTTGTTTTACGCCTGAAGTATTTCTCTTAGGTCTAACTTCAGTCGACGACCCTAACATCGAGGAGGACCTTGTTAGGGAACTCTTTTAAACCGAACAGTTAACCTTAGGGTCACTGACGTAAGTCACTACTGTTGTGCTTACAGTTAATACCATAAGTGTTAGACAAAAGTGGTTGGGACTTCTCTTTTGTTTTGCTAGACGACGCTCCTTTGACGGTACGGGTGTATCACGTGTTGTGTCACTTGGTGCGGGAACTGTTCGAATGACATCTCACACCTCTTTACAACACGACTCCAGATACCGGTGAAGAGGTAAAGTCGTTTTTCTTCTCTCAAGTGAGGTTTCTAAAACACTCAAAAACACTGCAACTTAAGGTCTCTTAGGATTGCTTACACTGTTGGTCCACCGAGAGGGAGTTAGGTCGGTAGGTAGCCGACTACGGTCTGGACCTGACGTGACTTCAGCATTCGAAGTAGTCAGATCCTCTGCTCACAGGGGTTTCGTTCACGTTCGAAACAATTTCGAGTTGTCTCTGAGGTTGGGACACCTTCTACTTCTGTACACACCTCTAAATGGAAGAAAGACGTGTTATATGAGAGGGTAGAAACTTCCTTTCATCAATTCTCGGACCTCTCGTTATCTTGGTGGACGACAACTCAACATAAGGTAGTACCCTACTTAAGTCCGTTATTCGAGTATGTCTCTGCTTGCTGGTCAGATACCCATGTGATTGTTCCGTTTTCGACGTCGGCCGGAGGAGGGAGTACTGCGTGTGTACCGTTCCGGCTTAAGTGACGTAAGGAGTTATGTCGGTAAAGTATACAACTCTTTACCCAAGGCTGAAGAGGGCTTCTTCTTGAGACCGGAGAAGAGTGACGTCGGAGAGAATGAGGTTGTACCGTTGGACTGGAAATTAGTTTTAACTCTTTCCCACCGATGGTTGGTTGGAGAGTTATTTAACTTCTACTTACTCGAAATGCTACTCACGTGCGTGGTCGGTTGATTGTTAGGGACCTCCTCCGAGTCTCTTCTTATAAGACTACGTACCTTCAGGTTCCCACACCGACGCTCCACCTACCGACGACAAATTTCTTCACCTACACGGGTTGTACGAGAGGTAGTAACTCTGGTGTAGAACTCGTAGGGGTCGTAGGTGACCTATGCACCTTTTCCTAGAAGAGGGTCTTACTGGTTGTTCACCTCACTGGACGTCCTCGTCCACGAGTCACCTCGAGTAGTCCTCACTTCGGAGGATTAATGCGGAGGACTTGAAACTCGTTCTGGACAGGTCTCAAGGGTGTGGTTGTCGAGACTTTCTGTTCCTCGGACGAGTCACACCGTTCTTCATTTGTTCTTCATGACGGACTTCTTCTTCACCCTTCTCTCCCCTGACAAATTTGGGGACAAGATCTGTTTTTTTTCCTGTATTTCCTCAACTCCCTATCGATACGTGAAATAAAAAAATTAGACAAATAATCAAAATACAATACGTAAA
This sequence comes from Notothenia coriiceps, assembly GCF_000735185.1. Classification (NCBI taxonomy): domain Eukaryota; kingdom Metazoa; phylum Chordata; class Actinopteri; order Perciformes; family Nototheniidae; genus Notothenia; species Notothenia coriiceps. The sequence continues at coordinate 758,584 of NW_011357369.1, forward strand.
GAAATCCGCATAGTGAACTGAGGTGACCACCGGGTCAAATAATTTGCGTCTCCATACGCCGGTCCAAGTCTGAACCGAGTCCCTCACACAATCAGTTAGAAAAAGTAAACAGGTTAGAAACAAGTTAGGTCTATTAGTATTGTCGCAAAGTGTTTTCCAAAGTAAAATTCTACTAAGCATTTTCTCAGGAGTCCGTCCGAAACCGAATGTCGACAATGTCGTGAAATATAGTATATTATCTGATCGTTTACGAGTTCAAAGTCGGATCCAGTCAGTTTATGGGACATTGTCAAATGTTCACACAAAGTAAAGTAACAAAAGACGGAATTCAAATTAACAAGGTTTACAATGTGAATTTCGTGTAAGATTAACATCGGAATAAATTAAATCCACGACAAGCAAAGTCAATTGCACGGGATTACGGGTCCGTCCGAAACAAATTAAATGATACCGATACGAGTCCAAGTTTAGCAATGTGAATTTCGTGTAAGATAACATCGATAAATGTAATCCACGACAAGAGGGTCCAAGTCCGATCAAGTCGGGATCCGGTGTTCCATTACATAAATTTTTGTATGTTCAAATGTTCAAGTAACGATTATTTCGTTGAAATTTGATTCATACTGATGGTCATTTACGGAAAGAACTGATGGGAAGGAATGACTGGTGGTTCACTGGGTCCCGGGGTCTCCGATAATACCATTACATTTAGTACAGTTAATACAATTTAGTTTGGTAAAACCAAGTATATTTTTTATCTAATAAAGATACGTAAAGTCCTCAAAAGCCTGTGGGCGCGCCGCACTCCCCACAAGGAATAAGATAAAGACTTTCCAACCGTGGGATACACACACACAACACACCACACACACACACACACAAAACACCTACTACACATACGGTGAAGAAATTTGCCACCATATCACGCGTCGCACGTATTAATAAGTATATGTTGTATAACATACGGCATGCAACAACTACGCAGCTCTCCTTGCTCGACGACCGTCTCCTACGGGAACCGCAACCACTACGCGTTTGTTGGAACCACAACCTGTGCGCTCCTAGTGCTTATAGGTTTTCATTCTGTTTTACGTATCATACACCGTGTTAGTATTCCTTACTATTATAACAAGTACTGGTATCAAATTTTACAACAGAATAAAATCTAGAAGTGGTTTACTTTTCACAAATGATATTTGACATCTAGGCCGGTATTGTTTGTAGCTGACTATCGAATGGTCCTGTTTGCGAATATTAGCTGATTTGCCACATCTATGCTTACAGAGCACCTGCGGAAGGTCCTGCAACGCCATGGCTTTTTCTCTAGATTCAATATGATTTGTCATGCGTCGACCACAAGCCGACTGATTGTGACCTTAAACGTGTCTGTAGCAATGGCTGGCTTGAGTAGGACTTTCTACTGTTAGTGACGGGCAGCGACCTAAATGTCTCATCAGCTACTGTGCGACAGCGTTCACAGTGGAGCATGAGCGACAGTATAGGCCAAGCCTAAGAGACGACCAGTAGTCTTGCGAGAGTGTGAATGCAGTATCACCATCCATCGAGACATATAATAAAGGTCGATGTCTGTCCACACCGACGAAAGAGATAGACAAGTCAAGAAGTCGAACACTGGATATATTCAGAGGACCAGTTTTATACGTATGATGTTGTAGGCACCATACACTACAAACACCAGCTTTATACAGGGTATACATAGAACTAGTCTGTGACTGGATATTGGAGTCGGATAGATTATCTTGGTACTTACCATTTAATAGAGGCTAAATCTAGTTCGTCGTCAATTTTTTTCTTGATGTTGTAGACATCTAGTGGTTGTGATACCCTAAATAGGCAATAAGTGTCCGTTCAGTTGCAATAGCGTCATTGTCATGGGTTCTATCGAGGAGCAGTTATGTTACAAGGAAATGTCACAGTATGTGCTAAACAGACTACAAAGAAGATAATGTATCGAACTGACAGTGGTGATTACACTGTATAAGTGTACAATCACGACATTCCACTAATGCTAGCTGAAGTTGCTTGGGACTCAATTCGATTGGACACTCTATCGACGTGAGTTATAAATGTTTCTGCCTAGGAAAGATAGTTTATTGTGTTGACACATGCTCTCTCGCTATTTGCAGTGTAGTATGGGCCGTACGCACTCCACACATAGCGCACACACGTGAGTATCGCGTACTGTCGTTGGAATTGGTACCGGGGGTCTTAACGATCAAGTGCAGTCATGAAGTTAAACGCCATGTGCAGTTATGGTCTGTGGCGTGTGCAAGTCTGGTGTGTCGGTGACTGTGAAGGGAATAATGTCTAGGTACTACTCTTTCAGTATGTACACTTAAAGCTCGCAATGTGCGCGTCTATTTCGTTCATTCTCGAGACTCATCGAACTGCACAAACGTTAAATGAATACTGATCAAAGTTTTCTTTTTTATATGCAATGATATAGAAGTAAGATAATTAACACATACTCGAGACTGCACAAAAGGAAAAGGAATACTGACATCATCATTGTTTGTATAAATAAGATAGTAAAGGAAGATATACACCTAAACTTCTACATACAGTGTCAGAGACAAATAAATATAACAAATTCTTTTGCGTTGTGTACCAAAGTTTGTCAACCTTGCTAAATACACTTACAGTTGTCGTTGTAGGGTTCGAAGAAGATCGGTTATAAGTAATACAACATAGAAATGGAATTGACATTGACTGGTTAAAACACATAAAACAACGTTCAGACACAAGTTGTATGATGAACCTCATCATGCGAATTGTTCAGGACATGACTTGTACCTGTGCGTTTTGGAGTTGTCCAGTTCAAAAAAAAAGTATAGACTATGGTTTTAGAACGACTTTATAACGGGTGTGACCTTCTAATATCACATACATCAATTCCCAAATCAATAAACATGTAAAGTTAACACAATAAAATACCAATTTACATACATATACATAAAGTTACCACAAGTTCACACGATCACAA
>NW_011357369.1:761620-786050 GCF_000735185.1 Notothenia coriiceps
CCCCCCCACCCACAAACCTGTTGTCAGTGCCGTGGTTTGGTTCATCTTCCTAGCAGTGATGTCTCTTTATGTAATGCTTACAACCACATAAAAGTCAATGAACTCTGCAAACGCTTTCTTCTAAAGTTGTTGTCTGAGAAATACTTTGAGCTTTGAAGAAATAAGCTGTCAACTATTTACTGGCATTGTTCTGCAAGCTCTGAACTTGGATGCCGTGTTTGAAAATACTTTTGCTCTCTGGTTTATTGTTTCAGAGCTTTGTTCTGTAACGGTTCCCCCCCTAACAGCACACAAGAAGACCTGGCTCCCCCCTTGAGTCCCCAGCTTTCAATCTCGCCTGATTTTTTCCTCAACGCTGTAGTTAGTCTTCCTCACACCGTGAAAACACCAAAAGCCCAAGCAGAGGGAAAATGAAATTCCGGCTGCCAATCACAAAGGGGCTCAAACTGGGGTTAGTGCAAGTTCGTAGAGGTTAGCCCTTTCATAATTACCGTCCTATTTCCTCTTAGCATCTCCTTAGGCAGGGAGTGATTGTCATACACATTACCACAGGTGTTGTTTTCAAAGCCTTCACACCTAGATAATACCCAACAATGGGGTGCTGAAAAGGATGGTGACGTCCTTTGTTGTGCAGCTGCAAAGTAAAGCTTTTAAAACCCACTGGTTTCTCCTTGCTAGTTCCCCAAGGACATAGCATTGAAAGACAGAGGGGGGGCAGTTAGTGTTTCATTGAGCTTTAGCAATGTTTTCAAGCTGCTTAAATTGCATCCGAGATGTGGCGTTGTGTCACACATTTACAGATAATTACAACCCGCAGCTCTCAGCTGAGATGCTCAGTGCTTTCTACCGGGGAAATTATCCCCGCTTTTCTCCATGTGTATTGTGTAAGGATGATTCTCATCTGAGTTGATCAAAAATAGAGCTACTCAGTATTAACACGTTATTGCTTAAGGGACACCAGCGGCTACATCAGGCACTCAGCTGTGTAATGTTCACCCACAGGATTGGTAGACAAACCGTAGCTGGGAACGATGATGGGAACAGAGTCTAGCATGACCTGCATGGACTGTCTGTGTAGCCACTGGAGCATTTCAGGCGCAAGTGACGGCTCCTTGTTAGTGGGGTGAGGGATGGGGGGGAGTGGGGTGAAGCGGGTGGGTGCACAATTTCCACCAGTTGGGTGATTCTCTGAATTGGCAGGACTGGATTACTTCCCTTATTGAGGAATACCTATTAGAATTGTACGGGTATGCACAAATGGCAGCCAACAGATCAGTCTAACACAGAGATTTGATCAAATATAGACGCCCCTCAACTTTAAAATCTGTAAAACAGAAAGCAATTTGATTCACGGTTAAGAGCATGTCACATCAAGCTTGGAAAAATGATGATGAATAATACCTTGTCTCATAATAAATAGATAAATAATGTTATTTATGACCCATTTGACCTTTTACTCTGTCATCTGATTAGGTCTGCTCCCTCTAAGTTGATGAGTCAACGTATTGCTCATGTTGGTCTTAGTCAACTACCATCTATTTGTCAATTGGACATTTAAGGCTTTTTTTCATGAATTAGTATTTCAAAGAGATATATGAGCTCATCTCTGGTTCACAAGATTTAATGGGTGTTGCATGATCCTTACTGGAGAAACTCGGTTTTATAGATATATTGATGAAATCATATGCTTGAATAGTCAACCAAATCTTAAGAAATGTAGAACAACAAAGACTTTCTTTAGTCAAGGGCAGCCCTGATGATTGCATTTCAGTTACTATATTATAACTTGTATTAGATTTATCCAAGACAATGTGATCTGATTCTCCCAAACCACTTTTTTTTTTTTTTACTCAATTAGTATTGCATACACTCCATAGAAGGCATTTCATGTCCTCATGCTATGCGAAACCTAATTTGGTGCCGTACATAATGGCAGCCCACTGCTCCTAACACTAGGATGGGTCAAATGCAGAGAAACCGTTTTGTTACATAGTACCTGTACTACGTAATGACAATAAGTTGAATCTTCTTCTTCTTCATTAGGAAGCATTGTGTGGCTTTTTGTCTTGTGTTGTGATATGTTGCCAAAGTTTACAATAGTGCAAAGACTCCTAAAAAATAACAAGAAAACTATATTAGGGTAATAACAGGGGTGTTTTTATGTGGCTTTGAAGCAGTTTCAGTGAGACTTTGCGCACACACATACAGTCAATTTCCTTAACGCAACCTAAATCCTTGGACAAAATACTGTCATGCCATGCCATTATCACACAGACCTTTAGCACAATGAATTTCAGCGCAGTACTGAACTTAATCACATCAATCAGCCATAAAGGCTGCCCGGTCCTGCCATCTGGTTGACCCAAGCTGTTGTGCAATACTTGAACCAAAATTGAGGGCAATGCCTTCAGTCTCACTGGACCCACTGCTACTTAGGGGTCATGATCCTAGCTTTCATAGAACGGCAACAAGACACATGGGGCAAGGTGGGCAGCACTGACAGGGCTACCTAAGGAAAGCGTGTGTGTGTGTGTGTGTGTGTGTGTGTGTGTGTGTGTGTGTGTGTGTGTGTGTGTGTGTGTGTGTGTGTGTGTGTGTGGGGGGGGGGCATTACTAATGCTGCTGGAAGCATTACCAATACAAACTACAAGCAACATAACTTTGAGATCTGAGACATTAGGAAATAGTGGTAGAAGCAATGTGGATGCAGTGGTGTGAAGTAACTAAGTACATTTACTCAAGTAGGCTACTGGGCTTAGGTAAAATATTGAGAGACTTGTTCTTTACTTTAGTATTTCTTTCTTTTGCTACTCTGTACTTTGATCCGACTACAGTTCAGAGGTTAAAAGTGTAGTTTTACTCCATTACATGTATTTAATATAAAAAGTTACTTTGCAGATTTGCATTAATAATGGGAAATATAAATATAAACAGAAAAAATACTTTAGTTACACCTGGAGTAACATTCACAAGCTACCCTGCCTGCAGCATACACAGTCATTAAAACTAGCTGCACCTTTACCAGCTTTGATAACACTTCAATGATCAATAATTATAATCAAAGCATATAATATATATGATTCTGAAATGGGCCAATCCTCAAAATTAGTACTTTTGGTAAGTATATGTTGATGTTAATACTTTTGTACTTTTACTTGAGTATCATATTCAATGCAGGACTTTTTACTTGTAACTGAGTATTCCTACACTGGTAATTTTACTTTTACTTTTAAGTACAATACCTGAGTAGGCCTACATCTACTACTGCTGCTGGAAGCATTACCAATACAAACTACAAGCAGCATAACTTTAATAACGGAGAAATGACATTGTAAAGAGTAGAAGAAGAAGAAATGTAGGTGCAACAAGTTGTCTAGATGAAATTACCTTTCTGGCCCCCTGCTTGGCAAACTCATTAGCCAGGTGACGCCCGATGCCTCGTCCCCCACCGGTGATCAATACCACCTCCTTGCTCAGGTCCTTCCTTCTGTTTGGCAACAGCGAAACAAAACTTGCCCTGACTATGTAATAGAGCATTTGAAAAGGGAAAAGGCACATACGACAAGCGTTCTTCAAATCCATCTCGAAAAGTGCTCAGTGGCAGCCGATGAGCAGCCTATAATGTTTAAGCTACACGTTTACGTGCACTTCTGGTGTCCTCCCAACTGTGCGATTTATGAGCAAGTTTGTCAGCATACAAACACTCTCATCTGCAGCATCAGAAACTGTTGCATGAGTAATCCACTGGCGAGTAAATACTGTGTGACTTCAAGGAGCTCTGACATGACAGTCGACATGCATCACGCTCTGGAAATTAGTGAGTGATCCGTCATTACGCCTGTCAACCGCTGCTAGAGACGCTCCAACGTGAGAGTCCTGGCTGCGCTCCGTGGAGTGCGCTACTGGAACCGCTGGGCTTTGTGTTAATGTCCTGTCCTCTCTGCTTTATATATTACCGCCTCTACCCTGGCTTCGCTATACTTCTACTAGTGAAAGGACCTGGATGAACATAAAGGGGAGGTGTGTATGGGCATTAATCCTGATTGACATGTTAAGTGGGGATGAATATTTTTTTCCTCCAGAGCTAGTCTGCCCCTGAGTGGTTGCGGGCTTGCCTCTTCCCCCACCCCCTTAATGTGTGTACAGAGGTGCTTCTCAATCTGTGGTCCGGGGCCCCCCAGTGGTCGCACCACAGTGTCCCAGGTGGGTGCCCAATCTTGTTTGGGAAAGTTTATTAACTTGCAGAAAAACAATGAGGTTTCAATCACTGTTTCACTGATAGCTATAAGTCAATACAACCACACTATTCTTATGTAAGAGCACCAGCTGGGGTTATTTGGTCAAGGTCTTCATTAAAATGACTGATGGCAACTAATCCAGCCCTCCCATTAATTAAGTGAAAGAAATAAACAAACAAACAATTAATCAGTTAAGCATTAAGCAAACACACAGCTGAGAAACCTGACAATTGCAAGCATAACACTAACCCCCCCTTAAATAAGTACCCAAAGCGGATGGATTTCTTTCAAAAAATATACATTAACTGATAAATGTTTAATGTGCTTACCTTAACAAAGGACACTCTTTTTTTTACGCCAAATCTCATAATGACCAACACATCTGCTCCGTCTTTTCTGTCAAGCTTCAATATTGTGATGCCTTGTAACACATGTAAAAGTAAAGTTTAAAGATTCAATGTACCATGAGCTCACATAATAAAAAACAGCAAAACCTAACCAAAACATGGCATGCTTATTTTACATGTTTATTATCATTTAAAGAAGCCCTATGACATGTTTATTTAAATTCAAAGGGGCCCTATTATGCTCATTCAGGTTTAATTATATGATATGATTATATGATATGTTGCATACTATGTGTTAGAGCGCTAGCCAATAGAAGGGCGAGGGTAACAGAGTGACATTATGTTACGGAAGTAAACCAAGGAGTCCAGTGGATGCGTTTCAGGCAGGAGGGTGGGGGGTTGTGGTAGAGGAACTCCCTATGGAGTGAAGTTTGGGATTATAGCCTTTGGAGACCATTAATATGAACAAAAACCTCTACCACACATTACAGGAAAGGGAATCCCTAAAAAGATCCTACGTGTGCAAAGTTACATCATTTCTTTGAACCCAATTTGTTGAGGTAACATATTGATTTTTAGAGTGGACTATATTTTTATCTGTGACATTGCAATTTGGGAAATAGGTCATCCCAAGTCTCGGAAGCTTGGCTTGGTGACAAACAGAAAGCTGACTGAATACCTCCAAAACAAATCATATTAGTTCATGAGCCTCAGACCAGATTCCAGTCTGTGATTTTTGGCCTTGTCACTGGGATTTTTTTACTGGGTATCGCTGAATGCAGGGCTTTTTTCAGCAACTGGGGATGGGTTTAAAAAGAAGCTTCACAATGGTTGCTTTGTGTCGGGCTCAGCTACTTGGGGAAGGCAGAGAGGCTCTCGCAGGCTTCGAAAAACTCCAAGACAACACGACTTCAGATGCTGTCTTCATTTTGGAAAAACTTCAGAATTTTTCAAAACCTGAACCCCAAGTGAAGCTGCACTGGAAGCTTATACCAATGTATTCTTTCTCAGCTAAAAAGAAAACTGAAATCAAGGTAGTGGATTTGGGAAAACAAAAAAAAAGTCAAAAGATATATTACATTACAGTGGGTGGAAAATGGGTTTAGGCTGCATTGCAATAATGTAAATAGTATATATATTTGAGTAGGGATGTTTATTTATTCTCATGCTATCACTGCCATCTACAGATCAGCCGTGAAAGTTCAGATAAGGGTGTTCTCTGTTTGCCTTCACTGGGAGCATCTATAAACATGTATTTCTTTCTTTAGATACCAGACAATGAAAATGCCACTCTGAGCCTAGTGCAGCTGTAAGATTTCCTCGATACCGGGGGCATGAAAAAAGCCCAAAGAACCAAACAACCTTGAGCTAATTTGGAAAATATTGCTAGGGATATAGGTACCAAATGAATGTATGAGTAATTACAAAAAATGTGTTTATATATACAAATACAGTGCAATATACCATCTGAAACAACAGTGGGAAACTGGTGACTAGACATCCAAACAAGAGGGTGAAGAATATAATTATTTTTTCCTGGGCAACAGGAAGCCAAACATCATTAAGTGAAACCAAGGTCAAAATGCCTTGGATGTGGGAGGGGCGGAGAAAAGGCTGAAAGCAGGTAGATAAAACATTTACTCCTAATGACTTACCTTCAGTAGAGCAGACCAGCAACACCATGGACATCGGCACAGCAATTTTAATAATTGGCTTCGCTGCTCTTGTTGCAGCCTTCCTCCTTCTGGTAATTGGACTTGTGTACTCTGAGCTGATGAATTCAGACATTCCTCGTGGGGTTGCAAATAGATGGAAACTGCACATGGTTCATGGCTTGTTTGTTGGCATAGCAATTGTGGTGAGTATCTATGGCATCTAGGAAATTGTTAATGCTTATTATTTGTATGCTCCATTAATGTTTTGCATATTATGTTTTTAAATATTAAATGCACTTAATCCTTAGTGTGAAGGAATATGACTGTTCGTCCAACAGAAAAAAACTACTCTTTTAGGCTGTTGTCAAAGATGGCTGTCCTTTCTGTGTCCTCCAGGAACTGATAAAGCTTACATCAGAGACATTTTAGATAAGATATCAAGTCTAACACAGGTGCATAAAAGGCAAGGTCATGTGTTCCCTTTCTTTGATGTTGTCATGGTAAATACGGTCTCTCAGACAGAATAACTTTGACTTTGACTTTACCTATCAAGAACACTGATAATTCTTTGTATTTGAAACATAAGTCTGTGGTACCTTTCCCCTAAAGGGTCGTATCCTACATCGCCTGGGTGTTTGTCATCAGATCAGCTTTCTCCGATGGTTTGTTGCCTGTTTCCTGACCCGCTTAAATCCAGTTCCTGCGGGTCTGCGAGTGAAGGATATGAAGTTTTCTGATGTCCCGGTGCGAGTCTATGAACCCACAACAGTGTGTGACGGCTTGAGAAGAGGTCTTGTGTATTTCCCTGGAGGTGGATGGGTATTGGGAAATATAGGTAAACAACGTTAAAATAATTAATTTGAGTCATACTGTAGAATGATACTCTTTTATGTGCATTAAAATTGTCATTTGTATAGTTTTACCTGGCATGACCTAAAAGCTATATCCACATAAATAATCAAGTTTTTTGCAGTATTCCTGAACTTAAATGAACTTTCATAGCATCAGAATATAGTTGTATTTATGTATGCATGTGTTTTTAAGACTTAGATCATAAATTAAAGGACATTTGAATATATTTGCAGATAAAGTTCCCCTCTTGTATATTAATTTACACTGTTTATTTTACATTTGGCTCAGGAACTGACCCTTGAGATAATTAATGTTGATATTATTGTGGAAAAAAGGTTTGCAGTCTCTACCAAAAAACAGTTTTTGCTTATCTTTAATGTAGGCCTACTGTGTTTTTATCTGTCCAGGTGTTGGATACTTTATATGCTAGACAGTTTGTTCCCTTATTTTAATTATGTGCTGTCTGGAAAAAAACGGAAATTAAAAAACAGAAAGTTGAGTAAAACAGAAATTTGTAAACTATGTAAATACATAGTTAATATAATAACTACACTTTTTAATTTGTTTTTAATTTGTACTTTCCATCATTACCATCACAGTATGCTCACCGAATACACAGTGTTGACGGCGATAGCAAAGGTTGCCATTCTGTCTTTAGTGCATATATTCTGCTAACAGGGATCCTAATTCTCCACAGATTCTGTCGATGAAGTCTGTCGGCACATCGCCAAGGAAACCAACACGACGGTGGTTTCTGTTCGGTACTTAAACTTTTCAATTCAAATAAATACTCCAGAAAATCTTCCAAAGAGCCAGAACTAACCATATTGTCACTCCACCTTCCCTCTCACCCCTCTCAGGTACCGATTAGCCCCTGAGCACAGGTACCCTGCCCCGCTGGACGACTGTGAGGCAGCGACATGTCACTTCTTGTCTGTGGCCGAGGCAGAGTTTAGCGTGGACCCTCGCAGAGTGGCAGTGGGAGGGGACAGCACTGGGGCTAACCTGGCAGCCGCGCTGTGCCAAAGGCTGGCGAGGAGAGAGATCGGACATCTGCTGTTCCCCTGCGCTCAGGTCCTCATCTACCCAGCCCTGCAGATGGCAGATTTCAACCTGCCCTCATACCAGCAAAATCATGCTGTGCCCATATTGTTTCGTGGCCGTATGGCGTTCTACTTCCTGCAGTACCTCAATGGGGACATGTCGCTGTGCCAGGACGTTTTGGAAGGCATCCATGTCCCAAATGAGCTCAAGCCACAATATGAGGAGTGGCTCTCCCCTTCTAATCTTCCTGCTGGGTTCCTTGCGCGAGGTTACGAGAAGCACCCAACCCCTGAGTATGATGGGCAGGTGTATCACGCAATGAAAGATGGTCTGGAACACGAGGTTTCTCCTTTATTGGCGGAAGATGCTGACATTCAGAAAACACCTCCCACCTTTATCCTCACCTGTGAGTATGATGTTCTGAGGGATGATGGGTATTTGTATAGGAAACGACTGCTGGACTTGGAGAAGGATGTGACCTGGCGCCATTTGGCGGGGGGTTTCCATGGCATGATTAACTTCTTCAACCATTGCTGGCTCGGCTTTCCCTCCGCAGTGCAGGTGCTGGATTGTGTTGTGGATTACATAAAACAACTGTGAAAAGCATGTACTTTTTTCTACTTTCTATTTTGTTATATTTTTTGGAATAAACAAATATTGCCTCGAGTGACAACGTTTTCTTCTTCATTAAAAGTATAGTGTTCAAAGAAGACTAAAACTCCACACAAATCGATAACAAAACTTGTTTTATACCCAAAATAAATGAAAGTAGCCTGAAGATAAACAGTGTGAAAACAACTTCTGGCACCATTTCAACAATATAGAGTGTTAAAAAGTTAGATGTCATGCCCTAGTCTTAAGAAATGCATCTTCTTTCAACACAGATGTAAGACATCTCCTATTTGCTTCCAGGATACTCCGCTTGCCTCCTCTTTCAGTGTTTGCTGTATCCATAGCAACAGAGCTCTTCTATTTCCTAGGCCATCATGGGGCCAGGTGAATGCTCCTACATGCTATCTGTTTGACTATAGTTAACCATGTTCTAACAGCTAGGCCTGCGGATTTCCCTGGTTAGGTGCATTTGGCTCCAGGTAAAACATGAAGCAAACTGGGACATCACAGGACAAATGGTCCCAACCCGGCTGGAGGATAGAGCAGAAGTATGCAAACAAAGTGCTGTTAGGCAACTGGGCAGAATACAGACTTCAGGTAAGTCTTTTTTTGCTTGTGTTATTTCCGTTTGTCTGAATAAGATGATCTGATTTAATCAACTTCAATTGAATGTGAGAATAAAAAATATCTATGCCTCTTTTTTGCTGTGAATCCGTTAACATAATTTAATACAAGTGGCAGCTTGCCAAGGGTTTTGTAGCACCTCAGTTGGTAGTCAAATCTATAGCAGAGTGATTAGCAGCCTCAGTTCAGCTACCTCAGCACAGCCTCCTGGTGGGAGAGGCAAGAGCCGGAGACTAATTGCATCGACGTGAGGTTCGGCCACGGGCTGCTGGTTCAGGATCTGAGAGAAGAAATGACTTAAGAAACACTGTACAACAGAGCGGATCGATGGCGAGGTGTGAGCTTTGCTGATCGTTGCGCTGGGCTCATTGCTGAAGTCCCTGTATAGGCCTATATCCCCCCCACACCTCCTCATTCCTCTTTTGTGATGTCTGTTTATTCTGTTTGACGCAGTTCACTCGAGAGGCACAGACAGCCAGCAGCACATATCGTTCAGACCACCGCTCCCACTGGGACTTCAGGCCAGACGTCTCTGTGAGGAGGACTGCCCTGCATAGAGCTGATGTCAGCCTTAAACTGGTCATTCATGGCATTAACACCAATTGAATGCCTGTCAAAACCCTGCGAGTCAGGGCTTTCTTCTCTAGATTGTGGCCACTTCTGCATAATATTGACGGTCTAGATAAAGGCCTGTGATAAACTCTTTATGAAAGCAGGTTTCTGGTCAGACTCAGCAGCCGTGAAAAATCTGTAAAATCATCAGTCCTATCGGGCACTTAAAGGCTACTTAGAGCAATTTGCTGCTGTCACATGCTGAGCCTATTGAAGATCATTGTAAAAGAACAGGTCATGCCCTTTTTAATCTTAATCCAGTGAAAGCTAATGTATATGTGTGTCGAGACTGCTCTGTATTTTCTTACAGGGGCTCCCATCCAAGCTGCTACTTGACCACCATGGCCCACCATCCTCTCATTACTTGGTCACACACTATGGAGAGAGCTACCAGCACACCAATGCTTTGCCCAATCTGCGACCATGGCATCCAGACAGCTTGACATGGCAGCTGGAGAGGGTTAACCGGACAATTTCTGGTAAAATAGAGCACAATTTAAAGTACCACAACTGCCGAAAGGTGAAGATTATATTTACAGTGGGTGTATTGAAAACATACTTCGCTATATTAAATTGTGTTCGGACAAATCACATCAGCAGTGCATGAACAATTAAACTTAGTGCCCCCAGATGCCTTTGTTATGGTTCCAGGTCAGTCACCAGTGTAATTAATGGCCGCAGTAACATGGCAGTTAACTTCCCTACTGTGTTCGCTCACAGCCCTTCCAACCAACGCTGGCCCACCGCGGTCCACAAAGCAACGCTTGGAAAAGCAGCAGTCACACCTCCCGTCGCTGACTGTGTACGGGTCAGCATACCAGAGGCACCCACTTAGTGCCTTCTACCAGAGCCGCTTTGCCAGGGCTTCACGCATGCTCTCCAGCCACCTCCACGCAGCCAATCACAACAACAAGGACCTGGATCTGAGGCGGCACTCATTACTACTAATCCCAGATCATTGTTTGAGTCAACTTCAACAATCACGACAGGCTTAGAGAAAACGATGGGACTCTAGAATTGCCTCACACGCTGCATGTTAATTTAGAAGTCCTGTTCAAAGTGCTGTGTGTTTCCTCTAATGTGTTAGTCAGCTGCATGACAACACTGAACAGAGCAAAGCATTCGGCAAATCAAGAATAATTAAATAATTAAACATGATTCTCATTTTGACCCTGTAAAGTAGGGGTGTCAAACTCAATTTCATCACGGGCCACATCAGCATTATGGTTGCCCTCAATGGGCCGGTTTTAACTTTAAGACTATACAAAAAGAGAAGTATACATATTGAATATGATAATGTATTATATTACATTATTGCCTCTGCATTGGATTATTATCGGATAGGGTAATAACTTTATAATTAACTGCGTCTGAAAGCAAATAATTGCAAGTCTCATCAGTGAGAATGTCACAAAATGATTTTAAAAGAAAAGCCACATTCTGGAAAAACGAAACAAAAGAAGTGACATTTTGAAAAAAAAAAATCTATTTATGAGAAAAAGGCTACATTTAAGAAAAAATGCATATTTTGACAAAAAGTCAAATTCTGAGAAAAAGTCAAATTTAAGATGCATTGTGGGACATGTAGTTTATGGGCAACGTGCTTCTGTAAAGTAGCATGTAACTGTATAATAAACATATTATATTCTTTGCAAGCTCTTGTGGGGCCACATAAAATGAAGTCGCGGGCCGGATTTGGCCCCAGAGCCTTGAGTTTGACACCCCTGCTGTAAAGACTACTGTGGGTTACTGTGTGTTGTGTGGCGAGTAGTCTTTAATGTTTATATATATATATAAATGTGTGATTTTGTTTAACCCTCCTGTTGTGTTCGTTTCTCCCCTCTTACTTTGGTTTTCCAGATCAATTTGAATGGGCTGCTAACTGCTCTTACATTAACACAAAACCATTAATAATCACCAAATTGTATTAAACACATATCAGACTACTGGTTTAAATGAATAACTGCAGTGAATATAGAAGGAATAGACTGTGAAAATGTATTCCAAAATTAACTTTTGATCGATTTGTGGGTGTGTCCTATCTAATGGATGAATATAATGTTACCCATTCATTTCCTATAGAAGTCATTTTTGACAACTCAAAGTTACAAAGTTGACTCAACCACTTACAATTCTATGTAAGTGTTGATCAGCAATTGTATATGTTTACAAATGCCTAGGATATCATAAGGCCTTGAAGCCTCAAAGGAAAAATATATATATTTCTGATTGATGAAAGAAGTAAATTGGTTGGATTTGACCAAAAACGACAGAAGGGTTAAGAAGGAGAAAGGAAAGTGCTATAATTTAGTTCTACCAGAGGATAATAACTAAATTATCCCACATTCTACCAATTATATCTGAATAATGGGCTATTATGACCATAGAAACAATGATGGAAACAAATAACTAAAAGAATTGTGATGCAAGTACTGACCTGTAAATCGAGGCAAACCGGAGGCCCGAGTCATCCCAGGCAACATCTGAAGGGACGTCTGTAACTCCCATTCAGTGAGGTGTTTTGTTACAGGGGATCAAAGTGTTTAATTAAGGAGAATCAAAGGTGCTTATGTTTGATGGTCAACCATCTGCGTCTGTTTCCCTCTCCCCGCCTGCCTGCTGCCTTCCAGTGCACCTGAAGCACTTCACCCACTGTTTAGCTAGTTAGTCACTCCACTGTGCTGCTAATAGCTGCACGTCACATGGCTCCTCTGAGATGTGGGGAGTCTATAGCCTGAACATGTTCTTCCCTATGCACTGTTGTGTGTGCCTCGTAAGCCACATGATGGTGCTATAGCAGCATGTCACTCTTTGGAATATGTCAGTGTGTCTTTGAAGTCCTCTGCATTACAGCAAATGAGCAAACAATGAGGGATTTATTATTTTTCATATTATTCGTATGCTTATATCCATTGTTATTGTAATTGCTTAACACCACAAGTGCTTAGATTGTTCCTATTTTATTCTTTCATTGGTTTTAGGTCACACAAATACTGAAATAGACATTTGGATTACTACCCATACTCATTAATTGTAGGTTAATGAGCAATGAATACAATCATATTATTCTTTTCATGTTTATAAAACAAGGGATTTATTTGGTACAATGAACACAAATACAAATACACTTCATTCTATCCAACAAATGACGGCAAAATAATACAATTATACAAATAAAAGCAAGTCTTAGTATTGAAAGAGTCACATAAGTAGTGAAAAAAATGCTTATCGAAGCCCACCTATTTATATTGTATGACACATCCATTTACACCCTGTCATTTTAAAGAGCAAGTTTACATAATTGCGTTGTATCCAGGCCACTGTGTAAGTTATATTTGTGCCCTACACAGTGGAGTCGAGTGATTGATTATCACTTTATTGCCCAATCTTTGTAATGTGTTAGAGTTGAATGAGCTCATTTACTCTGAGTCTTATTTATGAACTATCTAAAGAGGTTAAGCATCTGGAGTGATATAAAACCAACGTAATGGCAGGAAGGAGTGGCAAATCAAATAAGCAAACAATTTACATGGCAGCACATCCTGCGTAAATCTAAGTAAACAGTAGTTGGACTAACATTAAGAGTCTAATATTTTACATCTGCTGCCAGGGACTGAGATATTAGAAACAAACATTCCTTTGTGCGATCCAAGAACATAAAGTAGTGTCATGGTTTTAGAAAGGTGATCTAAAGAAAAAACAGAGGGCACAGAGTTGAGTTTTAACCTGAGCAGAGCACTCAATAAGAAATCAGAACATGAAACTGGAGAAGTATGCTCTTGTAAGGATATTCCATCACCACCTAATCTTTTCACTAACAGAAAACTGAGTCCTCCTCACACACTGGTCTGCCGAGGCTTCTTATCAGGGAGTGAAAGGACAAAGGGGAAAAGTATGCCTTTCGCTGCAGAGAGGACACTCAAGTTCTCATCAATGAAACCTGGAGAGATCTCATCAGCATCGAACCTCATGGTGAACTGGCGGCTTACACAATAGATCGTGCCATCCATTGCGACACACTGGAAGGCGGGGCAGTGATGAATCCTTTTGGTGCTGCACTCGTACCACATTCGAGCCACGGTATGGTAGCGGTACACTCCGAGACCCAGCAGGGGGTTGACATCAAAACGATACAGAAATCTCCCCACGCCTATCATATCTGCAGTTCTGTCTTTAGTTCCTGCTAGCAGACTTGGCCTCCAGGTGTTGGTTTTGGGGCTGTAGCGCAGCAGTATGCATCTCAGAGTTCCCCCAGAAACAAAAAGCTCTCCACTGCACACAGCGACGTGATGCGCCACAGCAAATGTATCATTAGGCAGTGGAGCCACGAACGTCCACCTGTCCAATCGCGGGTCGTAGCGCTCCACTGAGGAGAGGCACTCCCCTCCGATGGCGTAGATGAAGCCCTCCAGTGCTGCCAGTTTGCAGCGGGGCCTGGCTTCATTCATGGCACTGATCTCCTTCCAAATTGATGTCAAAGGATTGTAGCAAAACACTCGCTTTGAGGGTGTCATTTCTCTGTCTGTGCCTTTGCAGCCTACCGCCACAAATAAGTAGTTATCCATTGTGCACATGGCGCAGGCTTTAGAGATGACCTCCTGGGGGATCAGGCAGAGTGTATGCCAGGTGTCTTTGTAGTCATCATAACAGTACACTGCGCTGGATGTCCTCCTCTGCTCCGTCTCTGCCGGTTGCCCTCCTGTGTTCCTCGCCCAGTCTTGAGGGTCCATATCTACCACAATGACAAACCTCCTCCCTCTCATCCTCTGCTTTTGGATTTGCTCCCGCTCACCAGCCATTAGCCGCCCATAAAGGTTGGGGTCCCTAATCACCTGGAGGTAGTTGTCTGACATGACTCCCAGGGCTGCTTTCTGCACAGAAGTCTGGCCATGTTTCTTGGCAAGACACAGTGTCTCCAAACAGTTTCCCAGATTGAGTATACTATTCAGGCTTTCCAAATCTTTGCCATCGAAATCTTTCGCTGTAAGGTCTAAAAATGCTGCTTCAGTCTCTGGATCTGCACCCTCCTTTACAGTTATGCCTTTGCCTTCTGTAGAGTGACAGATCGTGGGGTGAGCAGTGATGGACTCAGTGCTGGTTGGGGCCAGAGAGTGAGTCACTGGAGTTGAAGCGCTTGTATTTAGAACGGGGATGTAAAGCTCCGACTGCTCTGTTGCTGACAGATAGCTCTCCTTGCGTAGGAGTACAGGCCTTGCGGAGTGCCTCCGTTTCAGGCATTCCAGTGACGGATCCTCAACATTGCTTTGTGGAAAAACTAGATCACGCATGATGATGGGGCTCAGAGAAGAAGGAAACTCTGGGAGGCTGCTGCCCCGACTTCCCAGCTCCACTGACTGTGACTCAGAGTTCCTCTCATACTGACCCAGCACAGTGTTTAAGCCTGTAATGGAGTGCGAGGAAGACTCCACATAGTAATCATATATCTTTCCCCGCACTATCTGGTCTCCTGTTCCCTCCAGCACCACGTTAGCATCCTCCACTTTGATCTCTGCCTTGGAGAGGAAGCTGGAGTAGGCCCCCTGGTGCTCCAAGTCCTGCCTTAACTCCCTGCCCACACCCACAATGCCCTCCAGCTTCTGCAAAAAGCAAGGGGAGCGGCGCCCCGTTGCACTGGCCATCCCACTCTCAGTCGGATGAGGAAGGTTCAAAGCAGATCCAAATGAAATATTACTGGTGGCAACCTCTGCCTGCTTCTGATGAGGGAGTATCGCTTCTTTCATGCTGACACTACTAAAAGCATCCTCACTGTTTTCAGCTTGGCATGCAGGAGCTTCTGCTTCTGTTGCCGTAGTGTCGTCAGACGTCAGGTCATCAGGTTTTGAGGGTCTGGGTCGCGTGCCCCCATCATCCGTGTCATGTTCTGATGAGCTTTGGCTACGTAGCAATGTCTTGCAGTTTTGGCAGGTTGCCTTTTCTGGTCCTTTTTTGTCTTTGACAGAGAGCTGAGTTTTCTGAGCGTCCCTGGCGCTGTAGAACCTGTAGGCCCATGAAACCAGCAGCACGGCAGCCACAGAGAGACTCAGTTTCAACAGCAGCTGCATGTCGAACTGCACTGCCAAAAGCTCTGCAATGGGCATAGCTGGAAAAGCGATGGTGGCCACGATTGGTCCACTGATCCTATTGAATGTTGTTGTCAATGCGTATCAGTTGCATGCTGTCTGGCTTTCATTGTTAAGGAGCTGCTGTGATCTAATGACTGTGCCTCTTTGGCCAAAGGATCAAGTGTAAAATGATACCTCTAGAGAAACTATTTGCATCACAGGCTCTCTAGAGGCGGAGCATACAACACCTAGGGCAAGGCAGATGCAGATTCAATAACCATACACAGAATATGTAAATACCACATAGATCAATATTTGGTTATGCAATTTGCTGACTCACCCAAGCTTTCATATATTTATCAGAATGTCATCAAATAACTTTCTGAATACATGATCTGATCATAACTGATGTTTGTTGCATTTTGCTCATTTTAAATGAGGGAGGAGTGGTTCAGGCCATACTTTATTTTGTCCATTTCTTAAAATTACCCTAAAAACATTGTCATAGATGGATCATGCTTCCTAATTTGTTCACACAGACAGCGAAAGCTGCATGAGGAAAACATGGTTTGCATAAGGGGTGGGGTTTTATAACGGATGACATTCATCAAATACTTAATAACCAGGATGCATCTGTTTGCACAGCCATGCCACAGATCAAAGGTCCCTTTGCTGTGCAGATGATACAATTACTTTATTTAAAGGTAAGCTGAAGATTGCTGTCAAGCAACGAATTGGCAGTCACTTGGAATTATAAACGTGTGGAACTGTAAATAATAAAGATAAACATCTGACCCAGATGGAACGAGTGTCTACAGAGAAACCTGAAAGTGCCATTCACTCCCATATACTATGCAAACATACATCTCTGTCACATGGCAGCGATGTCTCTCTGTCACTGCTGGCAGGCTGTCATTTGTGTGGCTGATAACACACTTGAGCGAGTCTGTGGTCAACAACAGAGCAGTGTTTATTTTATAGGTGTGTCGCGTGGAGAGGCATACAGAGGGCGTGTCAGGTGTCCTAGCTGACATGAGTGCTTTTTGGTCATCTGATACCCAAGCCCGCAGACGATATGAAGGAAACTGGATTCAGCAGGCATGGTTGACTATTGAATAATTGACAGATGGGCCAAAGAGGCTGCTTCTTATCCTCACCATTGATCCAAGCTCAGGTGCACTATTCAGAGCACAGCTAAAGAGAAAACATTGAGTCAGTCATGTGCATTGTTGTGTGACACCTTCACCTCTTCTTGCTTGTGTCATCAATGATAGGAGCGTAACATGCGGCTGAACAAGAACACAAGGCATAACATAAATGTTTCCAAGGTGTATTCTTTTTTTGTAACCCTTTGAGATTAGTGGAGCGTGTCAGGCATAGATGGGATGTAGTAAAAAAATAAAGCTTTATATCTTGTGCCTATCACAATTCTTGAGTGATCAATTTGTTAAGGAACAAAAGAAGATTTAATGAGGGCTCAAACTCAGACTGTCTCAGTAATAAACCTCAACACCATCTACTTTAATTGGTAAACAGAACAATGTCTACATGTGTTAATAAACGGTTCATACAAAAAGCTTGCTCTTGTTTTCCCACTGATGTCTACAGTGGCCATGAGGTGCACATGTGCTACAATGGCCCAAAACACTTCCTTTAGGTGCTACAGCTTCAGAAATTATGCAATTATAGATGCAAACAAATTTGCCACAGCACATGAAAATGAAGAAACATCTTCACCAACTTGAAGCTTCATGCATAGGGTTTAGTAAAAAGGGTTTCATAAACGAAATGCTGCAAATAACAGAACGCTGCAAGAAGCTCGAAACACAACGGAAACGGGGACACGAGAAAGTACTGCACATAGACCGGAGCTTTTGTTGGCGTTCGGTGATTGTAAAGTTGGCCAACTATCACTGTTGGCACCGTTAGCCTGTTCCATTGTAAGTGTAATGTCAGTATATTTGAAATGACTAGGCTAGCTAGCTAAAAGGAGATTTGTAGTAATAACAGAAGAAACAGAAGAAGTTGGTGAATATCTTCTAAATGCTGCTTGTGTTGTCAAGTTGGTGAAGATGTTTTTTCATTTTCATGGGATATGGAAGGTATTTGCATTGTTTTTCAAACTGTAGCCCGTTTCTCCAAATGGAAATGTTTTGGGCCGTTGGAACGCGTTTGCACCTGTCGGCCACCGTAGTTGTCTCAACAATTGCTAAAAGTATTACTTTCTGGCTAAGAGCATAGGTATGTCCATACATTTAAAAATGGTTATATTCATTACTTGTTACTCTGAAATAATTGAATGAAATATGCTACTATATAACCGTTGGATAGTTGTAATGTAACACAAAGATACACACAAACAAAGTTATGGTGTACTTTCCTATTGGAATCATCATAACAAAAAGACAATTTGCACATTCTCTAATGCATTCAGAAATAGAAAATGGAGCTTTTCTTCTCTCTTGAATGCAAAGTGAGTGAAAAAAGGTAAAAATAATAGCACAGGAGTGCCTCTTGAATCAAAATGTAAATGATAGCTGTGTAATAATGGTCTACAGTGGGTGGACAAGCATCCGTGCCTTTTGCTTCCCCTCACTGGAAAACAAATTAATTCAAAATGCATTTGACTGTCTGTTAATAATGTTTGTGCTATGCAGCTCTCATCTGCAGATTCAGGAATATGGATTGTACTCTGGCAAGGTGAGCAGATATCCCAAACGGATATGTCTATGCTTTATTCGACTAAGCTTTATAAATCTCCCCTCTTACCTCCTACCTGGTTTAAACCTTAATCCCTTAATACATGTTGTGTCCTTAGAATAGCTTAAATTGCAATTCTTGTGAAGTCCAAAAAATGAAGGATTATTCTGCATTAAATCACCCTCCACCCTGTTGGAGCGGACACAAACTGGAAAGGGTTAAAAAAAAAAAATGTCAGAATCTCGTTTAAAAGTCGTGTTGGGGTCAGAACAATCGGAAATATCATCACATTTTTTGAGCTTGCTTATAATCAAGCAGGCATACACGTACATCCCCGTCTCGAGGCAGACCCTCATATACTGAGATAATCCTCAAATTAGATTGTAAACAATGCCTGCAACAATCTAGATATTGCGAAGTGTGAAATATAAGATGTTACCGTCCCAAGCATCAATCAAAGAAGGAGCACATCTAGTACTGAACATGTCGAACACAGTGTTATAAGTAAAGTCAAGTCTTGTAAGTTTTTATCATCTCTCCATTTTAATACAGGTGAAATGAAACAAATGCAACAACCCTGTTTACACACTCTGCCTAAAGTGAGCACCTCCCTGGAATGGCGGCTAAAATGATCCTACTAGTACTGCAGATGTCTGGGTAAGAGTTACGTATTGTACACAATGTAGGTCACTTAAGATAGTATGTCACAAGTGAATAAGTGGATTACAGGCCAGTGACAATGAGTTGCAGTGCTGTCAATTGCAACACAACAAAAGGAGAAAGAATCTTCAAACGTCACATGCACCACAACCCCAAAACAGCAGACATATGTCAGATTTTTAATTTTTTTTACTCTGTCCTTGGAGACCTGCCATATATAAAAAAGCTTGAATGAGAAACAGAAAGGCTGTTAATGTGTCTGTCCTTTCAGCCAAGAATTATTCTGAGAACAGTGTTGAATGACATACAAACAAAGATGGAGAAGTGTAAACTCCAACTATATCAGCAACCATCCCTCACCATAACCCATATAACCTCTTTAATTATTTTCAATATTTACACTGATGTACACAAAATACACTCAAAAAGGAGATTTTTTTTTTCGTAATGCATTTAAATCCTCTTGTACATTCCGAGCCATCAGAAAAAAGCAACACTTGTATATCAATAAAAAAAGAATGTTCTCTTGGAGCATCTGTGTTTGTTCCCCCCGCGGTTTATCATCTTGTTGCTAATCAGGTGCATCCCAGGACATGGAACAGATGGGAGTGGTTGATATGGGGGTACATCCTAAGCCAGTTCCACTTTTCACATTTCAGTCAACACAATGACATTTAGACTCGTCAAAATAAAAGCCAAATGCTTTTTTCTTTTCTCCGTTTCAAATCATCTGATTTTATTGACCAACAGGCAGACGTGGGACAAGAAACAAAAAAAGGTGTAACTGGGAAGGGCTATATAGGAGGGGGTTATTGTCATGTTCATCACGTTTGTTCTTTTGATAATAATATCTTGGTTATTATTTTATTACAAAAAACAGAAGAGTGCCATCGTGTCATGGCAGTTTCCTGATCGATTGATGCATGGAGGGCCTGTTGATGACTGGAGAAGGCTTGCAGGGTTTGTGGAAAATATGTGTCTGTGCGTGTGTGTGTGTTTGTGTGGATGTTGTCTAAGAAGGGCAAGTATATGTTTATGTGTGTGAGTGTGTGTGTGTGTGTGTGTGTGTGTGTGTGTGTGTGTGTGTGTGAGAGTGTCTTGGATGAGAGGTTTCACGTCAGTTCCACTGTCACTGTGAGGACAAGTGCCATCCACGTTAGTCCGAGCACGTCCAGGCAGGAGGCTCCATCTACAAACACCAAAGAAACAGTCAATAAGGCAAACACACACTTCCTCAGGCTTCCATTCATCAATCAGCAGAGTCATGTTTAAAAAAAAGTGTTTAAATACATTGATCTCAATTGCTTTTAAGATCTGAACCCTGTTAAATGTAATGAGCTGGATATAGTGTGCAGTAAGTCTACAATAAGTGCAATAAACCATGAAAAGCCACACCGTATATTTACTTCAAATAATGCATACCATTGTAAATAGACCACAATGCATTTGCTTGTTAATAAATAAGCAGTTTTAGTTACCAAAAATGTTTTATGTAAATTAAGCTATTTCTACCAAAGGGAGAAACACACTGTTGCTTTAAAAACAATGCAAATTTTAAAACATAAATGTGCCAAAACACATTCAAATAAAGAAACATTTTCACCACAACACATGCGCAGCTATTACAAAACATATTAGAAAACATTCACTTGACGAGTAATGAAAGTGGATAATGATAATGATACCAATAAGACCTCTCAAAACACCATTGGTATCTGCAGTCAATTCAATTGTATTTTTATAACCAGATATCAACCCCTATGTCCTTCTACCCTCGATTTAGATCAGAAAAAAACTCCCCAAAAAAACCTTCTAAAAAGTGGGGAGGTTCGTCTACAGAATTAACATATTACAATTATGAATACGTATCGACAAACAGGATTGCAACATAGGTAAATACAGTTTAGGGGTACACTTAGAGCCAGAATATCTCCACAAAGAAACCTTTTTCTTTCACAATATTTTAAGAAAACCATTGAGCTATGAGAATCTTTTTATACTTTGGACCACAGCAGGGATACTAGATTGTAGAGGAGAGTGAAACTGGAGGCGCTGTGGGAGAAAAGTTGTGACTGAGTGTGGGTGGTGATGTGCTAACACCAGCAACAGTTTGCTCAGAATGTGCCAACATCGAGACTACGCAGACATCGCACTCTCAAGTGAGCCTGACCACATCGGGTGTGGTTTGACTCATTTGAGTCAAGTTCTCATCTGGTTGTGGTTAGACCTGTCAGGTGATGCAGTTTGTTGAGTCTGGATGAGAAAACGTTGTCTGCTGAGAAATGTTGATTGCATTGCGATGGGATCATTTGTTTGTCAGGGTTAAACTATCAAGGCTTCTTCACACTGAATGTAAATCTCCACAGAATCTGTCATTTCCTACACAGCATATTCCACTCAAGTCATATAACACAAGACAATAACAACTACATCGTCTCAATAAGTACTTCATATCATTCTGTAATGGGCTTATCCAACCATAAGATCATCATCTGAGGTTCCCCTCAGTCTACAATCATAGACGCAAGGCTCCCAGCCATCTGTTTGCCTTCAGTTTTTGGCTCAGACCTCAGTGTATTTCTGCCAACCTGAATGTGAACTGGGACTGGTTTCAGTGACAATGTGCTCTTTTTAATAAAGGATGCCTCTACCTCAGTTGTGCTGGACATAAATATGCCAACGGAAACATTGCGCTTTCTTTTTGCATATGACTACGTGACTTTCAAGGGGCCCTACTGTCTGCATATTTAAAGAGGGAATTTTATGCTAATTATTTCAGATTCATATTTGTGTTTTGTGCCTCTGCTGTGAGGATGTTTACATACTTTAATGTTCAAAAAGCTCTCTATTTTTCTCTTACTGCCTGTGCTGTTGCACCTCTTTTCACCCTCTGTCTGAAACCAGAGCCCAGTCTGCTCTGATTGGTTAGCTGGCCGGCTCTGTTTTGATTGGTCAACCGCTTAGAGATGTCCCGCCCCTTAGCCTATCACGTACAATGTGTCGGACCGCTAGCCAATAGGAGCGAGTGTTACATAGTGATGCTATTATATTACGGAAGTAAACAAAGGAGTCCAATGGATGTGTTTCAGGCACGGGGGGGGGGGAAAGAGTGTGTGAGACAGACAATGTAGCCTTTGCAGATCCTTTAAATGCACTAACACCTATATAACAACATAATAGGGCCCCTTTAAGCCACACACACCTTGTGGTTAACGTACATTTTAGGTCTAATTATCAGCGAGTTTGTGAGACAAGGTGAGATTTACTGTTATTTGTGTGAATTAATGCAGTTTGCAATCCCCCTAAAACCCTTAAAAACACTCTCTCTTGGTTTTATATGTCACCTTTTTTTGATGGTTTCTGATCGTATAAATTCACGTGAGCCCATAACGTATGTACTGACGTCACACGGTAGCATTTTGGTACAACGAATATAGCTCACAAATCCTCTGAACTGTAATGTGCTAACAGAGAATGACAGTCAGCAGTCTAAGCATGAAAAGCACAGTGCTGTGGTTGAGGATTTTGCATGTGGCACAACTTTAATCTAAAAGTTATGCAAAACATCTGTTCAGTAAAACTTTGCATGGAATGCTGTTTGACAGAATGAAAGCAGCAGTGTCACGTTCTGATGTGTGAGGTCTCACCCCGGCTCTTTTCCCTCTTGTTCTCCAGATAAACTATCACGGGCTAAAGAGGAGAATCTTGGCATGCACCAAGTCCTGGATCAGACCCTGCAGGAACTGAACAGCTTATAAACACACAGGGAGGAAGCTGGAGAGGATGAGATCGTCACGTAACATTCCTTTAATGTTCGACTCCATTCCACATTTCGAGCTGTAAAATCTCTATTCCCCGTGTGAAGGGGGATTAACTTAATGCTTGTCCCTTGATGTTTTTTTTTCTTTTCTAAGCCACACACTTGTTTCTTTTTTTCCTTAAAGATGGGAAGTCATTTTGACCCCATTGCTTATTTTTCAGTTTCTTTTGTATCTCACCTATGATTGCAGAAATTCCCCCCCCAGAAATTATATATTTTTTGACCACTTTATTTAGAAACACCTGGCAATTTCCACACCCAAGGAAACCTCAGATTTGGTCACTCAACCACTTAACTGGCTCGATTTCACATGTTTACGTGCACATACATTAAGCCTCTGTCTGATTATTGTAGCATGTGCTCAGATGGTGTTGGGTTTAGCTCCGGCTACATTAGCTTGGCTCTGAAGTGCCACCTAGTGGTGATGGGAAGTTACACAGCAGTTTTTTTAAATCATGCTGTACCAGAAGCTACACACACTCGGGTTAAGGGTGCTTGTCTTATTCTAATTAATCAACAGTATGAAATGGAAAGCTTTCATTGATTGATAAACTGGTCAAGGTACATGCTCAGTCACTCTCAACTTCTTTACATGTCATTAATGCCTCTCTTGCAAATCTCTGAGGCCGTCATGTTGCAGACGCATTTTATTTATGTGCATCAAATGTTTTATACCCTATTTTCAGTGTGGGAATCTGCAGAAGCTGAGAGCTGTGCATGTACATTATCAATCGGTGAAGCTGTTCTATCTTAACCTGACATGACATTCTTCTTCATTGCCAACTATAATGTAGCCACTATTTACATTATATTGATCTACATGAGCGAGCTGAAGCCCACACCACTGGAAGCTCACATCAAGTCTTATCAACCATGGATACTTATTGTATATAGTAGAATAATGTTAGGTATTTGAGAAATTGTATTGCTCTGATTCTTTTTTTTTGGTTTTGTTTCATTTACACCACTTCTTATTTTTGTGCCAGGGAAACTCTCAAGACCAAAGAACACACACACACACACACACACACACACACACACACACACACACACACACACACACACTCACACCAGACAATAAATAAATTCTTAAAATGTTTTACTTTATTTTTGTTTGTTTGTGATGGACGTCATGGTTTCATCTCATGCCAGGGCCATAAAAAGCGCATCACACGTGACCGAGGCCATTTTGAATTATTTTATT
>NW_011357369.1:786095-802196 GCF_000735185.1 Notothenia coriiceps
AAACTCCAAAACCTCTCTCATGTCGTGAGTAGTACCGTCAATTCGCATTTAACGTAGTCGCCTCTCACAGTCCACCGTAGTGTACAATGTCACGGTGGCATGTCAGACTGAGATCGTCGCCGGCCCCGCAGCTAACCCATATGCGAATACAAGGGTACATCCCAAGCATGCCGGGTATCTGTGACGTATATACGCGTTCTCAACAAATTGCGGTTATAGGCATAGAAAAGGATCGGCTAGTGTCCAATCTCCGCCGAGACTCTTGCAAGTAACGTGGCGAAATGTTACGTTTGGCAAGGCAGCACTCTCAGGTAGCGATACGTTATGATCATGCCCACCAGCAAATGAGGTGCGAAGCTAACTATCATTAAATTATGGTCAAGACAGGGAGGTGATTGTTGAAATAGCGGTGTTAAGCGTCTGTTGGGTGTTCACAAGAATGACAACCACTGTAATCACCTAACACATGAGTTTATTTTGAATTCACAGGCAAGCCACGTTGTCGCAGTAAAAGTCCCAAGATAGCTCCTGGTGCAATAAAATGTTCCCTTGCAGTGTTTTACTATTAAGTCTAATGTTTCTCTATTAATATTGCTGCTGCATTAATGTGTATGTTGCATCATGTTACTGCTGTAGATGTGTTTCCGAGCCGCTCCGATTACAACGAGAGTTACAACGAGAACGTGAAGTCATATTTACACTAGACGGATCCTTTCTAGCCATAAGCCGTTTTGTCATCATGCGCCATTGAGCAACTCTCATAGGAATGAATGAGGCCCCGCCTCCCACGCTGTATCCAGTTCTTATTATACATCCATGGTCTGTATCCGTTGCAGCCCCTTTTTAAGAGATTTGGGTATGGAGGAAAATAGAGAGGGTTGTGTTTTCTGACACTTGGTGAGTTCCCTGGAACACCGGGGACACATATTGATGTATAAAAGACGTACAAAAGTGTATTTTGCATGATAGGTCACCTTTAAGCTATATGCTCCGAAAATCACTGTGATTTCACAATGGACTTTATCAGAGGCTTCGTTGACAGAAGTGGCCTCTAGCACTTTCATTTTTTAAGATAAGGGAAAATAATCTGGGAGTTTGCTGTGTCTGCAGAGATGTTGTTTTGTCTTTGGCTGAGTAAACACACCCAACTTTCTCCCCTCTGTGGACACCTTGCACCGTCTCAGATGTCTTTGGGTCTCGGAGCAATGATCAGTCAGGGAACAAATCAGGAGAAAGTCGTTTTGTTGTCAGGGAGTTGTCAGTGGATTTTGGCATTTTCTACAAGGGAAATCATTACATACTGTATGTTTTGATCTGACGTGTCAATTGTCGAGCATGTAATTGTTGGGAACTTCATTTGCACTTGCTCTTTGAGTTTGACAATTAGAATCATCACTTACAGTGGTCAGAATCACACCCAGTAATCCATCAGCAAATCACTCCACAGAGAGAGAGTGTAATGAACCGAGCTCTCACTGCTGAGTCCCTTTTACTCGAGAGATATGTTGGGTGAGACCTTACAAACACAAATGTGTGACACAGATTTCTATAAGAGAAAATGTGACGGCAAAAAACACTCAGTTTAAACTATTTCTTTACTGACAAGAAAAGTCTGAGAGGATAAATCAGCCGCTATGCGAAAATAAATGTTTTTCTTTGATAGAAATATTATTTATCATTTTGCAACTGCGAAGTTTCATCTTTCAGAGCACATCTGTATGTCGTTCTTAAACCACTGTCTCTACGTACACTCAAACTTTAAGAAAAGTATTAATCATCCTATTGTTCAGAGGCATCATCATGGGGAAAAAGACTTCAGGCGTCAAAAGGAACACTTTCAATTTAGTGACAGTCACAATGGGTTTGCCTGTTTCCCCTTAACATCATTGTATCTCTGCCCGCCATGCTCCATTTGACTCCGTGCATGACTATTGGGGGATTTAGGTTTCCAGGAACCGCAATGAGACAAAGTTCATCTGCGATATTAATGAGCCTTTGAATCTTGCACGCTGGCATGGAGCTTTTCTGTGTGACTAAATGTAGCTTACAATTGCCAATGATAATTAATATGTCAATTTTTGTTTTTCAACTGGGTGTTTTCTTCCTTTGTAACTTCAGAGGGCTGGGGAAATCTATCAAACTGTTTCTTGCATTGGTACTTGGTGATACACACAAAGTAAGCTCCGTTAATGGTTACCCGCTACAGTATGGAACATGTAAAGCAGGCCTGTGAATGTTCTGCTCACAACAACACAGTCTGCACACCATACGTCTGTTGACATAGCAGTCACCCTTGTGAACACACACACATATCTACTTCACAAAACTTTCTTAATGCACATATGGCCTACATTGTTGGTAGACCGCTGTGATGATGTCTTTTTCTGTTTCCTCTCATGTCTGGGTGAATTAAATAGATCAAGCCTTCTTGATTCCGACCTATTACTGTAAGGTTCAGAGAAACCAGACTGGATGTTAGACACCATATCCTGTGTGTGTATGATGATGTTGTACAAACTATGTATAACACAGCCTTGACTTGTTGTGTGGTAAGGATAAAGCAGATGCTACAGATAAAGTTAGGGTTAAAATACAGTTAAGCCAGAGGAGACTCTGGAAGCCATTGAGTCATTGATCTCAGGGTTCTCCAATCCACGCTGAGCCCCGAGTTATTCTCTATCCCCTCACCCTCCTTCCTTTTTACCCTTTGTTGTGGTCACTGGGACAATCGGTTACAGCCCAGCGGAATGGAAACCACTCAGTCAGTCCCCTGCTACAGCAAACTATTAAACAGAGGATCCAGTTACTATGATCAGTCTGGGAGGAAAGGCATCTTTAGGGGAGATTTAGTTCAAAATGCTTCGCTATAATCTCAGCCAGCAGAACAAAATGTCATACATGTTATTCCAATCAGGAGTTCAATTGGTTGAAACAACATTTTAACCATGAAACAACAATTCAACCCAGGAACTCCTCAAATTAGAGTAGTACTAAGAAATATGCTTTTACATAAAGATCACTCTTGAATGGTTGTGTTTATTTCAGTGTAAATGTTGTGTTTTAACCAACTCTTCCCCTGTACGTCTTTGCATTTGGGATTTCATGTCAGGTTGGAAGCGGCTTCATTCCTAAAGTTTTGAAAGAAACGGCAGAACACAAACACAACAATGATGATGGAGTGGATAAACAACATTCCCCCCCGGAAACCCAATACAACTTGTTCCTGTGAAATGGTCTGTCTGTGTGTCTCGCTGAGGTAACAATAGTGATTTCTGTTTGAGTCTTGTGGTCTCAACCCCAGACCCTGTCAGTTGGAGCTGCAGAAATGGAGGGTCGTGGTCGCCGCGAATGCTTTGTTTTCCACAGTCGCTTTTCACTGCCGTCCCGCCCGAGAAGGAACCATCTGCCTTCTCAATTAAAAGGCATGTTTGTGCTCCACATTTGTTTGTGCTCGCAGATGATTTTTGTAATAAAAACTCTTTTTGGTATTTTTTGGATTCCTGGGTGATGACATTGCGCTTTGCTCTTTCGGGCTTGTGGCTGCCTCCCGTGGAAAATGTTGCTTGCAGAAACTACTAGCTGTTTTCTGGTGTGTCTGTGGGATGAAATGAAGAATAGAATGAGTCTTGCCGATGTTCCCACTGCCACAATTAAGAGCAGACCCGCTGTGTGATGGGGAACGCACAAGATGAAGAAGCAGGCTTTGCCATCTCCTCTGAGACATGACGAGAAGTATTTCAGCCCAGAAAATGTCATCATGATATTCTGCTCCATTGTTCTGTCTATTCATCACTTAGTGAGTTAATCATCATCATGAAGTAAAAATAATGTCTGTGTGAGTGACTGTACATCAGAATGTGAATCGGACTAAAAACACACTTTGTTAATTTGTTAAAATGGTTTCTTATTGTAATTTTGTTGCAAAACAGTGTCTTTAAAGGGCAACAAGAGAAACAATACATTAACAGGGACACCAGAGATGGCAAAAGTACACACATCCTCTTCTCAAGTAGAAGTACAGATACTTGTGTTTAAAAAGTACTGACTAAACTCCTTTCCTCAAGTAAAAGTAATGAAGTATGGGCTTTGAAATGTACTTAAGTAAAAAGTACCCATAACTACCATCTGTTTTAAAGAGTACCTGACCTCACTTTATATTAATAGAACAATAATGTAATTGTTAGCTAATGAAAGTTTCGATGCTGAACAACGGCAAAATGACAACGTTTTCATTGGTCGATCTTCTTTAGATATCTAGGCATTATCCTTGACACTACTCTATCCAAAAACAAGTGTGAAAGGTAATGCAAATAACTAAATACAATCTAGCAAACTTTATATATATAAGGAACTGTTTGGCAACACCTGTAGCAAAACTCTATATGACTGCCATGATCCTTCCCCAACTAACATACTATATGACCAGCTGGACCCAGGCGAATAGCACAACATTAAGGCCTATCCTGTCACTTCACAAACAAGCTCTCAAAGTTTTTTGACAGAAAACCTAAGCTATATCACCATTGCAAAATCCTGGACAAACATAACCTGCTCAGCTGGGAAATCTTTTAAAACAGACTGATGCATGTCTCATTTTTAAGATTATAAACGGCAAGGCACCCACACCACTCTGCACTTTTATACAGCAGAACAATTCAAACAGCAGAACCACAAGGTCTGCCCTAAGAGGGGACTGTGTAGTTCCTCTTAGGTCCAGTTCCTTTGGTAAACACTGTTTCTCTGTGAGGGCATCAACACTTTGGAACACAATACCAATACAGATAAGGACTAACACCTCCTATCATACATCCAACCATTATCTTAAGAACTGGCTTTTAAGCAATCAAAAATGTGAACACTTTTAACTGTATCATAGTATGATATTATTTCATCTGTTTGCATGTTTGTCTGTTCCTATTTATTTGTTGTTGTACTGCTGTTGTCTGTTATATTATTTTTAATTATGTTTTTATTTCTCTAGTCTTGTTGTGGTTATTTAACATCTTGCCAAAAGGACAACAGTTGAAAATTAGCCTGCTGGCTAACACTGGCTAATTTACAGCAATGTGGATTAATGTGCACTGTCCTTTAAATAAATAAACAAACAAACAAACAAACAAAGACCAGGAAATGATGGATACACGGATCGTGTTAAAATCAATAAGCACGCAATGACTCTAAATAATAATGATCGAGCCACCAAACACAGATTAAAACTAAAGTAACCAGCCTGT
Source organism: Notothenia coriiceps (assembly GCF_000735185.1). Lineage (NCBI taxonomy): Eukaryota > Metazoa > Chordata > Actinopteri > Perciformes > Nototheniidae > Notothenia > Notothenia coriiceps. The sequence continues at coordinate 791,330 of NW_011357369.1, forward strand.
TTTGAAAAAGTAAGAAGTTGAAAGTACAGGTATTTGTGTTAAAAATGTAAAAAAATAAAAGGTTGTAAGTAGTAAAAATAAGTAGTGCAGTAAAGTACTGATACCAGAAAAATGTACTTAAGTACAGTAACAAAGTATTTTGTACTCCACTGCTTCCCTCCTCTGAGGGACACTGAGACATGTGCAAGCCAATGATAAAAATACTCTACATTGTATTCTTAAAACATAGATGTCCTTTCGTATATTCTTCAAAAAATAATTTCCCACATTCGAGGAAATGTTATAACGCTTTTACGTACATTGTGGATTTGGCATTGGCTTTCTTTTGGACAACACACTGTCGTGGGAGCTCCACGGACCACACACAGCCCTTTACCCAGAGCACGTTCTGGGTAGTGCCCACTTGCCTAGACACCAAGTGTGGGAAGAGGGTGGTACTAACTGTGACCACCAGTCACCCTCCAGATCACTTCTGCCCAACAGATGGACCTGCCAGGAAGCCATCCGTTTGGTAGGAGGAAAGACTGAGAATACGTTTGAAACTTATGAGAGCAGACTTACCATTCAAATGTATTGCTTATATTAAGTCAACGACTAAAGAGAGCTTGTTTGAAGAGAGCGATCAGCTGTAAGATATATTGTAATCTCATCAGAATGTCAAGGTTCCCATATTGAATGACCACTTGAACAAGTTAAAATTGATTTAAGGGAGCTTTTTATTTGAAAAAGAGCCTGTTGCCATCAGTCAATGGTTTCTACAATTTATGGATGCCTGCTGTGTTTTCAAATGGACTGTGTGTGGTATATGGTAATTGAAGAGAAGAACGAGAAGGCTCATTTTGAACGCATTGTGGATTCTGAGAAGACATGGCATTTGGTTGGCCTTTGCTAAACTGCCATGGAGGCCTCTGTAGCTTAATCTCAAGGATGTGCAATTGGGTTGCATGGTGAGGAGCAATAGTAGTTCAAGCAAGGGTCTGTCACCAAACCTCCCACTAACACAACTCAGTGAGCAGCAGCATGGATAGATTTCTCGTTTGTGCTTGGTTGCAGTGGTAAGGGGTCTTACACTGTAATGATTTTAACATGTAATTCCAGAGCTGTGGCTTTTTCCTGGAAGACAGTCACTGGTGTAAGACCTCCCTCAACACTTCAATGCTTCAAGTCTCCTCTCCTCAATTATGAATCAAGCATGGCACCATTTGGCTCAGAGGATTAAAACCATAATGTGATTTGTTGTACATTTTTCCAACAATTTTGCACACCCAACCCTTCGAAAATAAGATAGAAAGAAAAACACCTAGTCTATCTCTGGTGATTTTCTTGATTGTCGTCTATCAGCAGTCACTGACTGAAATGTATAAACACGCCAAATACTTGGCAATTGACACCTCCTTAAAAGTGCAAACCGAAATACGTCAAGACTGTGTTTAGTCCTACCACTGTCTTCTCAAAGCCTGATGAAATCCTTTTTAGATGGTCGAATACACCACTGTTTTGTCTTTAGAAAAAACGTAGAATGAATGCTTTCAAGGTAACTTATGTACATTTGGACCATAGATTTGGACACACATTATGCAGGCTGTCATTATCATCTACTTATACATACAAAAGGTATTGGATTATAATATGTGTGTAAACCAGGTAATCAATTTATATGAATCCCACGTAATCCTGAAGCCAGAATAGGTGACGTAGAATTAACACCAGCTCACTGATGGCTAGCGTTGCTGGATTCTCAAAGAAAATGTTACGAAAAAGTACTTTCGTAAAATATAGCATAGCATCTGGACAGGAACGACGATAACGACGAAGGTTGCCTTTTTCAAAGATGTTAATGTAAACATTGTGTTAAGGATTGTTTTCTGTGTTGTTATTGTACAATATATTAACAAATATATATAACTATTGTATCAGAAAAATGGTCTACTTAGTTCTCCTTCTGACATGTAACCGTGTCATTCTTAAATTAGCTTTGTCAAACACCTTTAAGCCAAGAAACATGTCTCACAGTTGGTTCTGAAATTGCCATATGGGGCATCAACTTTCATCCTCGCGTGTAGTAACTCCTTCCCTTGGAGGATCTACAGTTACATAAACACTTGAGTGTCTTATGGGGTTTTATAATTGTGTTATTCATACTGCATGATACAATCAACCATAAGCTAGACTGGGTGCAGTGCCATGAATGGTAAGAAGAATATGTGAGCAGTAAACATGAGAAGGTCTGCTCCATTGACAGGAATTCTACTTTCTGCTGCTGCTGTGAAACATGGCATACCTAATTGTACAGTGGTCACCCACGAGGTCTAAATAGGGTTCAAGACCACACAGTACGATACAGACCCACTGTAGGAAACTCCAAGAGACACAGGAAGAAGACGTGAGCTTTTTTACTGATTGTCTGACTTTAAGGTGATCCATCTGCGTCTTTAAATACACCTTTCTCCATTTATATCTTTGCTACACATCCGTTTTATGTATACCAACAATGGGACGTCATGCCACACACTTTGGAGTATTCTGTGTGACCAAAGTGTTTTTTTTTCCTCGAAACACCTGCAATAATCATATCAGGACACACTATTGTGAAATTAAGAATGACAAAACAAGATTTTAATCAAGATTTGGATAACCCAGTCCACTCTTACTAAAAATCAAGCACATTCATATCTTGGAAAAGTGATGAAGATGTGAGAAGATTAATGGGGTGATAAGTAGTGTGCTTACTGTCAAGGCATGGTCCCTATGGTCCGCCTACAAATCTCCCAACAAAGAAGAAAAACAAGTGGTATCTTCAGGAGTATGTGGATTTCACTCCATCAACGGCCAGCCCACGTTTAGATCACCCCCCTCCTGATAATGACACATTCAAATTAGCTGTGGTTAGGGTTTTCTCCAAATACACAGCTAGATTCACACAAATTCTTCTCCCCACCTCACCTCTCTATGGTCTGGCCTAAGAAAACCACATGCCGGGGTCACTGCGCTCTCCTCAAGCCAAACCAGACCCATAATTTTGCTTTTGTTTCAAATGTAGCCTCAAAGCCTGAAATATAAAGACCCAGGCCAGCATGGGAAGGTCAGTATTTAGCAGGAAAGAAAGAGATAGAGGGAAAGAACAGGAAAGACTGAAAGAAAGTATGAATGACAGAGAAGGTCGAGAGAGAAAGAGAGGCTTAAGAGGGCTGGTGAGAGTGGAGTGCTTTCCAATCTGTTGAGGAAGTTTGTATTATACAGTGTGTGTTTGTGTGTGTGTGTGTGTGTGTGTGTGTGTGTGTGTGTGTGTGTGTGTGTGTGTGTGTAGGAAGAGCTGTGTCACAAGGAGAAGATCTGAGCCAAGCCACAGGCCATTACTGACCATTACACCCAATGAGATTTAATGATATTGGATGTGTGCTATCTCCAGGTAGAGTACATCCAGAGTGCATCCACACTTAAGTGTAATCTCTCAATTTGAATCGAGAGCATCTTACAACTTTATTTTCCACTACGTCTCCCTTTGCCAGCCACTAACTTTAATATAGTTTAGAAAAACAGAGCTGACATCTTCTTTTGGATGACCTTATAAAATGAGGACACCGTTTTTTTTCTTTCTTTCCCACAGTGTTTGTGTAGATTCAGAATTATTGTCTTAACTTTTCTCTGTGAATTTGAGTGATTTGTTTTTGTCTTTAGAGTTAAGCCTTTTTGTGAAATATGCCCCCCCTCAATGGCTGTTTTAACATGCACAATATATTTTTATTCTGTCCGATGTTTTTAATGTCAAAAGCCCAACAATGGTACTATGTACAGAGTCCACTCTTTAGCAGATTTATACACAGCTGACATTTAGATGGGCCAAACCAAAGCTCCAGTCATGATGAAACAAGTTTGCTGCCAATCACCACCTTGTGTTAAAATAAAAAAGGTCAAAATGCAAACACCATAAGGCTCCCATTGTAACAAATGCAGAGGAGTGGAGGTGGTGTGGGGGTGATGGACTAAAACCCCAAAACCTCAACCTCCTTTTAAGAAAAACAAACCAGTTTTATTTGAGAGCCAGCTAGTGCTTTATACTCCCCTGACCTCAGGAAGCTTTGCCTCTCAGTCCAGCCCGGACACACTGTTCCACCATCACGGGACTGGGCATATCTATGACACATGTGATGGCCAAACTGCAGTGTGGCCCTGGCCCGCAAATCCAGCAGTATTTGGCCCTGGAGTATTGTTTCGTGGAAAGCCGAGGCTCTGACCACAGATGGACAATAATATGGTTTTTGTTAGGCGCATATTGGCTTTTTGTAAATACCTTGACATATTGCTTGGCTTTGTATAACCTATTGAGAAACTATCCACAATCATTCATGGTTAAGTTGTTGAGTAATGACAGGCAATATGGGGATTTAGAGTGACATTTACAGTAAGTATTTGAGGTTATATAATAGAAGAATACAGCAAGAAAATACCTGGAACTTAAATAAAAGCTATACTTATTCTTTATTTCCCACAATACACCACATGGTAGAAAATTTAATTCTGCCAACACCTGGAGGGGTTGAACAGGTTTCTATACAAATTGTATAAGAATGTGGGGGTAAAATGTTATAAGTCAAAACAGAAATCAAACCCCAGCATGTTTCAAAATGTCCCCTCCCTTCAGTGAATTTAAAGAGAACATCATGTCAAAGGAAGACATGTACAGATAATTGCATGGTAGCAAATACCTGTTTTCATAGTTGCTTAATATACTTGTTTGTTTTGTTCTTGATTGACAGTTGTATATGAGCAGCAGGTTATTATTCAGCAACAGTTTTTTGCGCTTTTCACTGTTCTGTTCCAAGAAAGCCATGCATACCTCTTCATCAGACAATGTACTGATTTTATCTCTTGCTTGACAGAAATGCCATGGACTAAAACACTTTTTTTCTCTGCCTTGTCCAGCCTTGTGCTGTTGGATCAAGTTCCTTCAATACCTGCTTAATTCAGAGATCTGCGTTGGTGCCTACTGTTTTCATAGTTTATCTTAATGTTTTGAGACCAATGGCGAGTCTAATCTTGTCATGTTTTATTAAGACCTGAATTAAAGAATCTACAGTGAATTGTCCATGACATATACCTGCAATATACAAACAATGGGGATTCTTGGAATAAAAACTTGAATATTGTATACTGAAAAGGAGTTATATATTGAGCATGCAACAAAGACATGTTGGCCTTTTGTTGGTCAGGCCATGTGTTGTATCAAAATGGCCAATCACATTATTCCTCCATTTTGTCCATACATTGCAAAGTAAACAACATTAAATGCATCCCAGAGTGCATCAATTTAACCTCTGTTGTGAATTGTTTATTTTGGAGAAAAATGTTTTCTGTACATAATTACATCTGACATGCCCTGTGACAAGAAACCACACAAAGACATTATATGCTCGTATTGGAAAGAAATGTACATTTGTCAGCATTATGATTCATGTTGCCTGACAACGGTAAACAAGGCGAGACAGGCAATTCCTTCCTCTCTGAAACCAAGCATATCAGGCTGGATTCCATTCTTCTCCCGTTTCATTTCATATTTCGTACAGCACATTTTAACAATTGTGTTATTATGGCAGTGTAAATAGACCTTTGCACTGGGCAAGCATTCAGGAATGCTGATTATGTGTTAGCTGACACTATTCTGGCTGCAGGAAGCTAAAGCATCGTTTATTGTAAATTGGTGGCCCTTGTGATAGGTGGGGGGTGTTTTATTGGCGGCCGATCGTCTGCATAGGCCGTCACAAAATGATTGGTAAAACGGTATCAGTGTCAGGACGAATTGAGCATAATGACCCGTTTGAAATCCAAAATATGTCCAGTCCCGCGGCCAAATAGCTGCCCTTTGAATCCTGTGTTATTTTTCCATCACAGTAAGGCATTCTCCAATAATTTGTATTTGCATTGTTATACAACACGAACCTCCGATTTAAGACACACTACACCCCAATATTATAAAGAAAAGGCCAGTTTTAGATTACATGACTGACTACACATGTATACACAATGTTGCATCCAACATGAACATCTAATAAAAAAAATAAAAAAACGAAGCTTTTGTAGTAATATTTGATTTTACGGATAAATAGATGTCAAAACATTGACGTTCATTTATTCTCCTTTTATGCTCAGCTGCTTTGAGTTCGGTCGCTGCTTGCAAAGTAAAACTTCGTCCTATTATTATTTTCTTTCTCTTCATTTAGCAATTTACATTACATTACATTTCACCTGCTAGACCCTTTTATCCAAAGCAACTTAAATACATTCAGTACTGTGGGAAATCCCCACAGGAGCAATTTGGGGTGAAGTGTTTTGCCCATTTAGTGAAATAAACTGTGAAATTCAGGCAAAAAACGCTGACATTTAAAGACTTTGCGTAGCAGTTCTGCTCTGGTCCACTTTGGATGCAGTCAAAAATACTTTCCAGATTCTTGCAGATGTCTACAGATTTGAAAATGATACAGCCACAAAGTTGACTGGTTTTAGATATTGCCTGTAAACTATACCCAACATTTTTTTTTTTTATCAGTACCAAACTAGGCTATGCACCATGATTTTTCACTTCATAAATTCTGCTTACACAGCTGACTCAGGCCACAGTGATAGAGGCCAATGGAGTATACTTAACCTGGATCATGTGCTGGGCTTGGATTAATCCCCCCGCTGCTTCCTCCAGTGCCCTGGCCTTGGCTGCCCTCTTCAAGCCCCCATTAACCTCTACCTAAGAGCCAGCTAGCCCCCAGCCAAAGAATACACAGTGTGTATCCATCTCTTTGTTATGTTTTACGTTTTTTGAGTCTGAAGAAAAGAGTCACTGCACAGTAGTTTAAAGTTTGACATTTCTATGAAGGTACTAGATATACAGATATTTTCCACCTTTGCTTTTTTATTCTGTATCCAATTTTCTGTAAAAAGTCAGGGGTGTGTAGGCGTAGAGGCTTCAATGCTGTTATGGTGTACCTGAAAGCTAACCACAGTGTAAATCTCCTCCCCTGAGGAAGGAGATTCAGGATGTGGCTTTGAAGAAAAGCAGAACTGTGTGTGTGTGTGTGTGTGTGTGTGTGTGTGTGTGTGTGTGTGTGTGTGTGTGTGTGTGTGTGTGTGTGTGTGTGTGTGTGTCTGTGTATGTGTGTGTGGTCCTCGTACTGAAGTGGAAAATTATTTCTAAGTTTTAGTTCAATATTTGCTTTTTCTTCAACTTTCCAATGACATTTTTAGAACCGAAGAAGGACTTGACACTCGTGAAAAGCTAAACTGAGAGTGGATGTTAATGTGGGATCCTATGAATGAGCAAAGGCATTATTACTCAATGGGAGATCTGCGGCCTGTTTACTACATGAGAGAACAACACATTACAAGCAGTTAAAATCTTGTTTATTTTCAGTGTTTGTACCTTTCCCTGTCTAGAAGTTACATTGAGAAAATACACAGATACAACTGCAGACATCACAAATGAGTAACTTGGCATCTGTGACACCATGGCAAAACCCAAACAAAACCCCAGGTTTGTTTAGTCATCCTGACCAATATTTTGTATTGTTGGCAACACTGTATAGCTAGGCTTAACTGCAGGAGGTTGATGTAGACTTCTAGTCTTGTGAAGGCGAGCCTTGTAGGGAACAAGTCATGGTAATGCCTCAATGTCACGATCTTCATGAAACATCTTGAATTAGCAAAAAGAAAGGGTTTGTCAGAAGTAGAAATGCAAACAATTATTTCATAAAAGACAAGAATCGTCAACATTAGCTGCTTTTTATGTGAAAACCGCAACAAAACACCAAGGATGGGACTATTGGAGTCTGTCACCATTAAATAACAGTGGCGAACCGTCAGGGCCTTCAAGGTATTCAGAGAATACCCTGGAACACTCAGATAAAACAAACAAAAAATCGATTTAATTATATAAATAAAATGTAATAAAATGTATATAAAATGAATAAATGAGAATCGTATCTGTGTTGTTGATCTGTAATATTATAGTGTTACGTTGATTTGTTATTCCTTCTCGGACCATGCTCTACGCATTTCAGTGGTTTTGTGTTAGAAAAGAAAGCAACCAATCAGATCTGTTCTCGGTAGAATATCCTTCAACAAGGATTCTACATCCTTGATAGAACCTGTGTGTGTGTGTGTGTGTGTGAGAGTGTGGAGAAAGGAGAGTCTTGCACTCAACATGCATANTCGAGCAGACAGGGATGCGAACTCGGGGAAAACCAGAGGAAGCGGTATTTGTGTGTATATTAATGATCTGTGGTGCCGATCATACTCAGTAAAATGTAAAACCTGTGATCCCAACGTAGAAATTATCGGCATGACGTTAAGACCCTTCTATCTGCCTAGAGAATTTGGGTGTATTTTACTGTTTGTTGTTTACGTGCCTCCCAGCGGCAGAGCGTCACTGGCGGCCAGCCCCATCGCTGACTGTGTTCACGAGCTGCAACTCAGCCACCCCAATGCACCGGCAATAGTGCTCGGGGACATGAACCAATGTCGCCTAGAGACTGTGTTACCTGGGTTCCAACAGTATGTTAAGGATCACACCAGAAAAGGCGGGGCGGGGTGTGTGTGTGTGTGTCTACAGAAGGTCCAGTTGTGATAGACACGGTTCGCCACTGTTAAATACATCAACCAATCAGTTAGCAAGACGAGCCAAGACTTAGTTTAGTTAGTTCTGAGATCTCGTGGTTACTTTGTGAATAGGAAGAAGAAACTCTTAGCTCAAAACACAATGACATTCATAACAAATACTAGAAAGGTACTTTTTGAAAATGGCCTGTGGGCTGTTTACGTTATAGTATTTGTTATGAATGTCATTGTGTTTTGAGCTAAGAGTTTCTTCTTCCTATTCANGGGGGTGGACGACACAGTGGGGAAGGGGTTGTCAAGAAAGCTTGAGCTCAAACGAAGCCCTGACCAAAACATTCCAATGATGGCTAATGACTCTCTGGCCACCAAAAGCAATGCAGACGGATGGCGGGCCGCCTTCCCACTGTGACCTCTCCATAGATAATATGTACTTTGGAAACTGTCATCCCTCTTGGTTTCATTAAACCTTTCCTGATATTTACATGGCCTGCTGAGCATTTCCCTGTACAGAGTCAATTTGGTCAAAATGTGAAATTCTCCCCTTTGAATAAACACTATCATTTCTTCCCTGCAGAGTCACTTTACCACAAACAAAGTCACTGGCATTTGATACGCAGCTTCGCTCAAAACACTTGTGGAGAGCAACACAAGTCAACGGAGGACTACGAATCAAATATTCAATTATTACATATAGAACAAATCCTATTCTTTTTCCCCTCCTCTTCCTCTTCTTCCCTTCTTTACCTGCGACTTGTCACAATGTGTCTCCAGCACTATGCTTCCTGTGCTATTCAGCCTGGGGAAATGGGGCATTGGAGTGATGACAAGGAGAAAGAATCACTTGCGAGCACTGAATCCGTCTTAGCACACTCCTGCACCTATTTAAAGTAGGCCTCTTTCAACTCCAAAACCAGAATGGAGGAGAGAAAACACATTAGCAAAATAGGCAGAAGGAGAGACACAAAAGGCAAATGATTTATTATAGCTTTCAGCAGAAATACCTGTGGAGGAGTGCAGACCCTCAGGTGCTTTTCTGGCGGAGTGTGGAGTAGGGATAAGAGAGGCAGTGCTGAGAGATGCGCTGGAATGAAGAGCCGGGGACTCTTAGGCAGCAGGCAGAGAGAGAGGAAGTTGGTACCTTTCCTCTCAGGTGGGGAGTTCAGGAAGAGCTGAAGGGTAGCTGGGAATCTTTTTTCCCAAAGGAATCTCAGTTGTTTTGTTTAACATCATGACCTGCAGGCGTGGGGGTTGTACTACTGTCTGATTCCATTGATAAGCATCTTGAAAATACAAAAAACAAGAGAAAAAAGCTTGACACCTGAGCTGGTGCATGATCAAAATTAGGGATATTCTATTTGGAAATGATCAACGAAATATTTTCCAGTCTTTTCTGGAAAATTAGATTTTTAGCCCAGAATATAAAATGTTTATTAGCTACCAAAAAAGGAATGATAGTATACATCAAAAACGTACTGCTAACTAACTGAATAAACCACCATACAGTTGATAATGATATCATACAGTAGTTAACCACTTCGTTACTAACACTGAAACTCAGCTTGAGTTGGAAGAGTCTTTGACAATCCTTTCTCAAATTTCTGCTTCACTTGGGCCTTTCTTGTATGAGCCTAAACAGATTAAAGCTTTCTCTCTTTACATTTACAGCTGTCCAACAAAGAATTAGTCGGAACCAGTGGGACTGGCTTAACAGGACACATTCCTCCCAACATGACAGCGCCAAGGCTGTTGAGTTGCTTGAAATGGGGAATAACTTTGGAAACAAGCTGTGTTGATCAACAAGTCATTCTAGAGCTAGAAACAAACATTTCAACCTCTTTTGCTAAACCAATTCCAAACCATATTCTTTTTATATTTCAGAAATAACGTAAACAGCCCACAGGCCATTTTCAAAAAGTACCTTTCTAGTATTTCTTATGAATGTCATTGTGTTTTGAGCTAAGAGTTTCCTTTTCCTATTCACAAAGTAACCACGAGATCTCAGAACTAACTAAACTAAGTCTTGGCTCGTCATGCCAACTGATTGGTTGATCTATTTAACAGTGGCGAACCGTGTCTATCAGAACTGGACCTTCTGTAGACATACACACACACCCCGCCCCGCCCCCCCCAACGTATTAATGTCCGTCTTTTCACTGAATTGTCGTCTTGAAAAGGGTACTCACAACAATTCCGCAACAACTTCATCTTCACCTTTTGCACTTGTCATTTCAACGTTAAAAACAATAAAACGGCATGAATTGCTTCG
>NW_011357369.1:802224-804794 GCF_000735185.1 Notothenia coriiceps
CCCCCCCCCCCACATGCACACACTGACACAGACACATGCACACGTGTACACACACACATTTGCACTCTGCCATCCAGCTCAGTGGTTTGGAGCCTCCTGCATTCAGGGTCGGTGGGAGTGGACTTCCTGAAAACAATGGAATGGACTAATCTGCGGATTTGCTAGTGGATTTGATAAAGGAACATGTTCTAAGCCAAAGTTTCTCTGACCTCTTGTTAAAAACTTCTCATCTCTCCCTTCCCTTCCCATCCCTCCCACCCCTTGTTCTTTTTGTGAATGGGGGGAGAGTGGATTACCAGAGATGCTGTGTCTCTAATTAAACTATTCTCTCTGTTACATCCCCCCCTTATTTCTATACGTCCATCTTCTGTCCCAAAGCAGACAGACAATCCTCACATTCTCTTTCTTTTGGCATTTTGGCACAACTGTTAGTTTGAATGAAAAGGCCCATGCTGATGACTCCTAACAGGAGTAAGGCGCAGCGGTGTCGGGGTCACAAGTCAAAGGTCAATCCTTTCGGGTCAGGCGAAGGTTAATAAGGTGTTTTGTCACTTGAAAAAAAGTCTAATCTCCCTGAGACTCAAAAGGATGCATCTTTCCTTTGGCAAACTCCACAAGTAGCTGCCTACCCCCTTCTCATGCTGTCTAACCCTTTCTTTCATGTCACTCCTCTTTGTAGTCCACCCTTTGTAGACCATTTCAACAAGGCAATACTTTCCAAAGCCATGGTTTGTCCAGGATTAATTTACGGCAACATTTCCTGAATCCCCCTTTTCAATCTGCTCATCATCTTTCATGGAAAGCTGTCCTGCGCCAGCCTTTTTGAATGGCAAGCTAGTTGATAACCGTGAAACAATTAAAATTCCAGCCTTTGGCCCTCTCTCCGTGAGCTGTCTTGAAGCTCGGTCGGGCACAAATGCAACTCTGCCGACAGGAGCCCACTTGATGAGGGTATTATTTTAATGGGAAAGAGTCGCCTATTCATTACGTGCATGTGGCCATCACTGACACACAAAGAACAGATAATGACATGAACCAAAAGATGGCAAGGTGCCAAGTCTGCTTAAAAAATGCTGCCCACTCGCCAAGTTACAGTGCCAGTGACTCAACCAGGCAGCTGCAGACAATAAAGTGGAAACTGGCCTCCTTTACGGTTTTAACTGAGCTCATAAACATCATATTTACATATCAACTATCACTGATTGGACTTGTCATTTATGTGACCATATGATTAAATATTATTTCACTCCAAAGCAAGCTTATTCTTTCCAGCAGTGATAGCCTGCTGGCTGTTTTCGAGGTCTTTCCCAGAAATAGATGCTGCTGGAGACTGGAGCTGAAACTGCAGAATGCATTTAGCATTCTTACGCCCATGTTTCCTGTTTACCATATTGTTTTCTTATGTGGTGCCTACTTCCTTATGAGTGGGCGCTGGGCGGTAGTATCTTTGGATGCATTTCTGTAGGCTTAAAAAATACATCGAAAACATCATAACATAGAATTAATCTTGATAATCAAAACTAGTTCCAACAACTAGCATTCCTTGAAAATGGTGCACAGAAACTTATCAGTGCAGCACATGTGTGAACTCTGTGTTTGGGAAATATCTTTGGCTACTCCTATGCGGAAACCCACAACATTAGGTCAAGGCCATGTGGTGTGTTGTGCCACTGATGGTGAAGAATGTGACATATTGAGGACAAACAGCCTTTTCCACAAACAAAAATATGGGGAAAGCCCACATTCGTGTTTTCCACTTGTTTGTGAAAGAACCACACTGTTATTGTTTTCCTGTCATTTTGAATTACAGCACTGTGAGAATACTTCTTGCCTTTCTCTATAATTGTCCATTTCTCTGTGAAAGGAATCCCCGGACATTACTCCACTTTGCTGTGGGAGTACTTATTTCAGTGACTTATGAATATCCATAATCATTTTGGTTTCCAAAGAAAAGTCGTTTTTTGTAGTTTAAGCTATTTCTTTGTAATGACATTTATGCATCCAACATTGCAACATTATAAAAGGCATTTATACCTCATTCACACCAACGGTGTTTCAGGGCCGGTTCGGAGCTGGAGCTTGAAAAGCACCGGGTTTTCCTGTTCACACAGCAGCGGAGCAGCCTCTTAGCTCCGGAATCCGGTTCATTTCGAGCACCAAAAAAATGTCCGGCCAGAGCAAAAGCACCACATACGTCACGCTTACGTCGAGGCGGGGGCAGGGGCGGGAGCGGGATCAACTCCTGAACAACAACAAAAAGCCGGCGTTTTATCCAGTTTGTACACAACGATGGAGAAACTTAACAATCAGCAGTGATCCACTGAAGAGACCAGCTACCTACTGGGAATCTGGTCTTCTGAAGAGGTACAGAGGAAGCTGGAGCACAATCGGCCATTGTTGTTGTTGTTGTTGTCGGTGTGAGCTGTGAGGGGTTTCCGCGCGGTTTGGCTTTATGAAGCAGGCACGCAAACGGTTACGTCATGACGCAAACGATGACGCAATGACGCAGCACAGGTCGGACCTCTGGCTAATGCTGAAAAGAGCCGGAGCTATAACCGAAGAACCGCTCT
>NW_011357369.1:804839-807364 GCF_000735185.1 Notothenia coriiceps
CCCAAAAAATCTATGTCAACCTAATAAATGTTTTACAGAAATCATGACTCATGGACTTTTTGTGCATTTTGAAGATTTTATCTTTTCTTTTAAAGTATTACAAAAGTACTGCTCATTAAGAACTTCCTCATATCAATCTGATATATATATATATAATTCAGTTAAACAAATGGAATCTCTGCATGTATATGATTTAGTTCATCCCTCCTGCTATGTTCAATGCAACCCCACAGGGGGGAATAACATGTCCCTCCCATTGACTTTACATTGTAGGTCCCTCCATCTTAAAGCGATACCGATTCTCTACTTAAGATTTAACACACTTGTTTTGGAGTGCAAGGCTTAGACGCATTTCTTCATGCTCCATTCTTCCCTTCTGCTTCCTTTCATGGATGTTTTGCACATTTCTGCTCAGGTGTGTTTCTTTCTGAAGGCACAACCTAAATGAAAACAGATACATTTGAATATATCTCATCACAGGCAAAACAACAAAGTATAATATGTAATACCTATCTCTTTATTTTATTCAAACTCTATTTCATATACAGCATGTACTTTTTGGGGGAAATGTCCTATATATTACTTAATTTTGCAATTAAAGTTTTTCTGTAATGTATAAACCAAGTGATACAAACTAAAATAAATATTAATGTATAAATAATATACACCACGCATGCATCCAGAATCAATTACATCTACATATATATTTTTTTAAAGCGGGTGCTAATGATGCAAACTGAAAAAAACCAAAATAAACCAAAAAGTACAAATAAATGAATAATTTAAAATAGCGTCTACTCCTCTAATGTGTAATTGATGCCTATGGGTTCTGTTAATTTATTTCCCCAAGCCCCACCTTTCTCCATTTAGAAATGATTTAGCTAATTGGAGGGTTATTAATTGTATAAATTAAATCACAGCCTCACTCACTCACTCACTCATTATACTTAATATTTTTGTTTACTATTTAAAGTTAATTTATCAATTTCTAAGACTTCATATATTGTTGCCTCCCGTCTGATGGACTTATGGGTTTGTCATCTTCATCATAAATCTACTCAAAGGTTCAAAGGGCTTTACTGTCTCATGCACAGCTACAGTATGCAATAAAAAACGTAATTGACAGGCTCCTCCAACAATGCAACATAAGTATATTCAAGACAATAAAAAATAAAAAATGTGCAAGCTCAGGAGTTAAGCAGTCTTATGGCTTGTGGGATAAAACTCTGGTGGTCTTTGTAACCACTCACACCTGCAAGAAAAATCCTAAGCTCTTAAATATCTATGTTTTACCTTCAGTTAGTCTGCATTTCCCCCCTGCTGGTTGGCAGAGGATTAAAGAGCAGCCCCCACATGGCACCACGGTCTGAGCGTGGCTGAAGATGGTGGTGATCTTGTAGCAGCCTGGGGAGCAGAGACAATAAGATACTTAATCATACACATACTGACGCTAAAATCAGAGAGGAACATCTACAGCGTGTTGCAGTCCTCACCTGCGCATTTAACATCCATGAAGTAGGAGTTTGGACTCTGCACCAGCCTCTTCTTCTTGTGTCTGCTCCTCTCTTTGGCCGGACTGGGGTGGAACAGATCGCTATCCTGCAACCGAGGTCAGAGGGGTTTAGATTTCTAGTGTACATGTTTTTTAACGCTATTGTAAATGAAATGTGTGGGTTTTTTTTCATTGAACGACGAGGCGATGATAGTTTGTTAGATGTTTTGATCACACCGTAATGCCCCCTACAGTCTGGTAAATGAAGTGAAACTAAAAGCAAGTGCATAAACATGTCTGGGCAAGTCCCTATCATTTCTGGGAATCTACACATGCATACTGTATGCATGAAATTATTGTTAAATACATTTCAAACACATATTTACGCATTACACCACATGAATTGACATAACTACATAAAATGTGTTGCTTATCAATTGATAACAGACTATTTGAGAAGCTTTCTATTAATCAAAGCTGTTATGCAAGCCCTAACGTTTCATTCCAGAAATAAAAAATCACTTACAGACATTTTTGCTCCAAACACTCAAGGTTTTTCGTCCAATGCAAATACGAGAGATAAAGTGATATTTGAAGTGCGGCTCTCTGTCTCAAAGCAGCTGGAGTTTGTTGTTGTTCTGCAGGTGGCTCTGTGACCGAAAGACACCGAGCAGGCGGGCGGGGTCTCTCTTTAGGGGAGGCGCGTCAGATGGGTGCACTAGTCCAAGTTTACATAATTATTTTATAACTAGTTTTGTAAACTGTACAATTAAAAAGTCAATGATTCAATTAAATGTGGTCTCACTAGAGCTTTGTTTTACAGTAAAGGAAATACAATTTTTCAAAATAGACTTTTAGACACCCTTTGGGATCTTTATATGATATTCAATACCTGTCTTATATTGATTGATAATTTCCCCCTTAATTTACGAAATAAAAACTTCATGGTTTTCTGTTTTGAGATGGTGCAAATATTTAATATATAATAACTAGGGCCGGGACTCGATTAAAAAAATTAATCTAATTAATTACA
>NW_011357369.1:807457-825191 GCF_000735185.1 Notothenia coriiceps
ACCCCCCCCCCAGATACAAATGGTTAAATAAAAGACTCAATAGATAAATTAATTTTCCATCAACTGTACCAATAATATTAATAATAAAACAAATATTGGCATTATTATAATTATTTTAAGTGTATTTTTCTTTTATTGTCCCCTTTATTTAACATTATGTAATCAATGTATGTATTTATTTGTTTTGGAAGGTTCCGTCCTCCATAGCCAAGAACTATTTTGTCAAAAGACTGATTAACAAATCTTGGTACTCGGGTGCCCCAAGACATCAAAACGAACGAACCCAGCGGTTCACCAGGGGACTTCCGGAGCCACGACGACAGAGTGGAGTGACAGTTGATTTATCCAAAAGGACAGCTCACTTAGTTGTGACGTTTCTTTTTCTGACGACGGGCGGGATATCCGCAGTAGTAAACTAGCTAATAACATGGCGAAGACTTACGATTACTTGTTTAAACTACTTTTAATCGGCGATTCAGGCGTCGGAAAGACCTGTGTACTATTCAGATTTTCAGAAGATGCCTTCAACTCTACGTTTATCTCTACTATAGGTGAGTAAAAGTGGTTTTATTAAGACTGTCTTTTCTGAAAAAGTACAGGAGCAGCCCATCCCGTCATGCTAATTTCTTGCTAACTTTTTAGCATTCCTTGTAGAGGCTAGTCAGGAAGCCAGCTTGTTGGAGGGGCTTTTCAGGGAACGACAACTGTATTTCAACCAGTTTATATACCTACAAATCCCGTGTATGTATCAGCAGTAAGGCTGTTAACCTAATGAAAGCTATTACAGTGTTTTAAACTTACTATTTTAAGCTAAACTACCTAGCTACAAAGCTGTCAGTGAGCTAGCTAGCAGTGTCACTTTTCATCAAAACCCCAGGAAGTGCGCCGGCCGTTGATGCACATTTTTTAAAGAATGGCCAAATGGGGGTACTACAACTCCCGTGTGGTCTTTTGACCCAAAGATACTTTCCCAGTTTCCCCCATGGACTTACATTGGGAAATAGATTTATGTAAATCGGCGTATAATAAATAATATAATCATTAGGGTCTTAAAGTTGGAAAATGAGCTAAAGCCGAAGGCGGTACTTAAGAAAAACTCAAGTACGCATGCTCGGTGGGCAAAAGGCCCCGGATGAGTCGCTTCATTTTGAGCTTCAAGCGCCACTGAGCAACTCTCATAGGAATGAACGGGGCTTTATTGTGATCATACAGAGGATGAAGGACATTTCGTTGGCATCTCTCAATGCATTAATAGAAATAGAAACAAATAAATAAAAGCAGAGGTAGTAGCAATGACAATCCAAAGAAAGCACTAAGATAAAATAATGTCAGTGAACATATTAACCAATTTTACAGACTATAACATTTCAATATAAAAAGCTAGAACAGTTTAAACATAATTATGGTTACAGTCTTTGAGGGCTGGAGATGTGTTTCATGTTAAGTCAAAGTTGTTGTAATGTGTTCTGTGGTTGGACAGGGATGGGAGTAATTCCTAAAATGTAATTATATGTATTTTGTTTTTTCCTTTAGGTATTGATTTCAAGATCAGAACAATAGAATTAGATGGCAAGAAGATCAAGCTACAGATATGGTAAGATATCACCATCCACTTTCATTTTACAGTTTGACTTGTATGTGATGATTAAGGGTGGATTGTAATTACACTAAGACTTACAATTTATTAGGTACATCTCATGAGAAGATTAACATCTGCATTACGGATGCTTCCAATACAACAGTAGCTTGTAATATATTCACTCTTTACAAAACTGGAATCTTGTAAAACGTTTAACCTAGTGTTGTCAACTCTCAAGTTTCTCAAGCGAACATACAGTATACACTCTATGTATTTGTGTCTTTAAAGTTGTAATAAGTAAAAGAAAATAGGTTTAAAGGTAGTAGTATTGAATCTATATCATGACTAACAGCAGCTGTGCATGAATACAACGGCACACAACACTTAAAATAAGACAGTGATGGAGTTGATTATGTATTTTATTAAGAACTTTTCACAGAGTTAGGCTATTACCCCTTTGTTTTCTCAATGAACAGATGAAATATAGCTAAGTTTTGCAGACTAAGTGTTGTTTTTGATATGTAGGGATACAGCAGGACAAGAGCGGTTCAGGACCATCACGACAGCCTACTACAGAGGAGCCATGGTAAGTTGCTTTGTCTTTTAATAAATCGTCCCTTAGGGTTTTATTTTTGGGATCAGAATAGGTGAAGTGTCAGTAATCTCAGGTGTCAGCTCTGTACCAACAACCTCTACCCGAACTACACCCAGCATTGTTGGTATTGTTGTTAATGTTGTACACACCTGGGTAATCTGAGGTGCGCTCAGTGTATTGTTTTATGCTATTTTTCCTAGCCTCTCCTTTAGTTCAAGTTTAACTGGTTGCCTGTGATTCCATACTTCACTTAAAGGTCCCATGACATGGCCATTTCTACTGATCATGATTCCATTGTTGAGGTCTACTAGAATAGATTTACATTGTTCAATGTTCCAAACTCACGTTGGTTTCTCATACAGCATCTCTGTAAAGTATGTGTATTCACTCTCTGTCCTAAACGCCTTGTTGGAGCTCCTGGGGTTAAATATAATTGAAAAATAGTTTTGCAAATTGTGTTGTCTTTATTGAAGTATGTAGAAGCTGTGGTTGTTAACTAAATTAAACCAAATACGTTTTGTATTGTCGGCTCTACTTAATACTATAATTTCTTTATCGAAATGAATGCATGATAATATATATATTTCCCATTATTGACCCCAGATATATCATCCATCCCTAGTGTTGAAGTATGTGATCCTTCACTAATGAGGGTTAAATGAACAACGGATAATCACATTAGACAATACATTTCCAAGTGGACTAATGACAATAATTGATCAAGGAAATCATTGGTCAAGGCTTCTCAATTGTGTCTTGTCTTTTCCATATTTCACTTAAGTAAACAGTATTGCCTTTGGTTCTAAATAGGGTCAAATTATTTTTTTTAATTGTTTTGCAAGTTGTAAATGTGATGTCTTTATTGAAGTATGTACATGCTGTGGTCGTTAAGTAAATTAAACCAAATACGTTGTGTATTATCGGCTCTACTTATCGTTAATAATTTCATTTTCGAAATGTACTGTACGATACCAGTCACCTCTGAGGAAACATTAGTATAACTGCCTTTTTAAATTTATATTTGAATGTTGTATGTCTTCTAAAAATGTACCTTGAGTCTCTTCAATAAAGCTGATGATGATTATGAATGCATGATAATATATTTGTACCATTATTGACCCTATATATACCATGCATCCCTAGTGTTGAAGTACCATGCTTTACTTGGCCCTCGACAGTCATGTTCACTAATGAGGGTTAAATGAACAGCAGATAATCACATTAGACAATACATTCCCAAGTGGTTAATAACCAATAATTGGTCAATGATTTAATTGTTTTCTGGCTTCTCAAATGTGTCATGTCTTTTCCTCTCCAGGGCATCATGTTAGTGTATGACATAACCAATGAGAAGTCCTTTGAAAACATCAAGAACTGGATACGGAATATCGAAGAGGTAAACATGAAAGTCACGTCCGTCTGTTCAGTGTGCGCGTTAGAGTGCTTCTTATTTTGACAATGTTTCTCTAAAAAGAGTGTATACATCTGGAAGTGTATTTAGAAGAATGGTCACCTGTTGTAAGGTATTCGGCAAAGTGAATATATTGTAAGCCTCTAATTAGACTATATTTTTTATATTTCTTATGCTTTGGATGATAATTACTATTGTATATTGTTCTTTTTGATTATATTATATATATTTGTATATAACAGTATGATATTGTATATGTAGCATGTTGTGTGAGACTCACTGTCAAGGAAATTTTTCGAATAAATGTAAAAAATTTGAGTATTAATCTAATGCATTCTATAATTTATTACATTTCTCTTAGTTCACTATGCACATTTATGTTTCCCAGCATGCTTCAGCCGATGTGGAGAGGATGGTCCTTGGGAACAAATGCGACGTCAACGACAAGCGACAGGTGTCCAAAGACCGAGGGGAGAAGGTGGGCGAAAACACACGACTGTACCTAGAACTAGATTTAATAAGAATAATTAACACTTTATGATCTATTATACTGACTGTGATCGTTCTTCTTCTCTCCTGCTGTCAGCTGGCGCTCGAGTACGGTATCAAGTTCATGGAGACGAGCGCAAAGGCAAACATCAACGTGGAGAATGTGAGCTCAAGCTTTTTCTGCGGTTATTCATTCACAGCTGGGAGTATCTTAACTAAGAGATGAGTTATGATACTTTGGTCCTCGTTGTCTGTGTGTTCAAAAAGACTCTTGTCACAGACTTTGAGAAATTGACTGCACATAATCGTCAGGTATGAAGAGTGATGAAGACAGTAATGTATATTGGTTTTCTTTGTGATAAATGGCGATACAATATATTTATATTTCTGTATTTTTTATGTAGTGGGCTTTGATTTGATTAGATTTATTTCGAATATATAATACAAAAATATTTACATGAGAATTATTATACAATACAAAATGAATTGTTGGTTTCGGGAAGCTGCAGTCGGCACACACATTTAGAACCAGGCAAATGCTCGTAATGTATGCAAAAGGCTCGAAACCGGCCAAAAAACCAGTGTTAATCTTAGAGATGGGTACCGAGCCCCGGTATTAAACGGGCCCCGGGGCTGAATTATTAAAGACCGTGGTACCGTTAAGCTCCGACGTTATCGGTCTTTTTATCGGCACTGGAGACATCTAAAAAATATATGTCATGTATTATTGCTACACAAACATTATATTGCAGTTTTAGTTTTGCCAACTCCGTTTCTAATACTCAAAAAGACTGCAAAATTATTTTTTTCCAATCCAGACGAGAGATCTCTCTCCCCCGTCTGTGTGCGAGGGGGCGGGGCAACACACACACACGCAGCTGCTACATGCAGCAATACACACACACACACACACACACACACACACACACACACACACACACACACACACACACACACACACACACACACACACACACACACACACTGCGGAGATGGCGGAGAGAACGCGCTCCGAGGTGTGGTTAAACTTTAGCCGTCTCTATGTGGACATTGCTCGTTGCCAAAAGTGCAATAAGAGTTTGGCATGTAAGGGCGGTAACACGAGCAATTTGTCTAAACATTTAGCAAAAGTGCTCCACCTCCAGACGGAGGAATGCACCGGGTTCCACTGTCTTTCTAGCAGCTCTGTAGCTCCTTCCACGAGTAACGTTTCCACGTCAGGTGTTATGTATGCTAGCAGCAACACACAGAGTTAACCACATTATACAAACATGGGTTAATGATTAGATTATTTGATGTGAAATATTATTTATTTCATTTAAATAAAAAGCAATGTTAGTTTTGTTCACAATTTGTTTAATTAGTTTTCCTTATTTTTTTCTCCAAAAGACCCGATAAGAGTACCGTTAAACACAACGTAATATACTACCACTTCATTTCTTCTACTCTGTTGAGTAGAAGAAATGAAGTGGTAGTATATTACGTTGTGTTTAACGGTACTCTTATCGGGTCTTTTGGAGAAAAAAATAAGGAAAACTAATTAAACAAATTGNGAAATCAAGCAGGGAGTTTCATATAAATACTTGGGTGTAATGATTGACCATCTGCTGTCATGGAAGGATCACATTGAATATCTGTGCAAAAGGACAAAACAAATAATTTATTTTCAACGCCGTCTTAGGTCTTTTGGGGCGAGCAGAGAAATTCTTCTGTTGTTCTTTACATCTGTGATCCTGTCTATTCTGCAGTACTGCAATACTACCTGGTACGAATGTTTGTCAGCAGCTTTAAAATCAAAACTGCTCCACCTGTTAAAAATCTGCTCAAAGATTGTTGGTCAACCCTGTCAGAGACTCTATGACTCAGCCTATCATAACAACCTAGTGAGGCTGTCCAACAACATCATCTCTGACCCAAACCATGTTCTGAACACTGAATATGAACTGCTACCATCTAATCGGAGATACAGGGTCCCACGATTCAATAAAGTCAGACTGAAGCACTCCTTTGTGCATCAGTCAATCCTCACAGTAAACACAGAGCTAAATCCCAGATCAAATGCACGCTGAATGTTCTTTGAGCAGCTTTTCTCTCACTGATTGTGCTGTTATGTTAAATGTTTGTTGTTTGTGTTTCATGTATTGTGTCTGGATACTTTGTCTGTTGATGTTGGACAAGGAGCTGCTGTGACGCAAGTCAAATTTCAGACTTGATCTGACAAATAAAGTAATATCGTATCCTATCGTAAAAGCGGACAGAAACTAAACCAAAATACATCAGGGTTCAGGGTTATTATTCACTGTCCATCACCATCCAACAAAGGATTTCCTTGCTTTTTTGCATTTTCCTCCTCCTTCCTACCTTTACTGTTTGAAAGGCCCATGAGATCGTCCTTCTTTCTTTATATTTCGGAAACAGTCAACAGGACTAACAATAAAACCTGTTGTACATAGTACGTGTTGCTGGAGTTTCAACCAATCAATACATAGGACAAATGGCTGAAGATCTTTGACCATGACTTTCTCTCTTTCTTTTTTGGAAGCGTATGAAAACCCTTGCGTTTCACTGCAACTGGATACCACAACGTTTTAGTATTTAAGTATCCAAGGTACAGCAGTAGAGGAAGAATGGGGTGGAAGTGGTAGCAAAGTGGATGAAAGGGGTGAACAATGCATTCTAACGAGGGCTCCTGTTTGGCTAAAGTTTGCACATTCAATTTTTTACCATGCGTCTTTGAGTGGTTAAGACTATGGAGTTATAGACAAAAACTCCCCCCAGCAACAGCAGAACACCCGCTCAGTGCCTCATTCATATACAAAAGAAAGTGCTGCATTTAGTTGCTGTGAGCTGGCTACAATGCCTTGAGGCTGTCTCGGTTTATAAAACCAGGAAACACCAATCCTCTTCCTTGTTCCAGTAACAACACCTTGTCATCCAGAATGAACTAATCTGAATAATCATCATAAGCTGAGCTACCGTGAAACCCTGAGCCAAAAACAACTGTGCGGTTATTCCAAGCTAACGATTACAAAAGAAGCATGAGGAGAGAGACCAGAGGAAAAACGGCTGTGATGAAATGGGGTGAAGGAAGACGTGATCAAAGAAGAAAGGAAGTGAAGGCGGTCAGATGTGGAAGGAAAGATACATTCTCCCTGGGTGGTGTTGCTCCACAGATTAGCAATATGTTGCTGACATTCTGCAGATCTTCCTCTCCTCTCTACCCTGCCATGGAAATGCAAAGGAGGGTGTTTTCTTCAGTCCTTATCAGCACAGCGAGGCCCTAGGAAAAGGTTGAGGTGCTAGCGTAACTGTATTTAAAAATAGCACATTCAACAGGTCATGCACCCGCCTGCTTAATGATTTACCACATTTAACAGTACAATAGCAAATAGACCATGATATCTGGTTCTATTTTATGGACTCTGAAAGGAATGTGAACCAGTTGTATTTATCTATAAATGACTTTTAAAAGAGGAATTCTGTTTTAAAGATGTGTTTGGCCTTTTTATAGAGTGTTTCATAAAACTTGAGACGGAGAAGAGTACAGGCCTAATTGATTAATTAATCAGCGAGAACCAAACTTCAAACACTTTATTGCCAAACACACATATAACCCTCTACTGCATGTCTTTGTTGTATGAGGGACTTTCAATATGGTTGAATGAATAGTCATTATACTGTCATGTCATTGGCCTATTTTGTCCCTAACAAGATCTGCAAAAGTGACATTTGAACGGAGCATCTACAACTATTATCCTGTCATCTATTTGTTCAGCGAGACGTTTTAAATTCAGTAATGAAGTGAGGATGGAAAGTCTGTTGAGAGCTAGACCCGACACTGACACCTAGTGTTAGAGCAAGAAACCCAGAGATCAGCTCGCTGGCTGCTTATATCAAGTTTATTGATGGTGTTGTGTTTTAGAAACACAAGACAGTGCTTGTCAGTGATACTCCAGAATACAAGGAGATTCATATTAGGTATGAAAAACACAAACAGGGAGTTAGCAGTTCACTGTATGTTTGTGTTTCCCACGCTGAATTGTCAAAACAAACAGAAGCGAGGCTCGAACCAAAATATGAATTAGGGGAGAGGTGAGTGATGCTGATACAATTGAACGTGACACTGTTCCCAAAACCACACATGCCATCATACGGCTTACACACACACAAATATGCACACACACACACACCCACACACACACACACGTACACATACAGTGAGCCTCTCAAAGCCATGGAGCAGAGAGTGATAATTATGCGTGTAAATTCCAGGACCCCTCTCAGCAGCTCTGCTGGTTGGTGTTGAGAGCTGCGTTCTACTGGCCCTGCTGGTAATGGTAACCCACATAAAGCCAGCTGTCACTGCTTCCAGCCCCCTATACACACTTTCACTGCAGCGCTGAAGTGTTGGCATAATCCCATTACAGACACGTGAAGATAAATGTGTGCATTTAGGTTGGTGTGTGGGCTTGAGCTGAAAAAGACATTGCAGATGAGCCCAAGGACACACACACTGGTGAGGAAGCATGCAAGAATGAGATTGATGTAGTTGCACGTTTTTCAGTGTTGACTTTCTTTTGCTTTTTAATAGAAGTTTTAATTAAAGTAAATGGAATGTAATATGCATGTAGAGGGGGACATTTCTTAATCACCTTTTTCCATAAGACAACTCAACGACCTCTCAAAAAGATAGTTTTAGTTGTGTCTTTTATTTGCACACATAACAAGTAAAACACAACTTTAACAATGAAGAAAATGAAAACAGAAGCATAACATTTTGTACAAGTTTATAAAAAACATACATCTTTTACATGGTTTTCATCAGTGGATTGAGTTTGCTCAGAAGTCACTTGTCTAATGAGACGTAGCAAAACACGTTTTTTTTTGAAGGAATATATTATACTCAAAAAGACATCAATAATCTTATGAAGATGAACTTTTAACATCCTCTGGAAGATTTGGTTTTCAGAACTATTTCTCTGAGCCGCCATCTTTGGTTATGATATGTTGAAAATGTAAATGGAGAAAAACAGATAACTTTGTCATGGTGGTTGCATCAGTACAAAAGCACTGCAACACACCAATAAGTGTTTGATGTGGGGTCCTTCTTTTAAAAGTTCTTATAAGTTTGCACATAGTTCAATGACAGATTTGATGGATTGGACGTTTTTCTCCTTCTATCAGTGAATTATATCTATATAGTTGCTTCTATGATTATTTTATTCAGAAACCATGTTAACAGTTGTAAAACTTGTCAGTAAAAATGATTGATTTAGAAGTGAAAACTCCCCCTGTAATTGCAGCCAGTGTAATGCCTGACCATTTCAAAGGTTATGAAGTGAAACCCCCTTTATGAAAAATGAAAATGGATGCGTTACACTTTATAACCAATGGTAAGCAGGCAATGAACATCCGTCCACACATTCATTTATATCAATATACACCCACAATAATGAGGTGCCATAGCTGACCTCCTACTTCCTTCAATGATCATCCCATGATGTCCTCCATGAGGTCAGCACGACCACCACAACCACAGAAAAAGGTTTTCCCTCCTTCATTTTTCCCATGGGAATACAGCAGCATGTTTCCCTTTCCTTCTGATTGTTATTCTTGAAGGCATGGTGGTGGTGTGATATCTGAGGTGCAAATGAGCCAAGACTGCCGTGAACACATTCCTCTCTCTACCTGACTGATGAATGCTAAGTATGTAGGTAATGTGAGTGCTGCTGGGCATCTCACTTAGCTGTTTCACTAAACATACAGGGAAAATGGAGCATGACAAACATCAGACTGAATTCACATCTCAGAGCAGGGTGTCTGCCGAAAAAGAAGAATTTATTGAACACAGCTCATGTCTGGCTGGGCAGATGGCAATCACATAATGCTGCTATTTTAGCGTCAAGCAGGAATCAGCTGGTTTAGTCTTGGAGTGACTAAGAGGCGTGTAGAAGAGGGATTTGGGGAACTCTGTGGCGACTTGCGTGGTCTAACCTGGTCCGAGCTGTCAGCAAAGAAGCAGATGACAAACACAGCATAGTGAAGGAGAGGGGGGGGGGTGAGGGGAGCGGTGCTCTGACTCCTGTTACATCATCTGTGGCTGACACACAGTGCGGCAGACTTATCTGTCTGTGGTCTCGGGTGGCATTCGTCTGGACTCGCAGTGAGTCACCCTTTCTGTTTACCCCAACATGAACCCATCCCTGAAGCTGGGCATTCGACTTCCACCCAGCCTCCATCCACCAGCCGCAGGAGGGCCGGTAGCAGGGTGGCTTCCACCCGCGAGTTCGCATGCCATGCCAGGAATGTGCTGTGCCCACACCTTGCTAAACCATGACACCTTTCCTGTGGTGTAAGAGCTGGTTTCTTTCATAAAGCTCCCAGGAGAGTAAATATAGCCCTTCTACTGTAGCCGCTCTTCCTCTTGAGCAGACGTAGGTCAAACACTGTTGAAAATACCGTTCTACTGTTTGTTTTTACCTGCTGAGGTGCAAGATTTTGAGGATTTGCCACATAGGACAATAAGTAAATCCTCGGATGTTTATACAAGCACAGGAAAGTGCTTGGAAGAGGGTTTATTACACTTTTCAAAGACAACTTAACAGGGTTGACTGTAATGTGGCAAACCCCAGCCACCTGCTCCTCTGTAACTGTTCAAATAAACACAGGTCTAATATCAGGTCTGCTCTGTAGCAGATTTACACAAAGTGTTCTCCAGTTGGCACGGAGAGCTGCAATGGAAGAGGGACGCTTCCGCACATTATTATTTATTATTACTAGGGCAGGTTGTTGATGACTTATCACCTGAGATTTGTGTAGCAAAGATCCGCCAGTGGCTTTTGAAAAGGATGATGTTCTCAAGTACAGACAAACCACTTGCCACCATGAAAGTAACAATTAAACACATTTGGAGTGGAAAGAATAAGACTGCATAAAGCATCTGTTGCATGTTGCACTGTGTATTGCCTTTTTTCACTACTGTTTCTATTCTGAAGGTGGTGTCAATCTTCTCTTCAAACTATTACAATTATTCATTGTTGCAAAATAGCAAATAAGTGTATTTTCTAAAATTGCAGAAAGATGAATCATACCAAAGTTATTAAAAGAGCAAAACATATCATTGAAATATTCATTTCAAGATCAAAATAGTAATGAAAAACATAAAGGAGGCCCTTGAGAATGGAAAATAGCCCAGGCCACACACCTCTGTCCGTCCCATCCCTGGCACCGGTCTCCGGCCCTCCTCCTCACTCTGCCTGCGGCGGCTGCTTGGCAGCGGCTCCTGTGACCCCCCATGAGCAAGTTCAACATTAACCAATGATGACAACATCCTCAACTGGTCAGGAAGCCCCATCAGTGGGACACAAACTCAGATTGGTGGCTCATCCCCGGTGAGAAGAGCCCCTGGCACGTTGCCCTGGCTTCCAAATCTAAACCAGCAGCACTCTTGTGAGAATGAGTGGGCTTGGACCACCGCTGCGTTCACTCCCCCCGGACAACCCATGCAACTGCCTCACCCATTCATTCATTCATGTAAATATATGACTGCTTTGGTTCAGTGGCATTTCATTTTGTATGGAAAATAATGTTGGAAAACAGTATTGAATATGATATATCAGAGCTGGTGATTGCTTAACTTAGTCTTTGCTCACTGAAAGCTCATATTTTGTAACCTACATTTGTGCCACTGAAGATTTCTCTCCCTCCTATCTGGAGCTATCTGCTTCTTCCCCCCATCTATCTATTTCAGTTTGCCAAGGACGAGTAGAAGCCTCGACATCTTTGTTTTCAATTCTAAACTGAGGAAACCACAGAGCACCTAACAAGACAATGATAGAGCCAATCAAAAAGCCAGGCTTTGCATTTATTATAAGAAGCCCAACAAAGGCGTTGGACTCATGCCGTGGGTATGAGGCCACACTTCCAGTAGAGCAAGACTAATCATGAATGCAAATAGGCACAATGAAAGCAATGAGAGCGAGAGAGGTGCTGCAACGTCCTTTGGTAAACTTCTGGGAAACAGCACTTGGCATGTCTCATGGCTTCTACTTATCACTCAAAGCGAGATTGAAACACATAGCTGCGGAGACAATGATGTATTCCCACCAAGTAGACAGAGAGGGAGAGGGTAAATGAAACCGAGAGAACAAGAGATTAGCAGATAAAGTTAGCAAAAAGGCAGTGTAATCATCTCCGCTAATTTGTTCGCTGCAGTTCGCGGGAACCAGATACACTCGTTAGCGAAGGAATAACTGTACTGTAAAGTTGTATACATCACAGGGAGA
The DNA here is from genome assembly GCF_000735185.1 of Notothenia coriiceps. Lineage (NCBI taxonomy): Eukaryota > Metazoa > Chordata > Actinopteri > Perciformes > Nototheniidae > Notothenia > Notothenia coriiceps. The sequence goes on from NW_011357369.1 coordinate 819,817, forward strand.
GATGTCAATGATTTTTGACAAAATGTTTTGGAGAGATGAGCAGGCAGTGAGGGAGAAATCCTAACGCGCTATGTGACAGCTTTATTGGGATTGATCATGTTTGAGTTGTGTGGTGAAACCTCAGGAGGGGTATCACTAACTCGAGTCTGGCAGTGCAACTGATATTGCTTCATCTCATGCAAAACTCAAAGCTTTGGGCCCGGCATTCCTCATTATCACTTGACATTGGTGTGTATGCAATCATATGTCAAGGGATATATTGATAATTAAAGACTGTAAAATACCAACCCAGTCTCACGGCATTTCGTGTTACAGTATAGTCACGACATTTAATCTATTGATTCGTGTTCCCCAACACGATTTTCCCCTTTTTTTCGTGTCACACAGAACGATTTTAAAAGCAATGTATTTCTATTGGTAGTATGTTTCGTGCCTGCAGCACGTCTTTTTGTCCATTCGGGTCTTGGAAGACCGGAAGCTGTGGGGTTCATAAAAACATGTTCTTACTCAATATCAAGCCACGATTATTGTTTTTATTTTAAATCGTGTAATGTCGGACTTTTTTTGTCGTCTCTGAGGAAAAGAAATGGGGCTCAGAGCCTCAGAATACTGAAATCTGTATTTTTTTTAATCTTTTTTTCCTTCTAATTTGTTATTCTTTTCTAAATAACACACTTTTATTTACTCACCAATAACACACAATTATCCTTGTTTTTATTTATTTGTTTCATTCCATAATCTCGGGCTTTTTTGGCATCCGTCAGGAACAGAATTTCAAAATAAAAATAACCGGAAACAGACGTAGCATCATTGCGATACACAGCCACTGAGCTGATTACCCAAGATCCTCTATGTTTTAAGCTCGCCGATTGATTGGTTTTAGCCGCAATGCATGTATGGATATCGGTGGTTAATGCGATATGAAATTTTTCTTTTAAAGAAATAATATACTTTATTCCGGGAGTGTTCTTGCTTTTCTCTTCTTGGAAAGTTACATCACATAACGACATTGTAATACACGTTCGCGGGCTCTCATCTACAGTACATATTAACAGATCTGCTGTGAGGCTTCTTTATATATAAAGTAGAGCCCTGATGAGAGAAGACCTTTGGGAAAAAAAACTGGATAAGAAATGCCCGGCGAAAACTGAATAACTTAACGTGGGATCATAAAGATATATCAAACAATTAAACAACATCTCAATTTTCTCTTCACACAATTCGTCTCCTGCAGTATCTACCTTATTCGGCGAGGTATCAGAGACTAGAGACGAGGAAGCTTATGTACATTTGTATGCACACTAATATACATATGATCAGGACCTGAGCATATATTATTACACCTATGTAGACGGCGCAACAGCCTGATATAAAAGGAGCTTGTAGTATTTTAAAGATAGTACTGATTTTCTTTGATATATATAGGAAGAATGCTAACATACTGATCTGAAATAGTACACGGCACATTCTGGCGCTCAAGTAACCATGACAATGAAGAACAGATAAATAAAAACTACACATCTTCAGCGATGTTGTAATATATGACTGTCCCGACACAGAAGCAGGCATAATACATAAGCTTAATTCATGGCTGTTTGTACATTTGTATGGTGCACCTGAGCCTAGTGGTTAACAGCAACTGTAACTAATTATTGCTTTTATGTGTTATATTGATGAAAAAAATATTAAGAGCTACATACTTAATCAATTACAGGGCGACACACTAAGAAGTCAGATAGGTAGATGATAATCTATCGAATATAGAATATTAGAAAATCAAGAAGATACCTTGTAAGTGATCTCTACACAATCAAACAGTGTAGTACAGGATGTACAAAGATATTAATAGGAGGAGGTGCAAAACAAGAAAAACGATTTAATCTTTATTTAACATTAAATAATACTTTGATTATTGGTCTTCTTTTAAAAAAGAAAAAAGCTTTGGGGTATCCAAAGATAAATATTAAGCATGACAAAGTACTTAAACCGCTCTAATATAATTGCTTGCTTGCAATGTAAACTATGTTGAAGCACTTATATTTAACTGATATTAATACATATGAATTATAACTCTTATGATCGTAGATAAGTATGGAGAGAAATGAAATGACAGAATATGACAGTTTAACGGTGGAAGGTAACAAACAACATAATTGGGTTAGATGTCTTGCTAATGCACTGTTGAGGAACCGTGATGACCCCAAAGGTTTTTGAAGTTCATTGTGCAGTAAGCGTACACCGTAAAATTGTGATATATGAATATGATCAATAATGAGAACCTTATTTAGTAAGAAATTGATTATTGATTTAAGCTTGTGAAAACTCTGAAATACAAGCTAACAATCTATTTGAGTCTAGCACACCTGGATCGGAGTCAGTGTAGATTCATGTGCAAAATGGCATGTTATTTTTGCATCAACGTTAACATGAGTATTTTACATTGAGGAGTTGCCCTTCTATAGTCTCTACTTGGATNGAAAATAAATTCTTTGTTTTGTCCTTTTGCACAGATATTCAATGTGATCCTTCCATGACAGCAGATGGTCAATCATTACACCCAAGTATTTATATGAAACTCCCTGCTTGATTTCATCTGTATGGATGACAATGGGGACTTTATGGGAGTCAGATGGTGAGCCAAAAAGGATTTCCTCAGTTTTCTTGGTGATGATCTCAAGAGCATTGTTATCAGTCCACTCCACCACCTGATTTACAGCCTGTTGGTGCACCTCAGGGTCGTCTGTGTTACTGAGCAGAGATATTATTGCAGTGTCATCAGAGTACTTAATCATGACTTGATTTGGTGTGTTGGTACGACAATCATCAGTGTATAGAGTAAAGAGCAAAGCTGAACTCACACAGCCCTGGGGGGCCCCTAAATTGGTTGTGATGGCAGATGATAAGGTTTTGTTAACCTTCACAAGTTGCTCTCTACTAGTGAGGAAAGCAGCATACCAGTAAATAAGGTATGGATTTACTTCCATGTTGGCCATTTTTGACACCAAGATGTCTGCTTGTATTGTGTTGAATGCTGATGAGAAGTCTAGGAAGAGGGCTCTTGCATAGGTGTTGTGTTTATCTAAACGTTTAGTGATGATGTGAACCAGAGTGGCCACAGCATCTTCCGTACCGCACCCTTGTTTATAGGCAAATTGGTGTGGATCCAGTTTGTCTTTTGTTGTACTGATAAGAAATCGGAGCAGAATTCTTTCTAGTGATTTCATAATCGCTGAGGTGAGGGCTATTGGTCTGTAGTCCTTATGTTCTTTTGGGCATGGAATTTTGGGCAGCGGTTTGATGTGTGAAGTTTTCCATGACGGAGGGATGGTGTGGGTGTCAATAGAAGCCTGANCCGTCAGATTAGACTTCACTCGCGTTTATGTCCATATCGATCAGATCTAGCTAGTTCTAGCTAATGATAGGACTACCTGCTTATTAAAAGACACCTAAACAATAAGCGTCGCTATGCGGGTGAGGCCACAAAGTATAGCCCAGCATTATGCATTTGTTTACATGCCCACCGGAACCCCGAGGCATTACCAACAGATCAACGCACAATCAACCCATACAGGACATCTATTTCTCCACATTAAGTGTTAGACATTAGAATTCACTATTCTTGTCTGTCACATAAGTGGCGCAACTGAAGCGGTATTGCGCTAAAGGGAAATTATTTTGACCGGACATTTTGACCGAAGAGATTTAGATTTGCCGGCTAACGGGAACTCTGACGTCGCCATTTATGTGCTTCGCGGATGCGCTCGGCTCCTCTCGACTGCTGCTCGGGTCTGCTCAGTCAGCTTCCGGATGAGGAGGCATTAGTTCAACCAACTTACAGTGTAGATAAGATTACAAACATTTTTAACAGGGGCCATAATAGTGTAAATAATGTTTGTTTTGGCAGTTATAACTGAATGTAATGTTTTCTACTTTTTTACATCTGGGAAGGCATTTGCCTTCATCAGATGGAAAATGTCTTGACCAACAACTTAAGTATTTCTTATAGCTATGCAGGGCATGCAAGTGAGCAAACACAAACAAGAACAAACAAACAAGTGAAATGAAGAATAAAATTGAAATTGTACAATATAATATTGTGGTGGTTCATCTTTTAATTTAGTCTAGAGAATGCACCAGACAGCATCTAAGAGCTGCACAAATCTACATTTTCTAGGGGAGGCCCCCCAAACCCTTTGTGCATCATTTCATCCGCGCGCATTTTTCAGGGCAATCTCTATTGGGCTCTGGGCCATCTGTAAATTAGCTTAGATGGCCCACAGGGTTCATCTAGTGAACCTTCCTGAAAAGTGTCCCAATCTGTCCAATCAAAACAGGCTTTCAACTGTTCCCTACTTTCATTTGTCCATGTCCTTATTACTTTCTTTTCCGGTTTACTTCTCTTCAGTTTGGTCTTATACACTGGTATCATATTCACAACAGTATGATCAGAGTTCAGTATTTCACATAGGCTCCTTTAACATTTACGAAACATTTGTCCAGGATATTGTCTTTTCTGGTGTGATCCTTAACATACTGTTGGAACCCAGGTAACACAGTCTCTAGGCGACATTGGTTCATGTCCCCGAGCACTATTGCCGGTGCATCGGGGTGGCTGAGTTGCAGCTCGTGAACACAGTCAGCGATGGAGCCGGCCCCCAGTGACGCTCTGCCGCTGGGAGGCACGTAAACAACAAACAGTAAAATACACCCGAATTATCTAGGCAGATAGAAGGGTCTTAACGTCATGCCAAGAATTTCTACGTTGGGATCACAGGTTTTACATTTTATTGAGTATGATCGGCACCACAGATCATTAATATACACACAAATACCGCCTCCTCTGTTTTCCCAGAGTTCGGCATCCCTGTCTGCCTCGAACAAGGGTGAATCCGGGTACTTCAAAGAAGCGAAGTCAGGCATCGAGTTGTAGCCAACTTATCCGTGGAAACATAGGTAAAAGAGAGGTCACGAAAATTCAACTGAAAGACCTTGTGTATATCTTAGGTAAATCCATTTGTTTTCGCTTCCAAATGAAAGCGCATAAAGTTGGTGAAGAAATGAAAAAAGGATGGAAATGGTGGGGCCGCGGGAAAATCCCGCCGGGAGGCCGATCCCGAACGGCCCTCTCGTTCCCGTATCTGTTTTCCTGAGTGGTCGAAAGCCAGCATCCGGAAGTCTCTTTCCAAACAACCAACAACGGAGGAGCGAAGGAAAAAAAAAACAAAAAGCCCGCGGGCCGAGCCAAAAAAAAAAAAACAAAAAAAAAAAAAAAAAAAAAAAAAAAAATAAAAAAAAAAAAATAAAAAAAAAAAAAAAAAAAAAAAAAAAAAAAAAAAAAAAAAAAAAAACCAAAAAAAAAAAAAAAAAAAAAAAAA
>NW_011357369.1:825236-851314 GCF_000735185.1 Notothenia coriiceps
GAGGGAAACGATGCGCAGCTTACTTCCGGGTTTTATGACGCGTCTCTCGTCTCCTCTTCACACACCACACTTTTCAGCTCTGAATTATGTGAGATGACGTATGGTGGGGATGGCAGCTCACTGCGCCTATGGTCATTATTTTTTGCCACACACATTAAATAGGACAATACTCTGAGCATGCGCAGTGTAGTTTTTACAGTCACCTGTGTGTGGCAAAAAATAATGACCATAGGCGCAGTGAGCTGCCATCCCCANCCGGACCTAATATCGTTACTCAGTGTATAAGTCATTCTTTGTTATACACGAAAAGAAGAGTCAGAGGTATGGGACGTCCTCAGTGAACAAGAGGAAGTAACAGAGAATCGTCTCATATGTCAGGACAGTCCCTTACATATGTGTAATAGAAGTCAAAAACACGTTTTTCTTAGGTCCCAAAAAAGAAAGGCTAGTTACGGAATCCCAGAAAGGTCATTTCTGCCATTCATATGGCCTGGGAAGAGACAATTGTGTACCCTCCTGGGACTAGGACTCTTGTACCGACCGTGGAGAGATGAGGTAGGGGTCCGTCCCAAGTTTTGAAAAATTAGGAGTTAGTCTAGGCTAGTCTAAAACTTAGGGAAAAAAAAAAAAAAAACACTAGGTCCTAGTCTGTTCAGCCGGGTTACAACAGGGACCTTCAAGTCTCGTAAGATCCTATCCTAGTGAGTGACTAGGTCTAATGCTAAAAGTTCCTACTGGATCTAAGGACTTAGAGTCACGAAATTAAGGATGGCTATGCGGATAGTATCACTTATACTTTTATTATGTTCCTTCTGTTCTCTGGTGTAACGTTCTCTGTAGATTATTACAGATTAATATAAAAAATAACTTTTCCACTACTGTCTACTACCTGAAATAAGAACAACTTCTATAAAAATGAAATTAGATTAACTGTAAAAACTAACTGTTGGAAATCCGACAATGTTGAAAATACTCGTAGTTATAAACCATCTTTTTTGTTTATCCGTGTGTGTTTGCCTTCCGTTTTACCCCTTTTTACATAAAGGTACTTCCGAATTTTTCACACATAATAAAGTCAATTGTTTGACAACGGTAGAATAAATTTAACTTTGTATAAAATTTTATTTAACATGTCATTGTGTAAAACGAGAACCATGTTGACCTTTAGGTGGGAGTAGACCACCAATTAGGTCAAAAAAACCCTAGTTTGACTAGGCGTTACAGGACACAACAGCCACAAACTGATGGGCAAAACTTCTAAACTAGGTCTAATTTGCGAAACTAACCTAAAGGCTAGACTAGGCCTATAGTTGTGTTCAGTAGGATACGGACAAAAAACCAAAAACTTGAGGGGTTTTAGGTCTAGACTAGTCCTATCCCTAATTTTTCAAAAACTTGAGGACCCGGGTCCCCTGATTAGACTAGGAGGTCGTAGCTCAATTTTTATTGTACGAAGAGTCCAGCGGCAAAGGTAGGGCAGCTAAATCCAAGGGCAGCACAAAGGTAAATACAAGTGAGACTAAATATCCTCAAGGTAAAGGACTTCTTTAGCACAAATCCAAAGGACAAAATACATTCTAACTCTTATTGGATTGTATAATCCACCTAAATACATTATGTAGCGTGGTAGCAAGAATTGGAATATTAGGGTTTCGAAGAGGTGAGTGTACAAAACGCCTTTTGATTTTTTGTCATGGAAAAAATATGTTAAGGATTTAGTGTTGTACACTCGAACTAACGCGAGTGAAATTAAGTCTTTGTTGTTACTTTTGACCTTGGGGTTTATTGTTTACCCACTGAATACATTTCTGAGGTTTTGTTTCTCAATCTTGAATTATGGACACTAACACTACAACAGTACCTGTCTTTGCAGTCACAGGGGAAGATGGCTGGCTCTGGCCTCCACTGTTCACAGACATGATGCTGAGTGAGTACTCTGTGTACGGGTCGAGGGACTCAATCTCAGCAGGGGAGGAGGACACGATGTATTCTCTGATGAAGCGGTTTGGATTCTGCAATCGTACGATGTAATATGTCGCCCCGGTCTTCAAGCTGAAAGACACCATAAAAGTCTTGCTGTCCTTCGACTTCACTGTCAGGAGGGGATCCATCACCTCAGGAGCTAAAAGATTCACAAGAAATACAGTTTGACGAGATACTACACCTCCCTCCACCTTCTCAGCGATAGTTGGCAATGCAATCCATCTTTTTACCCACAGATTTCAGGGCAAACAATTTATTTTGTGTCTGCAACAGTACCTCAATTTGAATGCTGAATGTAATAAAATAAAACCAATTGCTTAAAGAAAGGCTTATTTAAATCATGAGGAACTAACAGTGACTCTTCTGTGCTCCTCTGTTCATCATCAAAGTACCATTTAAGTGTTTTAAATGTACACGTTACATTAGTTATTCAGATAACAAATGTTTAAAAAAAACATTGACTGTAATGTGTATTCACATACACTATATAGACAAAAGTATTGGGCCACCTAAAGGAGCTTTTATGACATCCCATTCCAAATTCTTGGGCATTAATATGAAGTTGGGTCCCCCCCTTTGCAGCCATTAATTTCTGGAAAGGCTTTACAAGATTTTGGAGAATCTCCGTTCTAGTTCAGCCCAAAGGTGTTCAAGTCAGGGCTCTGTGCGGGCCAGTCAAATTCTTCCAAACCAAACTCATCCTACCAGGCCTTTATGGACCATGCTTTGTGCACTGGGGCACAGTCATGCTGGAGCAGAAAAGGGCCTTCCCCAAACTGTTTCCACAAAGTTGGAAGCATAGAATTGTCCAAAATGACTTGGTAAGATAACATTAAGAATCACCAGACAAACAAACCCATAGCATTATCCCTCAAACTTTACAGTTGGCACCAGGGGCGGACTGGCCATTGGGAATACCGGGAGTTTCCCCGGTGGGCCGGTGCCGTGTGTGGGCCGGAGGGCCAAAAATAAATAAATAAAATATTTTTTATTTTGCCTAAATCATACCGGCCCACAGCAGCTGTCACTGAGACCTAGCTGGCGTTTTTGTATAGTTTGTGTATACAGTATTGTAGCGAGCCCTGGGTTCAGGGGGAGTGGCTGTACCCATAGGAGAGCAAAGGAGGCAGTACGTCTGCCTCAGCGGCCGCGCGGCGACGAACTTGTTGCCCACATTTATTGTTTTGGGTGCAGTCACTTTTGCCTCCACTTGCTGTTCAAATAAATGTTGAAAGAAAAAGTAAATTTGTTTACAGTTCTGTTTTATATGGGTGTTGAAGAAGAATTGGGAGGGATGAAAAACTTTTTAATGGTCACACATGCGGAGCACACAGCACACAGTGAAATGTGTTCTCTGCTTTTAACCCATCCTAGTACCAGGAGTCAAGTACTAGGAGCAGTGGGCAGCTATTGTACAGCGCCTGGGGAGCAATGGGAGTGAGGGGGGAAAGGGGATGTCCGGTGCCTTGCTCAAGGGCACCAGGGCAGGGCAGGAGGTGAACTGGGACCTCTCCAAGTAGAAGTCCACACTCCAAATGTAGGTCTGGTCGGGGACTTGAACCGGCGACCCTACGGCTCACAGTCCAAGCCCCTACTGACTGCCATAGATTTAGTCCCTAATTTTGCTCTCAAAGTGCACCAGATTGATGCATTTAACTTCAACATTTAAAAAATAAATCTTCCCGGGGGAGCTTGCCCCGGACCCACCTAGAGGAGGTGAGGTCCATCACCTGCCCACACCCCCTGTTTAATGGTCTCACCCACATTGAGGATGCTTCCTACGCCCATGTTTTATTCCATGTGTCAAGTCAGGCAAATTGGGTCAAAATGTTATTGCATCAATGATCTGTTAACATTAAAACCACTAAATATATGCTGTAACTATTTTGCTCTAGGCAACTCAAGGGCTCAGGTAATGTGATTACTATATGAATAATGGTCCAAAATAACATAAAATGCATAGGGTTTTTTGTTAAGTAACATACTTTCGTCGCCGGGCCAGCCGATACATGCCGCGCATTAAGTGGGCCTGTCTGTCAATTAATCCCCGGGCCACTTTTTCCCCCCAGTCCGCCCCTGGTTTCTTCCACAAAGAGACTTTTCATTAAATTCTTAATGTTGCAAAGATTTTACTGACTGTGTCTTTTGTGTAGGGTTAAACAAATAAAAGTGCCATAAAAAGAACCCAATCTTGACGTAACCTGTGGCTACATGTGCACAGATAACACACACAGCCACATCTAGCATCCAAGTGTGTAAGAAGAGTGTGTTTGTCCTGGTGGATGACACTCAGTGGAAGTGATGAGAGAGAAATATGGCGCGACTGCAGGTGTGCCTTCTTCTCATCCAGGGAGAGTGGATGCGCCTGAGTGCCGAGCTTTCCAACAACAGTCCTGCATGGGACACACACAGGAGCTCAATCAGTCATTTCCACTATCTGTTGATGGATCTATATTGTTACAGTATAGCTGCCTCTTATTAACTTACAACCAAGTTATTTAGTGCTGTAGGTGGGCTTTCAATTGGTGGGATTCTACTCTAAAAGTACCATGTTGGTTTGAAAGGTAGATGTATTACTGTTCAGTTTTTATAATGTAAAATACATTAAAAATGAACTTTTTTCGCGTTAACTGCAATTTTTCTTCCTAACTTGTCATTTCAAGTGACTGAATGCTCATTACAGTGGGTCTGTAATCCTTCAGTGGTAACGGGTGGTCTACTATTTGCATAAGCCAACTCGCCTGTGAGGGAATTACAAACTGAAGCCGGCAGCCCTTTATTGCCGGATTCATGTCAATACCTCCATCTTGTCAGCTTAGCTTCAGACATGCAGACCATTTAAGTGGAAGAGTGAGCCAGCATTAAGGAAGGATTATAGAAACTCAGAGGTTAAACATTGCTTGACCCGGTCCTTTTTCCTGCCAGGAGGTGGACTGCTGGGATGTTTTCTTTTTGTAGTGAACAGTGTTAATACCAGAGATCTTTGGAAATTTGTTTTGAAGAACAGAATAAAGTGAAGTTAATGACATTTTATTTATTTCACTTTCTAATTATCCAGCAAAGAATATGTTTTATCCAGATTATTGTATCAATTACACAACACTGTCCTTTATGTAAGTGTTGATTATAACAAGTTTGTCTGTGTTTAAGAATAGCACCATAAACATGAAGTGGATAATAGAAGATATCTTGAGGCTTCGGAGACATGTAAAACAGTTTTTGCTTTATAACATTGTTCTATGGATACACACATGATTTCAAATATTGTGAGGGAGACTAAGCTCCAATAATTCATAGAAAAATAAGAACATTTAAACAAGAAGTGAAAAGCATTTTAGAAGAAATGTCCTGCAGGATTTAAACAAATCCTTACTGTTCCCTGGTCCCTATCTAAAGCCAGTTCATTGCACTTCAAATCTGAACAATCATCTGTACCGTACTTTATCTCACCCTTAATTCCACATTTTCTCCAAAACCACACACACCCCCTTCATCGGTCCCTGTGTCAATCAGTCAGGCAGTCAGGCAGACAGGCAGGCAGGCCTGTGCACCGTCTCCCAGCATGCATGGAGCCAAGAACTGGGCCAAGCAGGGGTGAGTCATGCTGCAGGAGCATGCCACTGGATGTAAAACAGAACGGTTGTTTCCTGCTGAGTCAAACCCGCAGCTCTCATTAAGTCATTATCCGGTAATTAGCCTGCGTGTTAGCGGATAGGTAGCGTAGCAAGAGAGCAGTAGTATAGTCTTCTGCTGGAGATATACACTTTGGTCATTTAACAATAGTCCATTGGCTAGTGGTGTTATTTGATCAGGTTATTGATCCAGTTCGTGCCGAATTTGACATGCAGCACCCTCACTGGCTGATGCTTGTGTTTTCTTAGACTGGCAGGTTGAGTTACAGTTACTGCAGGTCATGTTGTGCTCGCATTAGGGTTTGGCACAGAGTCCAGACAAGGTTTGGCAGTGCATCTCGTCCACTCAGAGTGATAAAAAACCACTGTGAGCGTCCGTATCGTGGCAACAGACAAGCCCATAAATCAGCGCCAATGGGAAGGGAATCACAGGAGAGGCTGAAGACAGACGCAGAAGGTCATTTCTCCCACAAAACACTCGCTCCTCTTGTACTCCTCCTGCCTATTTCTCTCCAAAAAAGCTGTCGTCATTCTTTTTTCATGTAGAACAATAAGTAATTAAACAGAGGCCATGAAATAGATGGAATAAAGCTGGGAACATTTATGAGTAAAACTGTATCAGGAAGAGCTTAATACTTGCTTTACACAGCAGATGTGACACAACGTTTATAATAAAAGCAACAAAACAAACGTAGAGTAACAATTCTTACAACATAAAGGCAAAAATCAGGCAGGCCAGTCTAATACAGTGGGTTTGTGTTATTTATTAAAGCCAAATCAGAGGCCCAAATGGGATGAGTCTTAGAGTGGTTTTAGGTCATTCAAAAATCCAAATGACTATACAAATATAGGAAAAATAAATAAATGCTTTGTATGTATTGTACTCCAGCAGGGTTAAACAAGACTGTTGTTTTTCAAACTAACGTGAAAGAGACAAAACTAGCGTCAAGGAGAAAAAAAAATCTGAGATGTTACGTGAGCATCTTGGATTAGACAACTGCATGCCTCCCAGTAAAATGAGATTCAGTGTCAGTCAGGCTCAGGTGTACAGAACATACATTCTACAATTTACTTCAAGCTATGTGGAGTCTGGGGTGAGCAGATTCAGGCTGATGTTTACACTGTGTTCCAGCACATGATGTTTTATATTGAAACAGCAGGTGAGGTTAAAATACTGAGGTTTAACTTGGGTCTATAACTTCTTTGCCTCACAGTTTGTTGCCAACTAGTGACACATTTCCTATAATTGTAGGTGTTATTATTTGTTTACACTTGTATTAGTTGGTGATATTTCAGTTATCATATATGGTTAGGGTTCGGGAAACATTCAACATTAGGTGACGTTTTTTGTGTACCATTATTTCTCTTTGTTAACACAAGGGTTACTATATATGTATGGTCTTCAGAATATTCTGAAATAAGCATTTTGCACAAGGTGTGACTCAGAGACAGGTGTCAGGAATCGTAAATCCATTAATCGTCTCCCTGTAATTTCAGCATTGTTTTGACCTCATGACCTCACCTCTCCGCCTGGGAAATCCCTAAATGCACAATCAGCAGATGCATCCAACACTCAGCCTCCATTTGTGGTTAATAAGGCTGGCACGCATCAAAGCTCTGACTGGAACGAGATGTTCTGAGCTGCCCTGAGTTGTCATGAGCTGGTGGAGGTGCTATGATGTGGTGTTATGATGAGCCATGACCTTAGGGGTCATTTGTCACCAACCTTAATGCGGTAGCTGTGAGTGAGTGTTGACGGTAAAGGGCTCCGGGGCCTGGAACTGAACCAGTAGTGGGTCGGCCGAGGAAGCAGCTGCACCCAGCACATGAGGAGCTGATGGCAGGTAGAGCAGGTGCTCTTTTATCAAGGCTTAATGATACCAAAATTATGATTGGCTGGCAAATATAACTTTATATTTGTTAATCATTTCAGAGACTTCTTAATGCTGATGTATAAACGGGAGCCAAGGGGAAAGGCGACGAAAGCAAGACAAAGAAAGAGCCAAGAAAAAACTGGTAAGTAATTAAACGTGTGCCACTGATCTTGGGAGATCAAAGGTGAGACCTTCTTAAAGGGGCTTTTATCATCCTTGGGCTACTTATGAAAAGCTTGATTTCATTTTGTATGAGTATACACATCACCTGTCTGTGTGGTTTAAAAGTTGATGCCCAATTTCACTTCCATTGATGTCGTTCCAAACGTTTTTTTTTATATTTTCAAAATAAACAAGGTCCTTCAAAGGCCTTTAAAATGAGTTGTCCTTTGTCTGCACATCTCTCTATTTAATATCAACATTGTAGGAGCAACTGACTTTTTTCATATTATATATCAAACCTACAATTATCTTAAAGGTGAGGTGTGAGGTGGATATCATACGCATTGGACTAGCCACAAACCTTTATAGAAGAGTACAAAAAGATGTGCAACAATGCCATCATGGCCTCCACACAATCACAGTAATACTCACACACATCACAGAACAACCACAGATTATAGGCCACTTCTTCAGTAATTACTACTGGCCAGCCCTAAGGCATAATCTTGCAATTTCCTCTATGACGCGCAAAGCATGTAACTCCATTTAGGCACCGGCTCCACATGGATCCCCACGTCTTTTTTAAACTCGGAAAACATACTTGTGTGATTCCTCAGATAAGAGATTAGCCATTACCTTAAGTGTGCGTGTGCTTCAAAAACAAACACTGTTTATGGGTCAATTTCCTCGTGGGCATGACTACCACGCACTTGGCTTCCTCCTCAGCAGATGTCATGCACTGTGCTGCATCACCATGGAGTACCAACTGAACCCTTGACCTCCTGGTGAGGGATGTACGTACATCCAGGTCTCCTATCTCCCTATCTCTCACATAAAGATATTAAAGCTAACATAGAACAGTGTGGGCAATGAGTAATTTACAAATTGTGATTCAGAGATAGAACTAACCTTTTAGTTTTTGCTGGCATCAACATATTTCATTTCACAAAATTCTTCCAGAGCCATTTTACAACAGTTTTTACATGCTGAGTAGTAGCCTACTCCTTGTGGTGTAAAATCAGGCAACATAACTCATAGAAAGAGAGTTATTGGACTGATTCCCTGGGGGTAAAATACCTAGGGGAAAGTAAAACAGCAGGCTGGATTTAAAACTGTGTTAATAATGCTTTCTTAGTTATAAGAGAAATAACTACCGGTTGATTGAAATGAGGAAGTGTGCCCCCTAATACAGTTAAGCATTGTCCTTTTACTATTGGTTGTTTCATCAAGGGTTGCAGGCATTTGAGGATGCAGGAGCTAGGGCATCCTATTATCTTATGAACTGTTTGTTGTTGGCTTACAATTCAATATTGGTGTTTACTTTATTAGATGCGAGGGTTGCGTGAAGTGCGCTGCTCGGCTGCGCACCGCGTCTCAGCTGCTCCGTCCGTCTTGTGTTTTGTTTTTGTTTGTTTGTTTTTGGGCTAATTATTGTCTAACGTTATTTGTCTGTATGACACATCATTTTTGAGAGACCATGCTTTTGATCCTGTGGATTACTTTTGCTTTCTGCGGACCATGTCTGGCCATACAACTTTTCAAAACACACCTGAGCCACAACACGAACAGGTACGGCGAGGAGCCCCGGCCTCTACGCTGCGACAGCCGCGAGGCTATGCTGGAGCTACAATGCGATCGGCCTCCTACGAATACACCAAGCCACCTGTGTTCTTCGTTATTGGATGACATCCCTCGGGAGCTGCTTAGACACATCAGGAAAAAGAGACGAGGAAGGAGGGGAGGCGTTCGGAATCGCCTACGGCGGAGATTCAGCCGGCCACCACTTCCATCCATCATTCTCACAAACCTGCGCTCATTGAGCAACAAAGTGGACACACTAAGGATATACACAAGGTACTGTCATGAATTTCGTGAGGCCTCTTTACTATGTTTCACGGAAAGTTGGCTACAATCTACGATGCCTGAATCTCTCTTTGAAGTACCCGGATTCACCCTTGTTCGAGCAGACAGGGATGCGAACTCGGGGAAAACCAGAGGAGGCGGTATTTGTGTGTATATTAATGATCTGTGGTGCCGATCATACTCAGTAAAATGTAAAACCTGTGATCCCAACGTAGAAATTCTCGGCATGACGTTAAGACCCTTCTATCTGCCTAGAGAATTCGGGTGTATTTTACTGTTTGTTGTTTACGTGCCTCCCAGCGGCAGTTCACGAGCTGAGCTGCAACTCAGCCACCCCGATGCACCGGCAATAGTGCTCGGGGACATGAACCAATGTCGCCTAGAGACTGTGTTACCTGGGTTCCAACAGTATGTTAAGGATCACACCAGAAAAGACAATATCCTGGACAAATGCTTCGTAAATGTTAAAGGAGCCTATGTGACTAAATGTAAACCACCAGTGGCGACTGGTCATTAGGGGCAGGTGGCACAGCCCCACCTAGTGTCAGCAGAAAGTATTACAAATAACGATTACAACAAAATGCAAAAAATAAATTAAAATATATATAAAATATATTTTAAGATCATGTTTAATCATCTGATTTGTCTGTACATTGCTGTTTTAGTNACACAGCACCAAGCAGCGGCAAGTTTGAATCCAGACTTTTCTGGATACCTCTGAATTTGACCCATTTTCCCGATATTAACAAGTGATTTACAGCAAATAGGAAACGATATTCGATCTATATCACGTGTTACTGGAATAAGACCCAACAAGTTAATGCATTTTGAAACAGTTCTATGATCTTTCAGCTACAGTAAATTATGCAAGATAAGGACTTTAACATTTGCTCCCGTTTAGCATTATGAGCGTCATAGCCATAGACTATAAAAGTCTTACCCAAGGCTGAATCATAAACTAAAATGTATATGTATGTATAAAGGGTTACGTCCTTAGCTGGCTAATATGTAACAAGCTAAACTACCAAGCACACAAACACCTGCGAACGGGATTAACATGTATAATATTATCATTTTAGACTTCTTGGAAGTTCTGTTAGTACATTCAAGCGCACAGCACGACATTTGAATTGTCTGGTATTAGTAACAATATTCCCTTAAAGGCACAATCACGACGAACACGTCTAAAGCTAAAGGGTCAAGTACAGTACTATGACTAACTAACGTTGTAGCCTCTATGGTTGTAGCCTAGCAGAGTGGATTCATGATTATGAATCTGTGAGTGAATTGTTTTCTAACACGACCCTTTTATTTATATTAGGTCTTAAAATGTTTGCATAAATTAGGGCGTGGTCACTTTGATGGACATTTACATGCCTCACTGTCAGCTAACAGCAACTTGTCCACTCTGCTAGGCTACAACCATAGAGGCTACAACGTTAGTTAGTCATAGTACTGTACTTGACCCTTTAGCTTTAGACGTGTTCGTCGTGATTGTGCCTNGGGGCCGGCAGAATTCCATCCAGAAGACGGAGATGAACTGGGAACCTCGGTCGGACACCAAATCACTGGGGAAACCAGGAATCCTGAATATGTGGGTTAGCATGACCTCTGCCGTTTCCTTGGCAGAGGGAAGTTTAATCAGAGGGATAAAGTGAACCATCTGGGTGAATCGGTCTACTACCGTCAGGACGGCAGTGTTTCCCTTAGAAGGTGGTAGTCCGGTGATAAAGTCCAGCGAGATATGGGACCAAGGGCGTTTGGGCACGGACAGAGGCTGAAGAAGACCCATCGGAGCCAGGGATGAGGTCTTGTTACAGGCGCACATGGGACAGGCAGCCACGTATTCCGTCACCTCCTTTACCATGGCTGGCCACCAGAAACGCTGTTTTATGGTGAACATCGTTCGCCGGATACCTCGATGACATGTGAGCTTAGAGGTGTGAGCCCAGTGGATTATCTTGGAGCGTAATGACACATGGACAAACAGACGATTATTCGGACACCCACTAGGTGCTGGGCTCACAACATTAGCCTGCTTCACATCATTTTCTATCTGCCAGGAGACTGCCCCAACCACACAGTTCAGTGGAAGGATTGCCTCTGGTTCCTTGGCAGTAGGCTCTGGCTCATAGAGTCGTGACAGTGCGTCTGGTTTTCCATTCTGAGTACCCGGTCGGAAGGAAATCGTGAAGTTAAATCTGTTAAAGGACAGAGACCAACGGGACTGACGTGAATTAAGTATCTTGGCTTTCCTGATATACTCCAAGTTCTTATGGTCTGTCCAGACAATAAAAGGTTGCTCCACCCCCTCTAGCCAGTGTCTCTAGCCACTCTTCTAATGCTGCCTTGACCACTAGCAACTCCTTGTCACCTACGTCGTAGTTCCGCTCAGCTGAGGACAACTTACGGGACAGGTAGGCGCAGGGATGCATCCCGTTGTCCTTGGTGGATCTCTGGGACAACACTGCTCCTATTCCCACATCCACTTCCACCACGAATTGTCGCTGGGGGTCTGGGTTGGCGGTTACAATGTGTCCCAGAAAATAAACGGTGGCTGCGTCTATCAACGCGGGAGTGTTCCAGCCACTGTCCGAGGCTGCAGTCCGAAATGCTATGGCGTAATCTATGACAGGGTAGGAGTGCTGTTTTATCTGCATAAGAGTCCGGGTGGCCTCCCTGGAGGTTGAAGTCTGATCGCACACCCGGCTCATTGTGTCGTAAAAAGCTGAATACGACCTGCATATGGGAGAGTCTCGATCCCATTCAGCCGTGGCCCATGCCACAGCTCTGTCGGTGAGTTTGGAGACCAAGAAGGCAATCTTGGTTTCCCCGCAAACAAAAGCCCCTGGATTGTGTTTGTAATATAAATCACACTGGACCAGGAACGTTCTGCATTTTCCAGACTCCCCGGAAAACTTCTCTGGTGATGCCAACCGAAATGGAACAAATGCTGAGCGAACCTCGGCCTGGCCGGCTGCAGGATTGACGGTAGGTGGCGCCGTCGGGACATCTGGAGTGTCGCCAGCTGTTTGACCTGTCCGGTTACGGCGGTCTTAAAACCCTCCTGGCGGTCCGACAAACCTCTTACTCTGTGCCAAATAGCCGTTAGCTGCTCTTGATGCTGGTGAATTAGGCTGCTTGGGCACACAATGCAGTCTGGAGTGCTTTTGGGTCGGCTGGGTTAATTTTTGGTCAGTTCGTTCTGTCAGGATCTCGACACAAACTGATGAACCCAAATGCACGACCCAGAGACAAAGTCTTGAATGTAAAAAAAATTAATTTTGATTTCACAGATCAGGTAATCCCTCTTAACAGAGTAGGTACTGGAAATAACAAAAGGCGCTCACAAGGAGGAAAAAACTAGGCATAACAAAAAGAGAACTTCAGAAAAACTTAAGCCTACAAAATTAACAAAAGAAACAAAACCTGACATGAGTGAAAGCGATCCTTTCTGAGCTGAGGCTTGGCACGACCATTCGGAGAAACAAAGAAGACGAACTCACACAGCACAGAGGAGAGACAGGACTATTTAAACATGAGGTGAGTGGGAACAGGTGGAAACAATCAGGGGCGGGGCAGACACTGATGATGGCGGGAAAAACACACAAGGGGAGGAAGAAAACAGGGCCTGAAATGAAAGACAAGAGGTAAGTACAAAATAAAACGGGAAATGATAGACAAAATACATAAACATAACTAACACATTTGACGGGACACAACAGGCCAAGCGACGCGACGGAACCGTGTGGACGTTACGTGACAGTCTTGACCCCAACACATTAAATATTCTCTAATTGATTATAATGAAATATGATTTAATGCCCTTCTACCCTTGACGGTACAGTCCAGTTAATGCCGGACAATCACACTTAAAAAGGGATTTTAAGAGAAACAATTGTGTTGTATAGGTTTTTGTGCAATGGTCTGCAAAGGCTAAAATCACAAAGTTCCCTTCAGAGGGAGTTTCTCTAACACACACTCCCCCCCTGCCTGAAACGCCTCCATTGGACTCCTTTGATTACTTCTGTATCACAATGACATCACCATGTAACACTCGCACTCCTATTGGCTAGAGCTCTAACTCATTGTACATGAGGCACCTCTGTGCGATGACCAATCACGACAGATCCTGCCAGCAAACCAATCAGAGCAGACTGGGCTCTGGTTTTCAGACAGAAAAAATGCCTTTTTGATCGTTAAAGCATGTTAACTTGTCACAGTAGAGGCACAACATATAAATAGGAATCTAAAAATGAGCATAATATGTCCTCTTTAAATCCATAACATTCATACAGTATGAGAGATAAACGCAAAATAATAGTATCATTCAAACCGAGCTAGGACTCAAAACTGGCAACAAATGAACAATATCCAGTCTCAGCAGTATTCTCTTTCTAATACATTGTGACATCTGAGCATCTAACACTGTCTATTTGTGGATTTATTTGCTCAATTGAAGTCTACTTTGGAATAAACCTTTGCCGGGCTGTGTTGACAGACCGCTCCTTTATTGACAAGTAATGAGAGACAGAGCCTGGAAACCAATCAGGTCTATTCAGGTCCAAGCCGGGGCAAACCAGGCCAAAGTACACCAGGCTTAATTCGATTTCAGATGAAAAAGATTGTTTAAATTGCCCAAATGCTAATTATCAATGAGTATACAGTAATCAAAATGTAAGCTTTGCCTAAAAAACGAACATAATAATGATATCCAACGAAGGCTTGTAGCTGCAGCATGTTGACGAGACAATAAACCAGTTTTTATTTGCATGAGGAGGAAAGTGTATCTTTCATCACTTCTTCCACAGTGCCCAAGGCTGCTTCCTTCTCCATAGTGTGGCCGGCACCCATCCAGCCGCACAGGAAGCATCTTCCACTGCTCCCCCTCTCGCTCCTCTCTTCCTCCTTTCCCTCCTCTCTCTTTCTCTCTCTCTCTCGGTCTCCTCCTAACTCACCCATGGTGGAAACTATTAACAGGGCAGGGTTCCATGGAGCAGTGTGGCGAGGTTATCGTTCACACAGCTTTCCCTCTCCCTTTCCTTCTGTCTGTCTCTCTCCGTACAGCAATTCCTCTACACACAGCCCAATATAGCAGGGGAGACTCACTGCCCTCTGTTTTCAAACCTCCACAGCCGCAGGGTAACGATTTTTCCTGATATGCGCGTGGTGAAAATACGTAAGACTTGACCTTTTTTCGTGGGCCTCTGTGTGTCACAGGCAGGGGTGACATGGGAAGGAAAATGTGATGGTCGGCAGACTGTAAAACAGATTTGTTAAATGTCAACAAAAGAGTAATGTATAGATGTGGATAGGCAGCTCATAATCTAAAAGGAATAGTTCAACATTTGGGGATATATCCTTGTTTTTTTTATTCTTTCTGAGTATATAATATAGATACAATTCAAGCCACCTTTATGTGTTTATGTGTATGCATGTAAGCCCATAAATATAAAAGTAGATTTTCATTACTTCCCTAACATATTGACATCGCTATGTATCACTCGAGCTTCGATTGGCTAGCGCTCCAACACATACGTGAGTTTAGGAGCGGGACATCTCCGAGTGGTTGACCAATCACAACAGAGCTGGCCAGCAAACAAATCAGATTGGGTTCTGGTTTCAGACAGAGGGAGAAAAGAGCTGCTGCACTACAGGCAGTATGAGCAAAATAAAGACCTTTGTGAACATTGACACATGTCACAAGATGCAAATAGGAACCTGAAAATAAGCATTATACGTCCTCTTTATGGCCACAAGAAAATATGTACTTGTGTGCATGAAGCTGTATTCATATACTGTATTTCTATCCCTCCTATACAACATAGAATTCAGTCTCCATGATTGTAATGTATCTTCATACTGGGTACTGTAGTGCAGTCTGTCTTCTCACTTCTAATCTCTCAGCCAGCCTCATCATCCTCCTTCTCCCAGGCTGCTGAAAAGCTGTCATTGATGAGACTCTGTGAGGGGGTGAGAGGGTGCTTGGGCCCCATGGGCTCGTGTAGCAGCTCCACTGAAAGACTTCCATTTAAACACACACACCTGTTAACAAACAGCGACAATGGGCTGCATGGCTGCCAGCTCAGTGAGTTCCATACCCTGACCCCACTCCCACCCCTCGGCCCCCTGGCGGATATTAAAGAGCCTCTATTTACCCATACTGGCATAGAGCTCACAGGCCCCAAAGAGGCTGGCCGGCCCAGGGTGTCCTCAATCCACCATTGTCCCATGATGGATAACTAGGCGGATGGATGGCAAGGAAAACGGAGGTAAAATGGAGTGCTAGATGGAAGTTTTGTTTTAGATCTGTCAGAAATGTTGCAGAGGGGAAAGAGAGAAACATCAACGTGTCCCCAAAGAAACATGCTGTGGTATAAATTATGGAAGGATGTTGCGTTTGCTGCTTTGTTGTCTCTTACTGGTGTCATATCTGTTTTGAATATGGTGGAGCTTTTGTATATGTACTTTGGATTTTAAAGAAGGGTTGACAGAAAATAAACCACAAGCATAGCTAACAAGGTGCTGGCAAGAATTCATAGTAATGTCACTTTATGACCTTTTTTTGATGTTGGGTCTTTCTAATATTTCTTTTAAGCAGAATTCCTTGTTCCCCCATCAATAAGGAACTGGAGCCATAAAATGAGACTGAGCCTATTCAGGAGTAGTGTGGCACCAACTTGTACTGTTTTATTGGCAGGTACCCTTAAGTTGAACAACTCAGAGAACTGATATAGAGCAACAGAACACACAAGACAAGAATGGCTCTGGGCCGATGAATATAGAGAGAGGCTGCGTGAATTAGATACAAAGAGGGGCGATGGGTGGGGATTACCAGGTGAGGGAAATTAGGTGATTGCCAGGCAGGTGGAAGTGACCAAGTCTGAAATTGCACGAGTGATATGGTAGGTAAACACGGAGTAAACATGGAAGAAGGTCTTTATCAGGCTGCACTTATGACACGTTCAGTGCATTAAAAGTCCAAAATGCATCAGTGCTATGCCAAATTGCTTTCTAATCTCCCACAACCAAAACAGCTACTTGATTGTGGTAAGGGGTATAATAATGGTCATGGTTTGAAAAACAACACATTTTGGTTAGAGACAGGAAATAAACAGCAGTCTCCCATGTCTAAGTCATTGACCCAACCATCCACCCTGACCACATCCACACAATGTTTTGCAGTTTTATCCCAATGTCACATCACACTACATCTGCCTTTGCAGACAACAGTCATTATTCACACAACCACAACATACACCATAAACAGATCATTTTAGGCTTTTAGAAATATGACCAGTGTTGTTGATTTTCATAACTTGTTGAAGGTCTTACATGTGCTTATGGACCTTTTTCACAGGTTACAGCCTTATGAGAGTTAGTTTATTTCTGTATGTACTGTTTGATTTGGAGTTTTTTCGATGTGTCTCGAGATCATAGAGCTTGGTCCCATTGGGGGTTCTTGACCCCCAAGTTGGGTAACACTGGTTTAGTCCATAACAATCAACAATATACCTATTTAGTCCAATTTTAAGATAAAATAAAACAGATAAAAGCAAATTAACTTTAACAATAAACGTATTATCTGCAGAAATTTGACAGGTCATGTGGATAATCAAATCATATGATCCCATCCATTAAAACTCAACTGACCTTTCTAATAAGCCTTTTAGCAGGTTTCTCAGGATAAAGAAATGTGTCACTATATTGAGACCAAAAGTTTTTGCATGGTGAACATTCTTAGACTAGCAGGGACCAGCCTCCGCTGATAGCCACCATTCTTCAGATGGGGCCGCTCTCCAGTTCGGCTGTGACCACTCCTTTTGTGTTCGCTGAGGGGGGCCGACCATTCAACCCTACGGGACGGATAATAGCCTCGCTGGCCGGCTCCCCCTCCACTACCCACTACTGCTCAATCCTCCCATAAAATTCCCCACTTAATTGCGTTCACTGGAAACCAGTAGGAGAAGAGAAGGAAGAAATTAGAGGGAGGAGGGCAAAGAAAGAACTCTATAGTGGGGAGTCTGTATTCATCCCTGGGCTATGCATTGCAAACAACAAACTGTGAACCTCAGTGTAGGAAGAAAGAGGCACAACGGTCAAAAGCGGTGGAGGACTGGCCCACCAATCTCCAATTCAGCAGGCCCTGGCTTCTTTAATAACTGATCGAGTTCACAATTAAACCCTGCTCGCTGGTAATACAAGTCTCCTTAGAGGCTCAATTGCCATTGGAGGGAGACAGGGCCACTGTTGTGTTCCGGGGATTAAAGCCGGCAGGGGGAATCAAAAGCCATTTTACAATACAGTAATCAGCATGTTTTCCCTCTGAAAGGCCCTCTGCTCCCCCATTTAGAAAACACAGAGCATTGCCTCCTTTCTGCTCTCTACAAAACCCATTCAGCAACCTGCTTTATTTTATGGATTAATCCTATGTGTTGTTGGGAGCCCTGGGGCTCTATGAAGCGGGGGGGGCGGGGGGGGGGGGCGGAGGTGAAGAAGTGTCCACTCCAGACAGGTTGGTGAGGGCAGGGAAATTCATGACCTGGCAAATGAACCAATCATGGAAAACTACTGTCCTTCAATTGGATGCAAGAAGTAATAGGATTGTGCAGATTGCTATGAGACCAATGATAGAGGATAATTGACAGATATTTTGTCGGGCACCTCCAGAGTGAACTTCGTTAGACAACAATTTGTCATTGAAAATATGACTAAAATATACATTCAGAAAATCTCTACTTGTAAGCAAATTATAGTGACAGAAACATAAAAAAAAAAGCTTTGTTTTGAAAATAGGCGTTAGCAATTCGAAAATAAAATCAGTTTTTTTATTGGTCACTAAATAACAATTCCGTTTTTAATAATGTTACTGGTTAAGAATGAATCAATCTAAGCTTGTGATTCATTATTCTACTTATTCTGACAATTAAATATTGTATTTGTGTTCCCACCACCGCTGTATTTATTCCTTGAAAAACAGATGTATTCTAAAATGTTCTTGAGCTTATAGTAAATCATACACCCACTCGACATAAATCCATAAGAAACACACAAATGGGTTTCAAAATTAACACTGGTGTTAAATGAAAAATGATGATACAAAACACAAGTTATTCACAAGCCTCAGTCAGGACACTTGGTGAAATATGTAATTCATTATCAGGCATTGAAGTGAGACTAAGATCAAATAGTCGTTTTTATGGTCAAAATTCTTGACTAATGTAAAATCTCCATTCGGTCTGAAACAAGAAACATCTGTATGAGGAGGAAGTAGACAGATGTGTTGCAGCAGTGAAAAAACAATGCAATTTTTTCTTAATAATGCTATCAAAGGATTTATAATATGGCTCGTTTTCCATTGTGTCTGGCCATAAAGTATTGTGAAATGCGAGATCCATGTATTACAATGAGGAGAGGAAGTATTCGATGTCCCCTCAGCTTCCCCATCTAAACCACATACATCTGATTCAGTTTATCCTGCGTCATCCCAAGCTATTCCCTTCATTGATCTTTATGAGAAAAAAAAACTAGTGCATGTCGAGGACATCACATTTTTGACTGCAATGCAATTCAACAAACACAAGCATTGATTGTTAGAGATGGGGTGTTTGCAAGTGCACACCGAGGAAGGATGGACAAATCTACAGCTAACATCCGTCAGCTGAAACACTGCAGATCTCAGTCACAAATGTAACAACACTGAACTTTTGTTAGCATAATAGACCTTAAAACCCTTAGATGCACGAGTAACTGGACCCTACTCTCTTCCATAAGTGGGTCTAAAAGGACCCGTATTAGAATAATATGTATTTTTATGCCATTTTTGTCATTTTGGTTAAGAACAATCACTTGTATAATATTTAGTATTATATTTTGGTTCACACTAGAAATATTTTATATTTAATTTTTCACAATTTATCATTTTAGACATTCTTGTTACATTTTGAAAAAAACTTTGAAGTCCTTGAAAAGCCCTATACAAATATAATGTATTATTATTATTATTATTATTATTATTATACTGACAGGTTTCAGATCTTGCTGTGTAAAATAATCTTCCTGAGAGGTGTCACTTGTGACAGCAACAGGTGATAAGAATCAAAGGTTCCCATAGGATCCCATAGAAAATGCATGCGGGTCATTTTTGACCCACTTATAGAAGCTTGGGGTAGTCATACAAAAGCTACAATGTCTTAACATTTTAATTTAAAATGTGAATGGCATGATATCCAAAACATGTTTTTTGAGGAATAGCTGGAATATGAAATGATAAAAAAATGTAATTACAAAGATGCTTCAAGAAAACCACCTCACGGGTCCAAAAAGACCCACTTGCATCTAAGGGTTAACTTAATAGTCCACATCTGCAAAGTATACTGGAAAGCTTCCATGTACAGAATGAATGTCGAGCAGGAGATTTTTCATTAACCATTTTCACAGAACTAATTTCCCAACAATACATGTAAACTTCCCACTACTATTTGGATTTGAGCTGCGCGGTTTGGTAATCTTTTTTCTTCTGTAACTTAGTCTCTGTATGTACTGTATGATTGGCCTTCAATTTGATCAATAACCACTCATTCGATCGACTTCACACTCGGAGGGTGCATTGCAGAGGACCTAATGACAAGCAGTTTTGAAAACGAGCTCTTAAGACCTTGGGACATATTTACCCGGCATATTTACATATGAGCTTTGCTCAGTATCCAGTTTGAAGGTGTTTGAATGAGAGGTTCTTGAGCAAAGTGCAAGCAGCAATTCCAGTGGCCAAGCAGCCGGCCGACACCAAAAATACACGCTACGAATCAATTTAAATCTGGCATAATTTAAACCCTATTGCAAAAATAAGCCCTTTTGCCAAAAAGTTGATATTGAATATTGCATTGGAGCCATTGGATTTGGCCATTTCGATTCCTATTTTTGCTAATAATGTCTCGTTCTTTTTTCTACAACATCTTATCATTGCAAATAAAATATAATAAGGCTATTTCTCCTTCATGTAATGAATGAGCTTCATCACTATGACCTACGCGACTTGTTTGCTGATTCGCAATACGTACATTTGACTAGCTTTTCTCACACAATGCACCAAAGTCAACTCCAGTACAATACATTTTGGTCTGCATCTTCTTTGTCATATTGTGTGCATTGGCCAAGACAGGTATAGAGCTGTATACATTGAATCTCGTTCTAATCCATTTGCTAATGTTTGATGCTCTAATGTGTACCATTATCGTGGTGTGTTTAAACAGCCCATTAAATGCTTTGCGATGACATCAGTCCCACCAACCCACCGCATCGCTGTTTGTTATCCTTAAACATCACTTTGCAGAGAAGAAAATCTATCACAGTAAAGTAAAAATCCATCAGAGGCGTGGGCAGAATGGCCTCAGTTTTATCAATTTGAAGACGCTCCCCCACATTCCTGACCAGGCCCCCCCACTGCTTTTTGGGCAAGCCTGTTGCAAGAACCTTAGTCATGGCCTCTGTGTTTAAATCAGAAATGAAAAAATCCAAGGAATACAACGGAGGTCTTCTTGAAGTGCTTTTAGGCGATGGGGAAGATGACATACGATGGTACTGTGTCTCCAGGCCTGTTCTGTGTGTGGCACACTGTGTGTCATGACAGATTGTTACTTCACAGACATCTCCTGTCTCTCTTCTTCTTTTTCAATGTTAGGATGTTGGTTTCATAAGGAAGATTTTATTTTTTTGGATGGGGAGGGGGTTGAGAGCATGCTTTCCGAAAGAGAGAAAGAGGAATCTTCAGTGAATTTGGCAGCTTTCCACAGAAACCATTAAACATGATGTTTATGTTTGTGTGTGTGTGTGTTCGTGTGTGTGTGTGGGCAGGTGTATTTTTCTGTGTATGTGTGCTCTTCTCTTCTCTCTCCAAGGTTACCACTCAGTCTGCCTGGCAGGAGGTACGCCACAATAGAAAGTGCTGGCTGAGTCTCATAAGTCTCCCTCAGGGCAGGTTTGCCCAGTACTTTATACCTGAAGACGTCAGCACTGACATCCATATCGGGATTAAATGACGCAACCGATTTGTGCGCCATATTGTTTTTATGTAACAGTCCTAATGAAAGAGTGGTATATGGACAAATATCTCCAGTAAGGTAGGATGGGTAAGAAAATGTACAAAAGGTAACAATAACATGGACTAGCTGCAGTAAAGATCCATCAGCAAAAAGGTAAGACTCTTTACTGTTAAAAGAAAAAATTGTTGTCCATTGTCTAATTGTTTAATTTCAATCATTTATTTAGCCTGAAACTATAAACCCAATATTTTGTGTGTATTTTATAAAGATGAAAAAAAAAAGGTCAGAAAACAAAGCTTTAGTTTTTTTAATATACTGGACCTCAATTCATCTCATTACTCCTAGGGAAGGTTTTGACCACCAGGTTGAGAATCACTGATGCAGAAATATAAAAAAAACAATAATCTACCTCAGAAAAACATGAAAAAAGTGATTTTTTGCATTTGCTTCGAATTCTCCAAATGCACATAAGCTACATGTAGGGCAATAGGCTGAGCCACACTTATGTTAACAAACCAGTTTGCATGCATGAATTCAGCACATAAATCAACGTTGGGCTGATTCCTCCTTACGCTTATTGCCTCAGCTCATGTCATTCTCGCCAGTGTCCACATTTCCCAAATCTCTACAGAGATGGAGAGGTGGTTTCAGTGGACAAACATTACTCAAATGGACCATTTCTGGAAATTCCCTTTAAGAAAAGAAATCCCCAAAAACACATGTTGTTTGGTCTAGTTTTTTCTTAGCTCCAAAACATACCAACATAATAATTTCTTTAGAAAAAAAAGCTGGTTGTGTGTTGCCGTTCAAGTGCAGACATGTCATGAATGCTGATGCTCTCCTCAGCCAAAGCACTGGTGAGACTAAGGACTTGTGATTAATATTCTGTAGCTTCACTTGTTAGCATGCATCATCTGGTCCTTACTCACTCTCATACAAATACACTCATGCCCAGACCCACACAAACTATCCTCCCACTCTGCTGCATGGCCTCAAGTGCTGAGGGGAGATTAGACGCTGGGAGAGGCAATGCTCCCCATTACTCTCTTGTTCAGTGGCCCAAAGGTGAAATGAAAAATAGCCCTGTGGTCCTAATCCTGCAGACACTCAACACACTCATATTGTCCTCCCAGGGTGCACTTCTTTTGGCTTCCAGCGCTGCCATGGCGACAGTGGGGTTATAAAACCATTAGTGGAGTTGTTGTGAAAGCAGCATCAGAAATACAGAACACACGATTTATAACCACAGCTAGGCAAACATGTGGTCCCCTCTTGAACTCTTCTTATGTTTTACCCTGATTACAAAGATCACTCTTCTTTTAACGTGTGCTGTCAAGATGAAAACATGTGAGTTTAGCGCAAGGAAAACAGTGTGAGGTGAAGTGAAAATCCCCTCGATTTGGGATCCCAACGATGAGTGGTGCTAGAAACCAGGCTCATTGCCAAGAAACCATTACTTATCCCTCGGGGCTGTTAGAGTAAGGAGTGTGTGTGCATGTTGTATGAGTGCGAGTTTCATCCAGAATGCTTGTGATGCATGTGTGAGCGTGTGCATGTTTCAAAGCTAATGCATTTGCATCTAGTTACACATTACAAGAGCGCAGAAGGAACTTCTCACACCTGGCAGGAGTGGAGAAAATGGTGTGTGTTCTGTAGCAAGAACAACATTTTCATAAAGATATTCACAAAAATGTGTGTGTGTGTTTGTGTGTGTGTGTGTGTGTGTGTGTGTGTGTGTGTGTGTGTGTGTGTGTGTGTGTGTGTGTGTGTGTGTGTGTGTGTGTGTGTGTGTGTGTGTGTGGCTACAAATCTAAATAAAAAGCCAATTTATAGCATGAGTAACTAATCAAAATGTTTATACATAGTTAATATCATTTATGAGTCACTTTACAACTGCTGGCACGTTTAAAGCGGAGGCTAATATGCAAATAAATACATTTATTTCCATCTCTTTTCCCATGTAGCCCCGGTGACAGCCATAAAATGTGTTTTTGAAAACACGCTTGTGTTTACCAATTAATTGCTGGCTGCAGGTCCATGAACTCTGTCCTGCAGCTTAACAAACCCAAATAAAAACAGGCTAATCCTGCGTTTCCAAATGCCAAAGGCCGCGACAAACCTCTCTCATGCATGTCTACACGGCAGCCTCCAATATCCTCCCAGAAACCACAGGAAGATGAATGAACAGCTCCTAGAGTGCACACACGTACACACACTGTGCAGAACAGAGGAAAAGGGAGTGCCAACATCAAGCTGGTGGGTAGAGTAAAGTTCAAAGGTCAACACCGGACTGGCTTGTGGTTCAACATGGCATTTGGGCACTAATTCACAACATGTTTAGTTGCTTCAGTTGAAAGGCTTCTCTGGTCTCTTAAGATGTGCATAAGTCCATTTTAAGGTCTTGTTTTTAACCAAATACAGATTTGCACATTAACATCGTCTGTCCCTGATTAGCTAACCATGTTTTGATCATATTCCAGTCAAATTAAGAGCAGGTGGGTTGGTTGTCTTTTGTCTTTCGATTTCCTGAAATGTAATTTCACCATATTTTTTTCTCCTGAAATAAATCTTCCATCTCATAAAGCTAAATATCTTTTGTGAGCCAAGAGCATAAAATGTGCTTATTTGCAAATCATATGTTCAAAACAAAATGTAGAGTACATGCTGAGCTCACAGGCTGGACCACAAGCATGACAAAGACATGAATTCACCCAACATCATAAAATGCGCCTCACAAGAAGCCAGGGCAAACACAAATAAAATGGCTTTTTCTTCCCTTTTGCAGAGAAGCAACCCAATGCTCTGTAAGTGAACCCACTGTAAAAACTTCCTCACAGAGTCTGCCAATCGAAATATTCAAGAGCTAAATTAACAGGACACCACTCGCATCTGTCTGGAACACCTCAAACTCAACACATCGAGCTCTAATTGAACGAGCTGGCCTGGAATTCTCTGTTGGCATCAGATCACTTTGCAGCCTAATGTGTCCTAATTGATTACTATGGAACCAAAATGATTTCACACACACACACACACACACACACACACACACACACACACACACACACACACACACACACACACACACACACACACACACACACACACACTCAACCACCTGCAAACCAACAGGGCATATCTCATTAACCATGCCACTAAGTGTACACTTAACTGTCCAAAACCTTTTATATCTGCCTATTTGTCACAGTGTCCTAATGTTCCAGTCACAGCGCAGTTATCAATCAAAGCAGGTAGACACAGGTCAGAGAGGAGCGTGTGGAGCGATGCTTTAATGTTTGACACCTTGAAAACTGAGAAAACTGAGCTATCTTTACCAGGGAATTTACGCAGGACCATATAATAAATTCTCTATTCACACACAACATGTATCAGGTAAATGATGGATGAGGATCAGCTAAATGTATGTTTTATTTAATAATGTAGGCAAATTATTACCTGCACAGTTCTGTACACATTGCATTCACCATACACTTGTACAATTAGAAATAAATAACAGAAATTATAAGACATCTTAAAGCAAATCCAGGGAGGGTCATAGACATTGTGAAAAGTCTGCTGATAATGATGATTCAATCTGAGTCATCTGATTGCCTAATGTTCAACAAGTGGATACACGGAACATATTTGAACGGATGACCTTTCAATTCGCTCAGTTTTCCTAACAGGGAAGATCGACCACATAGTACTTAAGCCCCGGCCACAGGAGGACGATAACGGTCGTATCTGCTACAGTTCACTATCAGATAGACGGTTCGGCCACACGACGCCGACATGGAAACGCAGAAAACGATAACGACAACGGGCCCCAAGACAAGGTGGGTAGATCTGCAAACGAAACGCTCTGGGGGGCCAAACGGCTCTGTGTTTACGATACGATCATTTCCTGATAACGTTGAAGCAATAGCCCCGCCTCTCCCCACCTCTCCTGCTCAGAGATCAGCTGCTGGGCTGTTAGAAGAGGGGGAGGAAAAGAGAGGCTCCGTTTTGTATTCTTATATTATAGAGTCGTTATTCATTTGTTTTAAAGCTCAATAAATAACAAAGAAGACCTTTGACCTTTGAAAAAAATCGAACTGAAACTCTGCCACACGGTCCCCTCGTCCCTTGGAAGAGGCGGAGAGGTGGGTGTTTTTCATCTGCTGGTGGACTACCGGAGAGCAGCAGGAGCAAACGCTTGCCTCAGGGAGGGAGGAAAAGAGCCAGAGCGTCCAGAGCGGAGAATAAACAGAAGGGCAACCATGGCAACCATGCACGGGAAGTCTTCTTTGCTGCTTTTGTGGCAGACTACAGCGCCACTTACAGGCCTGGCATATGTACTACAGCGCCTCCAGCGCTTTCGAGCAGTCTCGTGTAAACCAAGCGGCAAACTCTGGGGAACAGCCAGGGAACAGCCGGGACGCCAATACGGAAGTGCAACACACTGCAGTTCATACATGGGCCACTAGGGACTGACTGCAGAAAGGAGCAATTTCCATAGACCCCCATGTTAAAATGCCCAACTT
>NW_011357369.1:851379-908888 GCF_000735185.1 Notothenia coriiceps
TCGTGTCCCAGAGCCCGAGGTCATGGGAGCCGACTAACTCAACCTGGGGTGGAATACTCCCACAATCCCTCGCGCCTTCTACAGGTCTCTCGCCTTCCAGTGCACCTATGGATATCAACCCCCGCTGTTCCAAAGCCAACGAGAGGAGGTCAGAG
The DNA here is from genome assembly GCF_000735185.1 of Notothenia coriiceps. Classification (NCBI taxonomy): domain Eukaryota; kingdom Metazoa; phylum Chordata; class Actinopteri; order Perciformes; family Nototheniidae; genus Notothenia; species Notothenia coriiceps. The sequence continues at coordinate 851,535 of NW_011357369.1, forward strand.
TCCCGTCTGCCGCACGCCAATGGTCCGACGTTGTCGGAAAGGTCTGGCCCGAGCTTCGACAGCACTCCTTTGGACACTCCCTAGGATGAAGGCAGCGGGCTGTTTTATGTTTGTACTTACCTCTTGTCTTTCATTTCAGGCCCTGTTTCCTTCCTCCCTGCTTTTTCCCGCCCATCATCAGTGTCTGCCCCGCCCGCTAATTGTTTCCACCTGTTCCCACTCACCTCATGTTTAAATAGTCCTGTCTCCTCCCTGTCCTGTGTGAGTTCGCGTCTTGTTTGTTTCTCCGAATGCTCGTGCCAAGGCCTCAGCTCAGAAAGGATCGCTTTCACTCATGTCAGGTTTTGTTTCTTTTGTTAATTTTGTAGGCTTAAGTTTTTCTTAAGTTCTCTTTTTGTTATGCCTAGTTTTTTCCTCCTTTTGAGCGCCTTTTGTTATTTCCAGTATCTACTGTTATTTACCTGATCTGTGAAATCAAAATTAAACATTTTTACATTCAAGACTTTGTCTCTGGGTCGTGCATTTGGGTTCATCTGTTTGTGTCGAGATCCTGACATTGCCTCCGTTGCTCGCGCTGAAAGTTGAGAAAAGTTCAACTTTTCAAGCATTGACGGAAGCACCAGCCAATCAAATATGCCAGTACAAGCGCTAGCCAATCAAACCGTGTGCTTGTGTGTCCGGGGCGGAAGATTAATGTGATTGGTTGTTGGTCGCGCGCCAGACACGCCCACCGGCAAGCTTCAACGCGACGGAACCGTGTGGACGCACCGTCATTCCTTCCTTTACACGGTACATGTTATACAAAGATCTATGTAATCCAGAGAGAAGTGATTCCTCTTTTCTCAACTCTACCGCACACTAGTAAATCATGAAGCCAGGTGCTCAGGTGGTGAGATGTGATCATGTCGTAGCCTTCAAGACAAAAACAAACTTCTGAGGCCCGCACTGCCCGAGCCACCACAGGCTTTGGCACTGTCAGGCTTCAGTGGTAGAACAGTAGTATGTTGTAAAAGCCAGCTGCGCATTACAGATTATACGTGTCGGGATGTCCCTGCTGATACGGCGGGTTGAGAAAGCCGTCTGCTCTCTCCCTCAGGGAGATCCTGACCCCAGGCAAAAGTGAAGCATAGCCATGTTTTCCTCTATAGGGGAGAGCAGCCGTGACATGTTAAGCGCTTCAACCAAAATAGAGAAGAGTATATTTAGGGTGAGTCAACATCTCCAAAAAACATTCCCCCATGGTTGAGTTAGCAAGCCACACGGGTCTTTAAGGTCTTTATTGTAAACTATATAGAAGAGCTCTTATTCCAGAAAACCCTAGAGGAAACAAAGACTGGGAATCAAATGTGCATTACACAGGACTGTACACAGTGCCAGGCTCTATGGCATGGTTACCCACATTTTTTTCATCGAGGGCCACATACAAAAAAACATACAAAGGGCTGGGCCACTCACAAGAGGTATATCGCCTCAAAAATTCAGTTATAAGTTTGAAAAATCAATCCAATGTAGGTAAATTATTCTTGACACTTGAAAATGCTGTAAGAAAAAACAGCCTACATCGCAGCTCTCCAGAGGGTTTACTTTATGGTGTTAGCAGCTCATTCCTTAAAACAGAAGCTTCAGATTGCTTGAAAGAAGAGGAAATACGAAGGTTATATTTTAAGGTTGTTATAGGAATTTGTTATTGGACGTTTTTGGTATCAACTTATATTTGTAAGAACATGTTTTCAACTTTAATTGACTGGATTTATTTGAAAATGTGTCTTAACACATGAATACTACTGTGTAATATATTGTAACATATATATTTAAGAAGTACAGTATAAGTCAAGCAGAAGTTTATTATACTTAAGTCATTATAATTTTTTTATTTGCTGAGGGCCGATTCAAAATGGCCGTAGTTTGGACACCCCTGCTCTACGGAGATAACTACCACATTTAAATGGTTTCAGTGGTTCATGTAAGTCTATTTTATTGAATCTCTTGCTAACATCTGTTGGCGGACAGTATTAAATATTTGTGCATTATTTATTATTATGTTTGATGGACACCTATTGCTGTCCTTGTGTTGAAATAATGTGAAATTGAATGGTTCTAGGGATGAAGTCCATAGAAAATAATCCGTTTGACAATTATTGAAGTTGACCTGAGTTCTGGGAATAGTTTTAGTGTATATAGGCTTTCTTTTGGTTTGACAACCATTGTTTTGCTTTACTCTCACTGCCCTCATCAGCACCATTTTCAGATGCAGCAGGGAGTAAAACGGTTGATAGACAAAGTAAGCGGCCACTGGTAAACAAAGTGGAGCATAAAGCAAACACAGATGCAGAATTCTTCCTCAGGCCTTGGTTGAATCCAAAACTTTTCCAAAAAGCGAAAACTGAATGAAACTAAAAGTTAATGTCGCCCCGTGTCTGATGGATTGGTAAATACGAAACTGTTTAACTCTTAATTATGTTCCCGAACAATTTGAACTTTTAAAAGAAAAAATATTTTACCCATATTACGTATTAAATATATTTCTTGTTAAAGTCTGCTATTCTTGTCCTGAGTTCATGTCCTTAAAAAGTCGACAATGACTTTTTAAAATCTAACGTAAGTAAAATAATAAATTGATTTATTTCAAGCCAAACCATCATTTTTAACTAAATCGGCTGTTGCTGTTTTGTTTGGTTTAAATGTATAATGTCAACCACATGTTAAACTGTGATCGTAATGAAAAAAGAAAATAAATTGGGCTTGAAATGTAATTTAGAATATCAAGTTGTGGAAATGTAATTTTTAGGGAGACAGGTTTGTAACATAATAATGTTTGTGTTTATGAGGTGTTTCCCAAGTGGCCAAAAATAATCTCCTTGAGTTAGAAGCTAATTTCCCTTGAACAAATTAAAGTTGTTGTGCATATACAGGGTTAGGGTTATACAGGGTTAGTATCTGTGGGGAAATGTACTAAATTAAAACCTGGGTTTCATTTGGTGAATAAGGAATTAAATATGTTGTGAAAGCTTTGAATGAACCTTGACTTCAATAATTTAAATGTCCATGTGTTATATTGTGCCATACATTTATATTATAGATAAGGGAGACCATTAACAATGCAAGTATCATTGAATAAATCTAAGTGCTAATCAATATTAATGTCATTTACTTTTAATTCAAAACACAGCATGTTCACTCAACATCTAACTGTGTTAAATTCGATTTCTCAGAGAAGACAAGTTGCATTATTATAAAATTGGTAACACATCATTAGTCAGTCAGCAGATCATTGGAAAACAATGATCCTATGACAGAGCTTGGTTGGATGGAGTGGCCACATGGAGGGGGGTCTAAGAGACCTCGCAGTGACCCCCGTGACTGATCTGCATCTGGATCACAAGCGCTCATCTGGTGGAAATGTGTAACTATTGTGATGAAGAAAAACATGTCTTTGAACTTCCTTTCGCTACGAGGCAAAAACAAGAAGAGGTCTTCCAAAAAAGATGTGCACTTGAGTAGTGGGAACACAGATTGACAGTTTTTGGTTGATGTGTGTTTTTCTAGAGCATCTGTCTTCCTGCTCCGGCTCAAAACGACAAGCCTGAGGAAGCGTTTTGCTCCTCTTCAAGGCCTCGAATGTGGGGAGGAAATCATCCGCACATTGCGTGAGACCCGACCGTTGTTCGCTGGTGTCAGTGACAGCACTCATCAGCGCGGCATTAATTAAGGATAAATACAAAGCATAAACAATAAACATGTGACCACAAGAGCCACAACTACCTCCCATACCAATTCAGAACCTCGCCAAAGAAAGTAAATACAAAAATCCTTTCAAGATTTGTTTCCCCCCAAACAGCCAGCAAGCCCCCGTATATAAGGACTTAAGTAAAATGCATTATTCAACAGATAGGACCGTAAGGATGTCATTCATTGGGATCAAGCAGACCAGGGCAAGATCATATTTCACATTGCAGCTTGGCAGGATCTGCCTGCAGATGTGCAACTTGGCATATCATGTCATTTCTAAAATAACCTGTTTTTGAGTGCTGTGGGTCTGGGTCCATGTCTAAGTTTTGCTGGAGCACCCGTTGGAACTGACTTGTACGTGTTTATGGAGGACTGTGTGTAAACGGTTGTGTGTGTGTGTGTGTGTGTGTGTGTGTGTGTGTGTGTGTGTGTGTGTGTGTGTGTGTGTGTGGTTGAATGGGAGTAAGTGAGTGCGTGCAGAGGGGGGATGGTTGAGGGGACAGCTGTAACGGAATCACTTCATAAGTGAAATACCACTCCCTGTACAATAGCCAGCCACAAACCAGAGCTGTGGTGCAAATGTTTTTCCAACATGGCATGGATCTATCCCTGCATACTGAGATAAAAAAATGCATTTTTCACTTCCTTCAAACGAGAAACCAAAGAGGGTTGGGACTGGCAGTGTTCGGGGTCTCAGATCCACATCGTGCAAACAAAATCGAAAAAAAAGGTTGGCTGTTTTTTGTCATTTTTTTGATCCAGATATTTATATATTTCCAAGTGCAGCACTAGTCAGAGCTTGAGTTGATGATCACAAATGTCTTCCCTGCTGTTTCACCGGTTCATTTTGCAGACAACTTTACCAAGACAGGCTCCAGAATGTCTGTGAAGACAGTCTATTGAGGTGCAGATAAAGGGTGGTAAAATGCATTCGTTCTACATAGTTTCACATGCTGAGAGCTATTTTGCATCCCCCTGAAAAGTTAAGATTTCAATAGCCTTCAATCCTGCATTTGTAGAATGGCCTTATTGAGGAGGCTGAGGGGATGAACTACATTCCAGAGGCCTGCTGCGAAAAAACAAGATGGCCGTGTGTGACATGTGGCTTTGTTGGCGGGCGAGGGATGTCTCTCATGGCCATCAGGGTGTCAGAACTGGTTACCTCTAATCGTGCCTGATAGGCGGAGAGGGCCACGGCAACAACCGCAAGGCCTCGTGATTCAAATCACAACCTCTTACAAAAAAAAAACGCACCATGACCACACATTGACAGATTAACATTCCTCACTTCTAACTCATATCTCAGGAGCCGTGAACAAGCGGTGGCAGACTCCCTCCCAGATTCCAGATCACATTGTTCGACCTTTTTTCACTTGCACCCTCCGTGATGTGAACCTGAGGGAACGGCAGCGTCGGAATGTCCGAGATGGAATTCCTCTGAATGGACGTTTGACCTGACTCTCCACTTAGTGTCAGCGTAAGGAACACACTCAATCATTACCAACTGGACCATGGTGACCGCTGACTAGAATGGCTGTTGTGACCCAGGCCTCATGACTGGCATGGCCACTTACATACACAGGCAGGGAAATCCTAGTGCCCTGATTCCACCATTAGCCATGACCTTCCTATTACAATGGCGGAAAGGAAGCTTGGGAGGTATTTTGTTAGAGTTGTCAGCAGCTACTTGAATGAATGACTTATCACCATGGTAATGATGTGTTGGGTTCTGGTGTCTGAATGGTGTTTGGTACTGAAGAACCAGCTCTATAATTTGTCTCGTATAACCGTGATACAAACGCAGTTGTTAACAGCAATCCTACATTTTCTGTTCCACAACTACTTCAGACAACTCAGCTAAGGGTATCTGTCATTTTCAAATGATTATCTGGTACAATTCTTTATTTTTCACAGATTCAAAAGATGTTATTGCAATAAACTCACTGGGATCGTCAGAAGCCTTTGACTGTGACCCAATTGAGGTAATTGATAGCAGAAATACTGACATCTAAATTTCTGAAGGCATCCACTCCAGCCCATTGGAATGGGTTGTTTTTTAAGAAATCAATGGGCAACATCTCTGGTCCTTTTGCGCTTTATTTCCAGTCCATGGCCAGTTTGAGTTCATGTCAACTACAATGGATTTCAATACTGACCACATTTCACTGTGGAAAAAATGTCCATACAAACTTCTCAAACCCATCTGTATGCAAAGTGTGTTCCAGGCAGTCATATTTCACCCAAAATATGGTTAAACACACAACTTGCAGCTTTTTTCCCTCTATAACGTTACAGCTCATTTCCTTCTGTGATGAAAAACACTTGTAAGTCACAAAATATTAAGATTGCAGATCACATTGGAGGCAATACCAGAACCCTCATTCACCAAACATAAAAAATATGAAAAATGTGAAGAAAAAAAACTACTGTAAAGCTTTGATAACTGAAATCCTTGTAACAATTTCCATGTGTTTACGTAGCAACTAATTATATCGACCACTAAAAGCATTCCATGAGCCACAAGCAGAGTTGAATCACAAAATGCATGGCAATTGGGCAAATCTTCGATAAAATCAATTGTTAAGCTGCGAAATCTGTAATACTCATTTGGCCAGTTTCAAAGTCCTGTGTTTGCTAATAAGTGTAGTTATTAGCCTCACACATGATGGTGGGGACTTTTAATATCATACATTTAAAATCAGAGTTGAAGCCTGATTTTACTGAACTGGAAGTATATTGCAGTCTGGTTAGAAAGTAAGCAGGTAGATCCTTAAATCCCCAATTGCCTCAAACAAATGACAGTTGAAGCAACATCTGGTGGAGCATGGCTGCCAACATTGTGAGGCCTCTCTTCACCACTTTGACCACACATGGCTCCCCTATAGCCCTTCTAGCACAGAACCATAACAGTATGCCATATCACTTTTTCACGTGATATATCCAACAGTGTCCTCTTGCACAATCCACAAGGTCTTTATGTGGATTGGGAGTGATAGTGGGTTGATTGTAGACATAAGACTCTTTCCATGAGGGTAGTGGTGGTGCACCTGTTTACCCAAAACCCTGGAAATGACAGAGCTCCTGTGGTAGACGATGCCTTGTCTTTTCGAGTCAGAGCGGGTGTCAGTGAGTGTCTGAGACATCTCATTGCTTCGCCAAAATTGCAGAGAGCAGTTTAGCTCTCCACACGAAAACATGCCCTGTTGGTTTCATTTGAAATTTTGATCACAGATTATGTTCCCAAGTCATAATTAGGAAATATCTCTTTCAAACATTTTGCGCCAGCAACATTATATTATGGTTGAAGGAAACCATTCCTGCAATGTCGGAAAAAATATGTCACTTTTGAAGTGTACACTCAGATTGGAGGTTTGTGTTTTTTTCTATGGGCACCCAAATTAGTCAAACCAGCGCTTGTCAACAGCTAACCCATCAAATAACTTAAGAGCAGCATATGTTAAACCAAATGTGAGAACGCTACCACAACAACACTTACAAAACAAATCTCTTCACAGGCAGGGGGCCGTAAATGAGTGCAAATAATGACACAACGCCACCCAGTAACAGCTGTTGGAGAATGATGGGAAAGGAAAGTGGACTGTCAGGGCAGTGGGGACGCATGTGGGGTCCTTTTCAGGGCCGGGGAGGAGGAACCTGTGAAAGGGCCTGCCACAGGGGAGAAAGGAGCCTCTCATGGCCCATTGTGCATGAATGCTCAAACCTCTAGACCTGTCTCTCCTGCTCCAGCCTTCAGCCTCCCTCCTGACCGATTCTCATTACCCAGGCTCGCAGGCTCTCACACAGGAATGTTTGTTTGTGTCTGTGCACCTCTTTCACTTTCCTTTAACTCGGCCGTGATCCATTCAGCACTTAAGATCTGCAAACCACACAAATGTAAGGGATAATTTTAGTTTTTAAACCACATTTTCACAGATGCAGCCATCATTCATATCAGTAATAGTTTGCACTGCACTGGAAATCACAACTGAATCTCATAGATCATCTGTCTACCACAGCATACATACCTGCTTTCTAAATCACTTTTTAATTTAAAATCTTGATAGAAAAACGCTTAACGGTAAACTGCATGTATTGCCACAGGTTAGCCAAACTTATTAGGAAGGGGAAAAGACACAGAGTGAATGGTAGTTCGTTTCTGTTGCCGTTTTTTTCCTCTTCGTCTTTTAAACATCTATCCGAGTTTAAATTAAGCTGTGTTGGCTTGTTTATAACCTATCTGGTCATCTGAATGTGTTTCTTGCCATGTAATGTCACTGTGCTCTCAGATCTCAGCTGTTACAGTCCAGCTGTTACATTAAAGAGTACAATTCTATAATAGCTGAAGTAAACAATGGTCAAAACAGTCAATAACAATTATTATTACGTTTTAATGTGATATTCTTAATTTGAATGTGGTGCAGTGAGTTATATAGCTTTAAGATTAGGATTAGGGTTAGGGTGATGCCAGAATACAGGTTTACAGTTTATATTATTGCATTGGCTAGTACAGACTTGACAATACAACATTTTAAGTGGAGCAGAATACCAAACTAGACGTTATCTAGTATATCAACATGTTCAATTAAAATAAATTAAAATGTGTGGGTTTGAGGTCACACATAATATAAGAACATTTAACTTGGAAAACTTGGAATACCCCTGCACTGGTTCTTTCACTTCATAAAGCCACCCCTTCTTATTTTATGAATCTACATTCATCAGCTTTAGTTTTATGCAAACTCAGCTTGACTTTTATAATTAAGTCTTCCACGCCATTTCTTTACAGTGCGGCTATCCAGCACTGCCATCACGGGGCCTCTAAAGTAAGTGTTGAGTTTGAAGATTGTTTTTCTTGTACTGTACATCCAGCCTGTAATCTGCAAGATTTATATCTCTTCCGACTCCTGTAATTAAAAGACTTACTAATAACTCACCTCATACATTTATAACATTTATAATCCCCACATATCAGGACACAACAAGAACTATTGAGATGTTAGCTTCAAACTGAAAACACGAGGTGGTTGCCATAGATACAGTCATCACTCATATTCCTCACAAACCAACTCCGCTTCAAGCTGCGCTCACTGTTTTTTCTTCAGCCAGATCTAAAGATCTCTCCGAGTGAACTTCAAGTGGCATATTTTAGGAAAGCGAAAAAAGGGGATATGACCAAAGAACAGGATTACTGTGGGTCACAAATCACAGTTTGTTTAGCTGTGAAGTTACTTAGCCAACTTATATAAGCTGAATCAAAGAAAGATGAATAAAAGAAGCCCGAACATCTTCTGTGAAAGTGAGCCAAGTCTGATGCACACCCAGGAAGTCCAGGTCATCCGCACTGTCGCGTTTCATCCATGCTGTCATGGACCCCGACAACCACAACACGTCGACCAGCAGTCTGAGGCCGGCTTTGGGGTCAACTCTCTGCCCGTGGCTCAGCGCAGCAGCACAAGTGTCTGGTAAGACCCGCTGGTCAGGCACCACGCCCTGCCAACAACCACCGTCTGACAGCTGCTGTTACCTCACTAACCTGCAGGCATGGGAAAATCCACAGAAAGCCATATAGGGACACGACAGGACAGGAGAGCCCTATCACTTTGACTCAACGTGGAGCAAGCAGCATTAAATGGCCCAAGTGATGAGAGGTGTAACTGCAGGTCGCAGGCCAGGAAACGTGCAGGAGTTAAAAATATATTTTACTGCTGCTGTTCCAAGACAGACCTAATAACACTTGCCATTGAGGTCTAATGTGTTTATGTATTTGTGGATTATATTTTATTGCAATTCGGCTCAATAAAAGAGAGAAATGTAAGGGTAGAAGTTTTCTTTGGATGGATGATATACACGTCCATATGCAGAAACCATGATACTCAAAATTAGAAACACATTCATTTTTCCTCTGCTTTCTGCCCAAGCCCGCTAATTGATACAACATATCCGAACACTGGTAAGGTGATCCTAAAATGAACATATGAAGCAACTACTCTTTTCAACCACATTTAATTTGATATGTGAATGGCTAATTCAAATCATCACTGGGCCAATTCAAAGTAAGGGATTGGTTTGAATGATCTATAAAACACTTTTTATTTTCTAATGTGAGAACATAAAGTTGATTTGTTGTGTTTACAGAACTCAAAGCAAAGGATCTGATTAACATCTTATAATGATTTGACTCTCTAATGAGATTAACAGCACATGTGGCACTTTATGACTTTTATAATCTCCCACCCACAGAAGTTAATTGGTTAAAAAAACAAGTTATTCACAGAATGGCTTTAAATAATGATTCCTATGAACTATAAATGAAGCATGAAGTGTTGGCTTCTAGTAAAACCTGCACTGTTTCTTAGAAGCAATATTGAAATAAATCATGAAGTATTTCTGCATCCAAAAAAGATTACGTTGTTTTGTTGCCAGGGAGGTTCCAGCTAAACAAGTTGACACCTGGACTGCTAATAAAATCATTGCTCACATTGCTGATTGAAATCGACTGCATTACTCAAGCCTTGTTGGTACCTTAGGTAGGCTATGTGCAATCGCTGTAACATCAAACATAAAAGGATAGGAGTTCTTCAAAGATTGTAAGAAATGCATGCCCTTTGAAGGACACAAACAACGTTTTGAAACACGATTTAAAGCTTTAGGTGCTGCTAGGCTAAGAGAGACAAAGCTAGGTTAGCTGTTTCCAGGCCTGATGCTATGCTAAGCTAACTGCTGGCTGTAGAGTGTATTTGATAGACAGACTTGACTGTGGTATCAATATTCTCATCCTTCTCTCACCAAGAAAGCAAATAAGTATATTTCCAGAATGTATGTTTCTGTCTATTGGTTTAACAGTTTGGTTGACTGAACAAATTGACAGGTCATTTGGAAAACTGCAGGTTTTCTCATAGACTGCAGGCTGGATCTCATCCCCAGATCTTCTGCTTGGTAACTCTAGCGGGGTATTAAGAAAAGGAGAGGAGCCTGGAAGAGGACTGTCAGTGCCAAAGCTTTGCCTTAAACAAAGACATGTGTTACCAAAGGGATGTCAGCCTGCCCGCTCCCCAGCACTGTGTAACTCAATATCCCCACATTCTCATCCACTGAGGGGGGTTCTTAGGAAGAAAGGGTTAAGTATGTTGATCAAAGGCTCAATGATGGACCAAAGGACTTCTCTAGATCATCAGTGTGACCTCGGTGCATCCATCAGCCATTAGGACGTCAGGACTGCGGCGAGGCAAGGCCCAGTTGGTGTGGAGGCAGTGGAGGGGGGAGGCGGGGGGTGCTGAGGGTCTCCAGTGCTGACGGGCCTGTGTGGTAGATGGGGAGCTGGTGGGGGGAAACGGGGCCCACAGAGACAAGAAAAAGAGGGGAAAAACTGGGAGGAGGGTTTGGCGGATTAAAGCCCCAACCAGCCTTTAACTTTTCCCAAACCACATGGAGCTGGTGTCCAATGCCCTACATATTCAAAGGCATGTACACTAGCCCACTTCCAGCCGGTGACACAGATGGAGACAGAAATATACAAGCGCTGGGCAACCAGTTTCTCTGATGTTGCTTTCCATGCGGTGCGCTCTGCTGACAGACCGAGTTAGCCATCAACCTTCCGAAGCGGGAGATGGACAAGTTCACTTACGTTAAGCAAACGTTGCCACCATGCTACTCATCATTACCTGCCACAGACGCTTAATATCAGGATTGCTTCTTGGGTTTGACACAGCTGAAAAAGCCATTAAAAGCCAGATAATTAGTTTGAACAACAGGGCTCAGTGTTTCTTGCAGCGCACTTAGCTACATGTTGAGTTGGAGCTGCTTGTGTGTTGTTCCGGTGACCTTCCATCCCCATGGAAAAGCAAAGGATTCAGCAGAACTTTCCATGTATATGACCCACATCATGGAATCTCTTCACCTCCACCACTGCTCTTTCCACGGGCTAGACAGGGAAGGATGATACACTGGCACTGAATCTCACTGGCACTGCTGTATTTTGGGGTTAGCTATTCCTGGACTATTCTCTGGACCCAACTCTTTAGTGTCGCCCTTTTAGTGGAGCAAAAGAGAAATGGTCTTGTTGCTGGAGCTACATGTTGTTGATTTACAGTAGCAAACTAACTAACTGTGCCTCTTAGTGAGCTACGAGATGAAGTGAAGTTGCTTGAGGTGAGCAAATTACTTCAAGACTGATTTTTGGAACTTGTTGACAACATTTGCGTGCTTTGTAAGTTAAGCAAAACATTAAAAATGCCAATATTTTCCAAATGGCAGCTGTGGAGTGTCAAGTTCTGTGGTCTCAGCTGTTCAGCATATTGATGTTGTTTTATCAGAGCAGATCATTTAAAGTAAAGCACTTGGAGCCTCTCTGGGTTTCTATGGTTGGACTGAGTTAATTCTTTGCAATTTGGTAGATTCATTTTATTATTTGCACCATTGAAATGAAAGGAAAATTCAATTTGCTAAAAGGATGAATAATGGTTAAGTGAAATGAATTGCGAAGTCATTAAATGCTGCATCCTTGGAAATACTGTGCCTCCTTAACTTGAAAGCAACAGGCTACGGAAAATGTATTTCCAAGACATCATTTGCAATCATCGTAAAAATTGTAATTTGCTTTTTGTAGAGCGTTTGTCTTCTGCTTTGTCTCACAGTGGGTGAGGGGGGTGAAGTGCTAAGAAAAGGGCCTATAAGGGTCTTGTAGTTATCCCTAGGTGGAGTCCGCTTTTAGAACCCCGACCTCACTTCATGAAAACAAAACGTGTGGAGAAAAATAACCTCAAGGAGAAGCCGTGGCCTAGCCAACCACTGGACACTGAGCAGCATAAAAGCGCGTGTGGGCTGTCCTCGAACTCCCTCGGCCAAATGTCTCCACGTAAAAAAAACCACTTCCCATAGGGATGTCCCACACAGGCAGGCGCAGACACATAGTAGTGGCATATGGACAGAAACATGAGGTGAGGCAAGCAGATAAATAAATGCTTAGTGCTCTTAAAATCCACAGTGTGAGCTTTACACACACGTGAACACGGACACAAATACAGCAGTGCCTGGGGTTAGACCCATCCCATCGCCTCAGACTGCTGATGCTGTCCTTAGCTGTGAGGCCTGAGGGCGTCACCGCATAAGTATTAACCTCGCTCATATTTTACAAGCACCGCTTACTGCCCCAGTCCAACATAAACAGGTGTGCACGCCAAATTGGGCGTCATTACTCCCCAGGCTAATGTCTTGTCTGCTTATATATAACTTACACTTGAAAAAATGTGGTTATTTACAATGTATGTGACAGACATTTTTGTCAGACAGAGAGAGAGAAGCTGCTCTTGTCTTTATGCAGTTGTTTTGTTAAGCAAAACTCTGTTGCATCTTCCCTCTTTTTTAAATAATCACCAGGCACAGTCTTTGCTATCGAGTTTCACAGTTGATTTCAGTTTAGTTTATATTACTCTGCAACTCATTCTGAAAAAGAAAACTAAATAAATTCTCTACTGTCTGTGCAAAAGAGTTAACTCTCTGTTCTGCAGAAACCCAGGCGCACATTATTTGGACAATATAGTTACACATAGATGGAGGCAGTCAGGTAGCGTTCAGAGTCCTCACAGTCTGGGGTCTTGACGATCCCCACTTTGCCTTGTGGTTTATGATGTCACACACGGCTCTGCCTTTGAATGGCCATGTGTTCCTCACCACTAATATCAAACAGATGATGAGAAACCTCCAAATGATGGTCTTTCACTAAGACAAGCAGTCAAAACAAAGTTAAAGGAACACAGAAAAACACCAAGAGATCACATGAAAAAAAAAGACCGTACGTTCTTAATTGTCTGCAGGCTCGGTTGTGGGCAGCGTTTAAGTTTTCAACAAAGAAGAAGAGCACACAATGCAGTTTAACTTTCTAAATGAGCCAACTGCTAAGAGATGTTTTCAGCACAGTAGTACTTCCATGTTTTGCCATGTTGTATCACCTTAACCAAAGCCTTCACATCCTGGAATAACAAACAAGACTTAAAGGATTGCCCTAGAATAATCCATCATCCCTGGGACTGTTAAACATCCCGTTTCTCAACTGAGGAGAAGTCTATAATTGAAGTGCGGCGTCTGGAAGACAACAATCCTTTTCTTCTCACTTGGTATCTGGCTAATCTCAAGCCCCAGCTCAGAAGACCTCTGACTCCTAATTTTTTTTATTTAATCTCTTCATTTGGGCAATTTATTTATTTGCCACCCTGGCTTCTCTTCCCCCACTCTCGCAGATGCGTCTTATCTCCGAGGGGCCAAGCTTCTGATCTGAATGTCCTGTCTCACTTTGCCAAAGTTACAAATTACGAGAGGAGGCAGAATGTTGGAGCTAATTCAAAGGAATTTGGGAGGGCTTCTGTCACTTCACAAAACAGGGAAGAAAATTAAAAAAAAATTCTTGGCATAAAGCCATGAAACTCTCAACAATAAAACATCTAAACTAAAAGTTGTTTTATGTGACTTTGGCTGAGATCCATTTAATTACCGAGACAGCCAATATAAATTCTCTTTATAGCAGATAGTAAAAGGTTTTGTCAGCCAAATGAGGAAATCACTCTGCGGGATCGACCTGTTTTGTGCTACTTTATTGGCTCAAATCATTTTAGTTTAGTTCAGTTTTCTGTCTTTTCAATTAGTGTCAATGAATACGGACATCTCCACATCCTCTTTCGTTTCAATTGAAGCTACCATGGTTTCCATAAGCTATCCAGACCCTGATTTGTCTTGCAAGTGAGCTCTGAATAGCAGGATCATTACGATACATTTGCATAAAGTTAATAATGGCAGCCACGTCCTTTTCAGTGATGTCAGTAATCTTGCGACTGTCTTTCCTCCAAACTGGGCCCTGAAATGGAAAAGATGGTGTGTTTTCACCCCCAGCCTGTAGAATAAATCCCAATGAATTAATGATCCTGAAACTCAAACAATAGCTGCTTTAGAAAAAAGCACACATAGTAGACTCTATGTCATATTTTTAATGACAAAATGTTTGTCAGAAACAAATAGATTTATTTGACTCAGTCCAGGGCATAGTATGGGGAGCTTATGAGGTTCCGGTCCTCAGGGCTTCAGACAACTAACAAAACACATCTTACTTCTGCTCTGCTGCCCGCCTACAATGCTTTTCACATACAGGAGGACGAGTGGGAGCGTCCAGCAAATGAATGAAAAAGCATGGCTCTCTTTCACAGACGTATACATAGAAAGAGCCGGATGGAACCACTGACAGTAATCAGGTCCAAAATAGGTATATTCTCTTTTATTTTTAGTTCTCCCTCCCTGCGTGAAAAAGTACACAACTAATCAGGATAGAGAAAATGCTTGATTAACTTTCATGAGTTGAGCTGAATCTGTTATACAATGTATATTACCATGCTCTGCACGTAGTCCCATAGTTGGTTCGACAGCTGCTCCTACTTATATAGTGTACCCACTCTTTCTGGAAACCACTCACAATTAGCTCCTCTCCTAAATAACCACTCTTTTCACTTGCAGCTTCCGGCTACACATGCATCTCCTTGTTTCATCAAGCCATCCCATCCATCTCAAAAAGACCCTCACAAAAGAACTACACTCTAGTTTGTGTGTCTAAAAACAAGAGGCACACTGAGCCACTTCCTTTTCACATCAGGTCATTTGCATGAAGGCCCTCGTCCTTTAGTGACTCCGAACGGTTCTGCCAACGCAGAAAGCATGAGGAGAGACTCCAGTGTTGAGCCTCCATTATCCCGACCATGCAGCGTCCTCATTCAGTTTTCCTGAGTATTATGAATATAGCATCATGCTTTCAGAATACACAGCTTATATTATCTGCTATTCCAACAACAGAAAATAAACATAAAGTGGGTTACTCCGGGTGTCACAGGTGGGTGAGACCACCCAAGTCAGACCACTCCAACTACCCTGGAGAAAACAACATGATAAATAATCAAATTCTGCAGGATTACTTTGGATCTATTTTGTGGGGGATATTGGTTTTTCACATTCACTTTGGAAAATAACAGTTTTCCATGATCCTTCTTGCTTTTTTCCCTTCTCTTTTTGTGTTTCTGATCACGTATCTGCTTGACACAGAAATGGAGAAGACGCTCCTTTCCATGGGAGAGATAATTGACTTCTGTTCCGTGCGTGCCACAATCAAGACGGAAGACCACAGCGCATTATGAAAATGTGCTGTGTACAAAACAACGTCAGCAAGTCAGCAAACTGCTTGATTTATTTATTTTTTGAATTTTAACGATTTATGCTTCCCTAATGCATTTGCCAGTGACTAAATTGAGCCTGGTTGGAATGCTTAAATAACAGACTTCTACATCAAAATTGAATTCAAACCTTGACACACACAATGACCAGATTTAATATGTTTTTCTGTCTTTATGAAAGGATAATTTATGAAAATAATAGCTTTGGATGGTTGTTAGAACAGTCAATATGGGCAAGCGAACACTGAGCGGAAACATTCTTGTACGAACATGCGCTGAACAATAAAATGAAAAATGTGGATTCCTTACTAAGCGTTCAGCGGTACACTTTCTTGTATGTGTCATAGTACAGATTATCAATACATTAAAGACACATCAGCTTTCTTTTTGCAGGCAATATATCAGAACAAGGCAACAGTATATGTTAGATATGTTATATTAATAAGTTACTGAGTAAATATGTAAATCTATATATATGACAATTGTGTTTGAGCCATTTGAGTAACGACCATACTGAAATAAAATAAGTTAAAGACCGATGAACATGCAAAATGCAAGACTAGCGCCTGTCGCTAAACCTCTAAAATGTCTGGTAATTATTAATGTGCAAAGGTTATAAAACATATCCAAACCCATTAATGAAAAATAACAACCAAGAGATAAACTGGCCTGTTTAGTCCATCAACCTCACATGACCTTGACAAATATGGTAATATAGATTCAAGTTGAATAGAAAAACATTAATTTGTCAACGAAACAAAAAGTCATTATAAACCACTAAACATACACAGCCTAAAGACTATGGTATATTTAGCATTGTTTATACTGCATTTACTAAAGGAATCATGTGAAATATTGTGAAGTCCATTTGTTACCTTCTTGTTGAGAGTTAGTTTAAAAGATTGATACCACTCTCATGTCTGTGTGTCAAGTTTGAAGCTAGTCACAAGACAATTAGCTTAGCTTAGCATTGTGAAAGAGCTACTGTAGCTTGACAATTCCCCAAATTCAACTGAATAATGATTTGTGGTTTTACAGGGAGTTATATTCTGTTAACATGCCTCAGAATACAACATCAAGGAGCGCCTTGTTATCACCAGAAACCAGCGGAGACACCCCACACAGGTACTGTTGTCTATCAGGAAATAATTAGAGCAGCTAGCTATTCTTTTTATTTATTGGTTTGGCCCTCATTCCAATCCAGTAAGATAACATTGTACTTTAAAGTTAATATCAATGATCAGTGAAGGAAGAGACATCACTGAAAAAGGAGATTTCCAAAGTCATTTCAAAGAGAGAGCAAAGGCAACCGTTGACTGCTTAAGCTTTGACCCACTGTACTTGCTGTAGTGTTGAAACCTACATTGTTGTATCACCATATTCCCAGATATAGAAGCATTTGGTGAGTATGGGCTAACTGATGGATATAGTCTCTAAAACTTTGAAAACAAATTGTAACAAAGTGGAATTATCCTTTAAGCAGAACAAATATGAGTGACAACCATCAGACCAAGCATTGTGTTAAGAGAAAAAGTGGATACTTTTAACTATAAATGATCTTCCGGCAGCATAGCAGGCTCAACATCTTTGGGTTTTGATATCTCTGCTATAATATGCATGGGTGGGTTGTTGTAATTAATTATCATTCAACTAATCACACTTTGAAATACACTTTCCGTATATCCCTTTAAGTTAAAGGTAGACTGGTTCAACTCCAACCAATATTTTATCAATAAACTGCCAAACTGAGTCAAATGGGAGTTTATTTAGTTCTCATGAGTCGTATCTGAGTAGAAAATATCAGTGCAGCACTCAACAACACATCCAGCAACATGTCAGCTTTGTGTTTAATAGATTGAGGAAGGATCTCTGCAGTTAAAGGAGTTTTCTTGCTATACTGTCTATCAACTGAAATTGCAAAAGCATCCAAATATATATTACTGCTTGGGGGGGAAAGGACTACAAACAAAGTTTTCTACAGTAAAAAAGAACCAAGGTTTTTGAATGTGAAACACACTGTAATGACGTTTTTGTTGACAACACACCAGTAGCAATGAAACCTTTTTTCTTTCTTTTTTTTAAAGAAAATATAAAGTGTTTTAGGGATTGGGGGGTCATTTTCTAATAGACACACATTTTCATTTTCAGTTTCTAAAAAGTATTTTTCTTTAAACTTAGTACAAAAAAAGACATCTCTACCCGTTAGTGCTTCGTTTTAAGATACTATAACATAAATAAACAATTTATTTTCAGTGTTCAGAACAGACAGTTCCAGTGTGACTGGAAAACTAACATACTCCACCATATTCCAGTTGGCAGCAGAGGGTTTAACAGAGTTCTCCACTCAGATTTTGGCGCACCCCAACGCACCATACTTACAAAATGTTCTTCATGTCTACAAAACCTCCAACATAAGCCCCAGCCAATTTGGGGGGTTCATTCGTGTCACTTTTTTTGAAAATAAGACCAAACCCTTAAAAGTTTTCAATCAAGGACTTGACGAATCTGTTCCAGTCACCCCGCATCAGCTGCTGTCATTTTGATCAACTCCCAGGTTACTGTGTTTCCTCTCCGAGTCTCCTATGAATTTAACAATTACAAATCCCAGAGTTCACACCGGCCTCATTCATTACCTGTAGTCCCAACTTCACTGTGGATACATCAGTACATGAGCACAATCTCTATGCAACAGTAAAGTTCTGGGGTATTACCTACGGATATTTAGCATTTACTTTCTGAAAAGAAATAAGATAGTTTCTGCTGTGCAAAACGATGCCATGAAGAGCTGGTAGTGTAAATTCCATTCCTTTATTTCAAAATCTCTCACTGGTCCACGTCACACTTTTATCTCGCTCGTTCGAGTCTTCCTCATTCAGCTTGTCCTTGGCGCCTCGCTTCCTGGCACTGAGTTCCTTGCGTCCTTATTTGCAGGTAAACACCTCCGTCCTCTCACTGCACGTGTTGCACTTGACAAAGCAGCACCATTGGAACTTACAGTTGCACTGCCACACTTTGGTGTACTGGTGTGTATTGTAGCCCCGCCCACAGCACATGAGGTCGCAGCCGTCTGTATGTGGCGAGGTACGGTTGCACAGGCGCCCCTGGGTGCCCACGCTCCCCGTGGCTGTGTCCTCCTCGCAGTAGTTGGGCGACCTCTCGATGTAGACGAGGTCTGTCTCCATGGGCTTGCGGTAGCCCTGAGTCTGCTTCACCTTGAGGTGGGTGGGCTGGCGCAGTCGGCTAGCCCGGACCACCTCCACGTGCACGGCTTCATTGTACTTGTCCTTGAGTAGGTAGCCAATCTCTCGGAACTTGGGAAGGGTAGTCCAACACGTTTTGGTGGTGCAGGAGCCCGAGACGCCGTGGCACTTGCACTCTAGCTTCATCCTTTCTTCTAGTACCTGGAGAGAAATAGAAGAAACCAAACATTTGTAAAACTGCAGCAAATATGGACATGAAATTGGACTCCAAACTTGTTTGAAAAAGAACATTTAAAAGAAATGTGTCTTTACAAAAACAATGTCCTTGGTGCTCAGTTCACAGGTTTGTTCAGACAAGGTAGGCTAGATTGGGAATATTGGAACCATAACTGGAGCTTCTGAGGCTTTCCCCCTGTTCGCGTCTAGTTCCTGGTGCCATTAGAATCATAGCTAGATTATAGACACATCGATGTAAGTCAATCGCATCCGTTTATTCTCTCTCCAAAAACATCACCAGATACTGGTGTAGCCAGTTACTCACATTTGTGGATTTGTTGATTGGTTCTAAGGTGCTACAAATTGGACCAAAAAGTCACAAATTGAATGTGGCCCACACACACACACACAGGTTGACAGGAAAATGTGTAAATATCACTTTACATGTTAACTATTACATGTGTATGTAGAATAAATTACATCTCAACATGGTAAGTAATGCATATTTACAAATGACTACGTATTTTCTTGGATATGACTTTACAAACACAAATACAAAAAGTTGTTTATGGATAGCTAAATAATTGTGGTACATATGAAGTCGTCTGTGGGTTACGTTTATTAAAATCTATAAAAACTTCCATCAGATGTTTATCAGGTTTTTGTGTGATACAACTGTGTGCCAATGGGGCATTGCTTATCTGCAGCCATTATTTTACTAAGTGGTGATTGTGCTGGCAGCACATACTGTTAATTCATTTATGCCAAAGGTACTTAAATCAAATCAAAATTTGGCTTGAGGTCAGAGCGAGACATATCTCTAAGAAGTAGGCAAATCCAAGCGTATCTGAATCCTCTGCCATGGATGACTTGCAGTTTCTTGCCCCGAGGGAGGGAAAATTGCACACACTTGTAATATTCCATCCTGTAATTTAGTCTACCTTCCATAAGCCACATCAAAGACAGAGAAAAATAAACATGGCTCTTGTAAAACTATCAATCATCTTGGATAATTTGAATCTAGATGATTTAGTCAATAATTGTTGCACAAAACAAACTCAATCAATTGTTTACAGCTGGACGAGAAACTTGGGGTTTATTTGACCGCTTCAACAATGTGATGAATAGAAGAAGGCAATGTCGCCACATGCATGAAAGTGGATCACAGTTACAGATTCAGATGCTTTTAGTCAAAGAGTCATTTTAAATGCAATAATGTCAACATTTTTTAGGTTATTCCCTTACTCAGACTTGGACTTAATTTCTCTTTGAGGTTATTTCCAACATATGGTGCACAGGGCAGAATGTCTTCTCTTCGAGGCCTAATCCTGCGGCATATGGGAAATATTGTGCGCTGTCGTCAGTGTTTAAGTGTCAATCCTTTGCCCGATGGGAAAGTCAAAGACCTACTCCAAATCAAAAATGTACCCTCTTCATTTTCTGCAGAACTCTGCTTAAAGGCAAAGGAAATGAGGAAAGAGGTAGTGGAGTTGGAACGGGTCATATGAACACGTCTCTAGTAGTCCTGACATGACTATTTTACCCAAATCAGGACTCCCCCCACTTGCTTGAACGAAGTGTTTGTCTTTGTTGTATAAGACGTAAGTTTGGTTGGCAGGGCATTTTTCCAGTGCAGCTTTTTCCTGGCACGTCGCCTCGCCAGAAGCACAACTCATCATTTATATCAGACACTTACGAAATGTACACATGAGTTGTTCAATATCTCTGTCTGTCTTGTCTGCGGACTCATGTGGTCACATGTTCCCGATTTTAGGCCATTTGATTGAAAAAACATGAGCTCCCCCGACTGCAGTACATAAAAGCCGGGGTCAGCTGTCAATCACGCCTTGCATGTTGATTCAGAATGAGGATTTCCAAAAATGTACAGCGCAAAAACCACAAGGAATGCCTAACATAAGGACTCTGACGGATGCATGGAAACATTTACTTAAGCCTCTGATCGGTCACTAATTAGTCCAATATGACCAGATTCCCATCTGAAGATCACTCGTCAAACACATGTCGCCGGTGCAAGATGAAAGAGATCTGGTGATTCACTGGGTGTTCTCTTACATTCCGGTTAGTCACAGAATTGATTTGCAATAATGGTTTCTGTTTCCACAATGCTTGTTATCAGTGATTACAAAACACAATCTCAGCTGGATCACATTGGCTGAACCAATTCCTTCCTCATCAGGATCACTTGTATCAGCTTTTTTTCTTTTTGACTCTTTCTCTATACAAATGTCGATGCCACCTGCTGTCAAATGAACAGAAATGACATGCAGTGGACATGGAACGCAATCACAATCAATACAACTACACCAAAACCATTCTTCACAGTAAAGATATCACAGCAGAATGGGAAGTGCTGTATATACAGTATGTGTCTGTTGGCCAAATGTGATGCCGATCTGTCGAGGTCTAGACTACATGCAAATCCCAGTCTGAACTCCAGTCCAAAGCCCGGTGGTAATCCACCAGAAGCTGTTTGGTATCTGCCAAGAACGTGAGAAAAACACTAACTTATGCACTTCTTTTAACAGAAAGCAATAATGAGGAGATGCTAAATTCATATGCGAATCACATTTATGGACTATGAGCTCAGACCTCTGCATCCCTAATAACCTCCTCCAGTCCAAGAGAGATTTCGGCTTTATACTGTCTCAGCAAAGAGGAAATCTGACTTTTACACATCCTCTTAGACTCTGAGTTTCCGAGCCCCAGAGTCAGAATAGCAACAGTGCCAACTCCAACCCTTAGTGTCCAGCATGCCAGCACCCTGGCATGTAGCACAGACGCTATCAGTCTGCTGTGTTAACACCGGCATTGTCGGCCTGCTTTCACACCCTGAATAGACGCAGTCAAATGGCAGTGACATGTTTTGGTACTGTGCAGAGAACTGCAATAATATCCTGTTCCTGACTTTACACTTCATAATTCCATGAAAGGAAAAAGGGGATGGCAGCTTTCCATCTGGCAACAGTTGCCCAGGCCCCATTTTCCCAGTGGACACGATAAAGCCCAAGTTATTAATTCGATCCATTTGTCAACATAACATCATCTTTTATCTTTTATTTACCTCTCACACTTTCTCTTTTTTCCTCCCTTCATGATTGTTCTGGGATGACTAATAGAAAACAAACAAGTCCATGAAGATGTTTGCACTCGCCCAGAAATAAAAGACGCCCTCTTAGAAGGAAAGATATGTCAATAATTGGCTGAAGCAAAGCAAGCTGCTGAACTGGGTGATCCACCAGACAGCAGATTATTCAATCCCATTCCTTTGTCACATGACTGTGTGACTTTTAGCTCTTTATCTGGGAATGTTTGCTCTTCTGCAAAGGAACATACAGTACAGGCATGTATGCATCTATGTTTGAAATCATGCACGTTTTTTCTAATTGACTCATAAAATGTTTTGTATCTATGAAGGAAGAGTTGTTCACCTCATCAAGTACTCATGTACGGGATAATTATTTTACATCTTGGATCTCATTTCCGTATTTCTAGCCATCATTTCTATCACTCAATAAAAGATTACACTAGCCAAAGTAATTGATGAGGTCTGGGAGTCCAGCAACAAACTAAGTGGAGAAAGTTAAACCATCTTCCAAGTCCAACCTGTAACATCTGGATTTTTTTATGAAAACAAGATGGAGCTCGCCTTAAATGCTAATAAAAGGGATGCACGGGAAATCTGCAAAAGTACATGAAAGTCTGAAAGTACACTTTGATGGTCTACCTGCATGTGCCATCCGACCTCTGCAGCTCATCCAGAATGCAGCGGCTCGTCTGGTCTTCAACCTTCCTAAATTCTCCCACACCACACCGCTCCTCCGCTCCCTTCACTGGCTTCCAGTAACTGCTAGAATTCACTTCAAGACAATGGTACTTGCGTACCATGCAGTGAATGGATCTGGCCCTTCCTACATCCAGGACATGGTTAAACCGTACACCCCAACACGTGCACTCCGCTCTGCATCAGCCAAACAGCTCGATGCACCCGCACTGCTAGGGGGACCCAAGTTCCCATCAGCAAAAACACGTTGGTTTGCTATCCTGGCTCCAAAATGGTGGAATGAGCTCCCCATTGACATCAGGACAGCAGATAGCTTACACATCTTCCGGCGCAGACTGAAAACTCATCTCTTTCGACTCTACTTCGAGCGATAGAATTACTAACAAAGCACTTATATACTAATAAAGGACTGACTTATCTAAAGCCAGTTGAGTAGCACTTTAAATGTTTGGCTCTATGAAACCTGATGTACTTATAGGATTCTGTTTTCTTCTAGTTTGTATCTTCTTGGTCGAATGCACTTATTGTAAGTCACTTTGGATAAAAGCCTCAGCTAAATGCAATGTAATTTAATGTAATGATGGAAGGTTTTAACTGAAAGAGAAATAACTTTAATTTGTTTGCCCTTTCTGACAACTATCTGATCTAACCACATTCCTGGATTTCAGCAGTCACCTTCATATTTGATCCAAATTAAATAATTCATTAGAAATACCCTTTAAAATGGTTCATTATTCTTAAAAGATTTACATAAGTTGCTCAACTTCCAAATATCCACATGTTTGTATTAAAAGGGCTTTGCTGTTGCTTACTTTTGAATAACATCTGGGATTACCAAAAACCTCTTTACCTTTCTCCCTGCTTCATTGTTATGCAAGTTCATCAGGCGGCGCGGCGTCTTCTTAATCTCGCGGGCATCCACGAAGCGGCGAGAGAACTCGATCCCGTACTTGATGTCGGCCGAGCAGCCGCCCCACTTCCAGCCTTCCTCCTGGTTGTTGTAGCCCTGCTTCTCCCGGTCGCAGCCGCACTGGCTCAGGTTGCCCTGGCTACAGGCTGCTGTGATGGCGTGGGCCACCCCCGCCGCTGTGATGGCGTAGGTGAACGCTGCTTCCCGACTGCCTGAAAGAGGACGAAAAGGACTTAATTTAAGGAATACTGGAATGAAATAAGATAGAAGCAATAAGCAGATCATGAAAAATGCCACAATTAAGCTTTTGAATCAGCCCTTTTTCATCTGCACTGTCCCCTTTTGCTAATTCCTAACACACATGTAAACATATCACAGCTATCCATCCTACGTGGTTCTGTGAACTTTAAACCCAGACATATTTTGTACATCACATTCAAAAAGCTTCCAAAGATGTTTAAGTAAGAATCTTAGCATGTTTTAATAATATTGTAAACGTATAAGTCATTTTTAATGTTGACCATGCTCAACTTCAGTACAGCAACGCAGCACTCCAGTCACATTATGAGTTGCAGCAGAAAATGTTGACCTTGATAAACCGCACAGAAACTTCAAGTCTGCTCCATCCTCTAGATAAGCTACCAACGTCTCTTTCCCTCTCCCAAACAGCCTTCCTCCTGCACCTTGGTGGAAATGTGGTCACATTTCCGACCACAAAGTCCTTGGGCCCAGCCTGCAAGAGTGCAGTGTTGGAATTCCAACGTGGGGAGAGCTGGTCTAGGTGCTGTCCAAAGTGCTGAATTCCTCCACAGGAGCACCTTGTACTGCTGCCCACACTGCGAACAGCTGGGGGCTGCAGGTCTGACTGCAGGTCTGACTGCAGGTCTGACTGCAGGTCTGACTGCAGGTCTGACTGCAGGTCTGACTGCAGGTCTGACTGCCTCGTGCACACTGCTCACTGATGAGAAGGGAGACTATCTGATTGGCAAGAGCCACAACCAAGACTGGACACAATAAGATCAAGAGCTAAACCTAAACTGGAGATTTAATTTGACCTGTGTTGTGTGTTATTCCTAAGAACTGCCGTGTGGAAATCTCATCTGATTATGTGATGATCAAGTCAAATATGAGTTCGAAAAATGTAATCTGCTTTGGCTTATGAAACCGGTTAAAATGCAAAATTCACAATGCATTTGTATATATGTATAACACATGTTGGATGGACGTTTGAATGATTAAGTCCTTTGGAAGCCAGGATAATTGATTATTTGTTTTGTTTAGTGAAAACAGCAGAACTCAATGTGATGTCTTCAAAAAAAATTATTATATAATGCTGCAAATTCTCATAATTTTATGAAGGTGGAACCAGCAAATGTTTCACTGACCTAAAAGATGACCTCGCTTTCCAAAATCATTGTTGATATTCTTTCTGTTGATCAACTTTATTTTTCACCACTAGGAGAAACCACGTTTTTCTCAAAGAATCATGTAATCGAATAAAAGTCCTTTGGAATAATAATGATGGATTTAAGATAAAAAGGAAGATAAAGGATAATGGTACACATTTAGCCAAAAGGTCGATGTACCCACGCCATTCCACTATTTTCTCTTTCTAAATACCTCAGAGTCCTCTATACTCTCCTGATGGCTGCAGAGGCCTGCCTCCCCTGGTCTAAAACAGACTGTGGGCTATTACAACCTCAGTCTTCCTTCAACTGGCAGTAATCTGGAAGCGGCCGAGCAGCAGAAACAAGGCTAACCGCAGAGCAGAGAGGAATGTCTTTTGATGTATGTTGTGTAATGTACTCTGTTGTAATTATTTGGATCTCTAGGTAAAATGCATTTTTCTGCACTTCAGACAACCAAAAGCTCCTTGATGATTTATCATTTCCTCAATGGCTTTCACAGAAACAGCCAAGAAGCTTGTCAGAACAGTTTGGCAAACAAACTCCACTTTATTACGTCAGATCCAAACAGTAACTCCAGTGTTCTGGACATTATAATGTCATTGCACGCTGCAGACGAGTTGGGTGTGAAAAGCAAAGGATATTTCATTCAAACCTTATTAGATGAGTTGTTTGTAATTCTAGTAGCATCTAGTAGGACAAACTGTCATACAATGTGATGAATTATGATGAGTTGTGCCTGATTATAATCAAATTAAATCATATTCCACTGTATTGAACTATTTGGCTGTAACATGCTAAAACATGTCCTGTGAGACATATTTACATTTTTCAATTAATGGAGTAAAACAAATATACAAAACGTTCTGCGTGCAAAAGGGAGCTGCAAAACATTCAGTACCTACAATAAATAAACCGTCAGACACTGCAGGCGCACCCACATTCGTGTCCACCAAAAACCGAAATAATATCCCAAAATGAGCAAATGGAGGAAATGTTTACATCTGCAGCAGCTAAGTACATCAGTAAAGTGGAAATTATAAGGAAATAAAACACAAAAATGCCTCAGCATGGCCTGTGTAATTTTCCCTGACCAAATAAACTTT
The DNA here is from genome assembly GCF_000735185.1 of Notothenia coriiceps. Taxonomy (NCBI): domain Eukaryota; kingdom Metazoa; phylum Chordata; class Actinopteri; order Perciformes; family Nototheniidae; genus Notothenia; species Notothenia coriiceps. The sequence goes on from NW_011357369.1 coordinate 878,107, forward strand.
TAACAATTTTATAAAGTTACTAGGCGTAAAATCTTTGCTTATTTTAACTAAGTTAATGGGCCCAGACAGTGCGGTCAGATAGAGCCAAGGCTGCTAGCATTAGCTGGAGTCTTGCCTTGGTATGACTGCTTCGCATTAAGCAGAATAGTCAAATGTACTTATCTGTTCTGGTTTATATTTGCCTATTGCCTAATTTTATTGCTCTTTTTGCACTACATATTCCGTGCCTAAGTGCAGCTTTTATATTTCATTTCCTCTTCTTTCTTCCAAGGGATTTTTTTTGCACCTCTTATTCTAGTCCATTTTGTGAACTCTCACAGACGTTTTCACCCAAAGCCACTGTTAATTTCCTATCTTGGCACTGGTGCTGCAGAGCTAATACCACGGCCACAGGTTTGCCTGGTGGGGACTGACTCACAACCACTTGCTCCTTTGGTTAGCAGCAGAGCTGTGCCCCACCAGCTTGTGGTAACAATCTGCTGCCCCCACCTCACACACATGCACAGATGGAGGCGCGCAACCATAATGTAAATGCATTCACAAGCATTCATATGCACGGAAATCCTCAGTGACCGGCCACATAATAAAAATACACAACACGCTCACACCGCCCTCCACCCTCACACACATCCACTGTTAAAAACACATTTCCACAAACAGAGCGTCACTGTAATGTTTAAAACAGGATAAAGGCAGTTTCCAGAGAAAGGGTGGTTCCCTGAGCCGTAGATGCTCGCCCATTTCTGGGCCCATTGAGTTGTGCTGCTCATGGGGAAAATGATGATGACGGGGCTTGTACTGGTTGTCACCCCCTGGTGGGTCTGGCAATGCCGAGGCTCTGCATGGCCATAATGAAAGCCAATTACACAAGCCATGGAACTGTGCGATCAAGACCCTCTTTTTTCATTGTGCAATGAACCAAAGAACATCGGAAATCAGATGTTTGCTGTGTAAATACATCCTTGTGAATGGAGCATTCAATCTGCCTCTTGCCTATTCAATCACATTATGTATGACGAATCTTAATATTAAAAACATATAAACTACAATCAAAACTTTCCCTCCAGACAAATGCAGAGTTATGCTTGAACTCTAGTCAAACTATTTCAGGGCTCAAAGGTTGTTCACTGAACAAAACAAATTCATAAATATTACCACAGCAAGGAAACAATGCTCTGTTGTCTTGTGTCGGATGTTGTGCGTGCAGCATCGTTTTACACCCGTGCCCTCAGGAAAAAGGCTCTGCTTTGCTTAACAGCCGTGTGGTTGATGAAAAGCGGAGGAGAAAAAGCACCCATCACAGCCGCTGAAAGCCCAGCAGAGCCTAGCCCCAGAGTCCTGAAACCCCTCCAGGAGGAACCACCCTGGGATAGCCTTGCTAGCTGCCAGTGGAAAATTGGAGTGACCAAAAAAACCTCAATGAACTTGGAAACATCCAGAGGAGAAGAATGGAGGAATATTAAACCAGATGTCTAATGGAGTTTAGTGGCAAGTGTCTGCTACACTATCCAAGAAAGTAGGGAGGAAGAAGATCAGTCCAGCTACACTTAAAACAGGTACAAGCCTTAAAAAACAAGCAACTGACTAAAACCAGAGATTTAATGAAAGCTACTGGCTCAGAATGCCTTGGCCTTCACATCGACTGACCAAACCACTTTGGACCCTTGGCTGAAACTGGGACACAAAAAGAAATCTCTGCATGTAGTGGCTTGCCGCTAAAATGGCAATCTGTGTTTATAGCCGGAGGCAGGCACACCGCTAGACGATTAACATGACACAGCATGGAGATTTACAACCGATGATACTTTACGGGCAGTGCTGGTGTAGCAAAGGCTAGCTGATGTAGTAACACTGCCGCTGAACCTCAACAGGACATGGTTAGGCTATGTTGCTGACAAGAGAGAAAAGGGCAAAGATATATAGTAGGGACTTAAACACAAGGCTACAGGCCACTGCTCTATCCAAAAAATAAACCCAATGTTTTGTTGTGTCTTTTTTCTAGATGGTGAAACGACAAATGTACACCATCTAGAAAATCCATTTTGTATTTTTTAGTTACTATGATGACCAAACTCACCTGTTTAGAGAAGCTATTGTATATCTATTGCTTGTTCAGCATTATTTTAATGTTGTATGCTAATGTTTAGCATCTGACACTTCAAAGGCTGCTGATAACCAGATTCACATTCTTTGTTTGTGTCAGTATACTAAGCCACAAGAAGCACTGAGGAGAGCTGATGATTTACAATTCAGCACAGATACAACTTTATTTTGGCAAAGGTGAGGGGGACCGGATACAGTAAGAGGGGAGGAGAAGAAATTCAGCTGATGAAAAGGGCTCGAGATAAGTAGTTTAGGCTGGAATACTGGTGGTGCCCTTGCCAAGCAACAGGAAAACACACACACACACACACACACACACACACACACACACACACACAGAGAGACACGACACACACACACACACACACACACACACACACACACACACACACACACACACACGAGAGACGACACACACACACACACACACACACACACACACACACACACACACACACACACACACACACACACACACACACACACACACACACACACACACACACACACAGAGAGAGAGAAGCAGAGCCCAGCAGTGCAGTTGAATGGCCTCTCCACACAAGCCAAGCCTGTTGGTGGAGCAGTGAAGGGGAAAGCTTTTTAAAGGCCCCCTCATCCCGTACATGCACTCACACCCCGGGGACAGTGGAGGGTTGGATTGCATATGAAATGACATCTCAAAAACTCAACGATACACTGAAGTTTCAGAGCTTCATATCCATTAAGCACAAAGACATCCTGTCACAGACAAATGGCACTACAGTGAACAAAGGGAAAAGTGTCACCTGCTGGTGGCTGGAGGTCTTTACACTTGTGCTGATGTTGACTGAAGTAAAAAAAAAAAACAGTACAGGGAACTACATTTTTTCTTGCAGAGGACACAGCAACAAAAAATTCCCCAAACTCACCACCACTCGGCCCCAATTACCCATTTTCAAGGTGGATAGAGAGATAGTTTCTGGAGCTTCACTGACTTCAAACTAACTTATTCTGGCTACTCTTTCTGCCTTGCTGCACTTCCACTTTCCTGATGAAGTGAAAACCCTAAAGCCAAGGAAGTCACTACTCTTAAAAAAAAGAGCAAAAAAACCTATAGAGCAAGATAAATGCTTAATACGAAGAAAAAAACGTCAGCAAAAATGGAATCAAATAAAAATCTGAGATACTTCGAGGCGTTTCGTAGCACTAATTGTACATATAACTTCTTGAAAACTATTCAAAAAAATATGTTTCCACACTGTACATATATAATAGTTATGACACCCAAAACACTGAAAAACAAGTTCTAACCAATGCCTTGACGGCGCTGGAACAGTGTCTCCAGGGCCCCATGGAAGGGGAAGAAACTTGGAGGAAAACCCCTTGCTTTGTATACCAATCACTGAACTGACTAATGCGTACTCTACTACTGTTTTCCGTTCCGCTTTATGTACCGTTGCTATGAACATATGCTCCCAGCAAATTATAGAAAAAGTTTGTGGTCTGTGAGGTTTGCAGCTTGAGGAATTAGCACAGTCTTGTTCCTGTACAATAAAATAATATTGTTTTACCAGAACTAGGCTCCACATTCTCAGTGTACTCACATCATGGAGCTGGGGAAGTGACACGCTTTGGCACAGCCGCTTACTGTAGGGTCCCGAGTTTGATTCATATAATAAGGAGGGCTTTGAGCTGTAAAGCTAAAACAATTATGAGGGTATTTAACGTTGCCGGTATTAAATGCTGAGAATGTAAGTAAGCTGCCTCCCAGGCATAGAAAATTGGGCTAACATCTCAAAAGCATCCTTTTTCCTTCCCTGATCTCCCTGAGGTGGAGATAAAGCTTTTCCACTGAATACCGAGACTTGCTAAAACAGGCACAAATCTGCTTCCCCCTCTTTCATCCTAATAATGAGAACGAATCAGGAGCTCACCTGCTCAGATCTGGAAATGTAGGCCTGTATGTGCCCAACACGGTAATCATCAAGTTCATTTGAGGACAGAGTTGAGGATTTTCCTCAATTTCAATCCCATTTGACTTTCTTTCATCTTCAATGGAAACATATTTACCGAGATATATATCAATCCCACATCACATCATTGTAGACATCATTATCCTCATCACTATAATCAGCGAGTCAAATATGCCACTGATGACATGTTTCCTTTCTCATTACAACAGAAACCTCCAGACCTAACATTTCCATATTCACTGATGTTCATCAAACCCTCAAATAAAGCCCAGGTCTCTTCACATCCTCTTCCTCCTACCAGTGTCTCTTTGCCTCAAACCCACTAGCTCTCGCTCTCCCCTAAGTGGGCCAGTAGCGGTGTGATTGTTGGCACATGTAAATGTCCAGTGGCGGCCTGCGTGTAGAGAATACAGTGATCGGCCTGGGATTGTGTGGAACAAAGCGCGCTGTGAGATTACAGTTGATCCTCTCGCATCCTGTTTCCTCCTGCGTCTAGCGGCCCTGGCAGACACAGACAGACGCAGATCCCAGCGATAACGCCGCGGGGAGCGGAGGGGCCGACGACTCACACATATACAAGCGCAGGGGCCCGAGGGCCAGGGTCCACAGCGTTCCCCGGGCCACGTCAGCAGACAGACAGTGGGTGGGCAGGAGAGAGAGCAGGGTGAGGGAAAGGAGAGGGTCCCCAGCTCCCGACACACCCACGCAGTCTGAGACAGAGACAGAGCTGATGAATGAACAAGGGGCCTGGCCGTGATAGCGTTGTTTGGACGCGTAGGACGAGAGGACCCACCCTAGATACAGACGCATGTTGTGGGCAGGGGATGTGAGGCGAGAAATTGGGAGAGATGACCTTTACCAAGCCGTGATGACCACAGCCCACACACTGTAGAACAACAGCCCATCAGACTCCCCTATCTGATAAAAGTGAGGGGAAACATCCTACACACTGGAATACACACACACATGTATACGACTGCTCTGTTTTCTCTGGACTCATATGGAGGAGGGCAGAGAGGATTACGGCTACCCACATGATGATGGGCTGAAAAATAGGCCTTTTATCCACCACCGTTCCACCATAACACAATGCACGCATCGTTTCCACGCTGTTATCCGCATAGCATCAAGTACTTGGCTGCCTGGAAGTGAATCTGCAGTTTTGCTGGGAGCTCCGCACTTCGATGCATCAGAGATATTTGATATTTTTCCGCGATAGCAGCCACAGTAAAGCATTTTTTATGATAACGATGACATGTTTTTATCTTTTTACAGCATAACAGAATCGTGTGAATGATTACATATCTGAGCGGATAACCACAATGTGCCCAAAGGCTGTACAACCAACACGAAACTAATCCCACAAAGGGAAAAAACCTCTGCGGCAGTGAGATGATTGATGGTTCTTTAGGGGAGTTCACCAGTGTCAAAGTACCCAATTGTGTGCTGTGAAAAAAAAAGCCAGTTTTGAAGAATGAGTTTTTGACTCTTTAGTACACGAAGCCTAGGTATAGCCAACTCACTAAGCTCATATGTCAAACGGGATAACATTGTAGTTTTCTCATGAAGAATTTAACTCCCTCATGGAGATAGCCTTTAAAATATGAGAAGGAAAGACATTTTTTTGAAGATTTATTCTTTGTCCTTCAAGGTATTTGAATAAGCACCAGGTTGACAGTGTTTGTGGATTCAGTTTCATTATACGACTGACTTATTTGCTTTCAAGGAAAGAATGTTTATCCTGTAGTTGATATTTAACTTCAATGCCTGTTTTTGAGACCGAATCACATAATTTAAGAGGAGTTTGTTGAAAAGTTCAGCTGGTCGAAATTAATATTTCAACTTGCATTTCCTTTGACTTCTGTCAGAACGAGGAAACAAAGCAGGAATGGAACCGCATGGTCATTTGAATAGATTTTCTTGTCCGTTCATTATTAGCCTTAGGTTGGACTGCGATGTTGTACTTGCATTCTGCAGGGATACGATTTCACCACAAATGACCATCGACTGATTCCGAGAAGGGGAAGGATCTCCGCCAATGCATTTATAATCTGCAAGTATGATGTTGTCCTTAAACCTTATAGTGCAGCGTATGAGAGGAGAAATGCTGAATAAATAAATGTATGGCTATTTTAGGCCACATTATAGTATTGATTGACTACGACTGGCACTGTAGTTTATTTATACTCCATCTGATTCTATGTATCGGATAACTGAGAGTTGTTTTTGCCCATGAAATCTGCTCTGAGGCCGTCCTCTGTACAACGAACAAATCCTCATACCTAAACCTAAATAAAAAAAGACAGAATAGGTAGTCTGTCAATGACTCAGGCCCTTGTGATCAAATGGTAGCAGTTCTAACTGTGGTTAACCTTGTGAATAGAAAACCCTTATTACTTGGTTCTTGTTTTTTTAGGGGATAACAATCTGCATTAGTTTAAATAAAGAAAAGTTAAATACAACTTAAATCATCAGTAATGGACAACACAATGATTATTAAATTAGAGACAAAGGCGCCATCAATCTTTTTGACTTAAGAAAGTAAAGTAAAAAAGATCTTTAACAAATGCAGCTTTTTTTTTAAAAGGGCACAGAGTGTAAACCAAAAATCCAATAACTTCTATCAACCACATCCTCTTTGTACTTGTCCTCCTCCACTAAACAGAGTACCCACCTCAGCCCTGAGTTATGTCTGGCTCTATCTGTGTGTGAGTGACCTTTCCCCTCCTCTCTCAGGGCGCTCTGCTCGGAGCGGTCCTACATCTCCAGCTCCCGATCAAGTACGTGCCTGTCCGGGAGTTCTTTCCACACAAGTGGTTTTCAATGAACCTGCTGACTTAAACATCCTTTATCTGACTTGACGCTGGTTTGGCCCCTGCAGCCCTGGCAGGTGGATCGCCCCCTGCCTTCACCACACTCTGTGCTTCCACGGGGAGATGGGTAAACAGGGGAGGGAGGGAGTGACTGGCGGTGGATACTATAAAGCAGGATGGGAAAATACAGACACGAACACACCCTCTACTTTCCTACCTTCTGCCTAAGCCTCCACATTTTTATCATACTTGCATTTGTTTGCCTCAGATAGACATTTCTTATCAGTTTTCCCTGTTCACATCCTTAGTTTCTGGTCATGACACACCGCTAGAGGCAACGACCTCTGACGTATATAAGAAAGAAAGAGACAGAAAGGGAGAGAAAAGCCTTTTTGTTATAAAGTCACCAATTCTAGTCATTTTTGATCCGTTCTTCTTTAAACAACAGCTTCATTTTAACCTTGTTTTTTGACCCTGCAAAAAAAAAGAAAAAAAACCCACTCTTCCCTCTGCAGTAAAACCAGCTCACCTGCTCAAGTGCTCCATCTATTCTTGTGCAACGGGCCCGAGGCAGAATGATTGAACTTTTGTAATATTTCACTGCCGGGACAACAAGAAACCTCTTTCAGATGAAACGCATGAATCAGGACGGTGACAAACTGGCTGGAAAGTCAAACAGAGAGTAACCAGAGCAGGCCATTTTATGACAAGGGGGCCAGTGTTGGCCTTTGATGCTGAGTGTAGCCGTTGAAAGGTGTCCGTTTTCAAGCCCTAAACGCCGACATCAAGTGCATTGCGATTTGAACAAAGCTGCAAGGTGTTCATAAGCAGGTCTTTTAAGAGAAGGGTATCTCTATTACAGGTGGTTAACTAAAGGAATGTCTGATGTTGGGACACAATATAAGGCTTTTTTTTTTATAGGTCAAGTCAAAAGATAACATTCAAGAAAGAGAAAAGTACAGTATTAAAGGAATTGATTACCTAAAAAGAGAATAAAACAACTGAATAAATACAACGGGGAAACGTTGTCACATAATAGTGTTTGTGTGTAGAAGTTGAGGTACGGGGCAAAGATCACTGGCTGGATCAAAGACACGTCAACATATTATGTTAGATGTGTAACCGAAACCACATTGAGCTTTCGATGCACTCCACGCGTGGTTGAACACACTTAAATACGCATAATAAAACGGCATCAACATATCACAGCCGTGGGATCAGTCATGACAGAAATATTTAAAATAGAATGATTCATCCAGAAACCAGGCCAAGGATTAAGATTGGAGGACTGACCACGTTTGCCATTCTCATGCTTAAACCCTCCTTTCCTCATGACTTGCTGATGGATTTGTCTATAATTTCATTATTACTTCTTAATAGACTGCAACAAGCCGCTCAATAAGACCCATTTCTGTTAGCGAGGGATAATTCATTCCACATTTTTACCGACTGAAAGCACCATCCCATGCCAACACCATAGCAGGGCATCAAGAGAGGACTGCTAAATCTGCTTTTGCAGAGGAAACAGAGACGTACTTAAATTGCCAGTTTCCAATCTCACTCCATGTTTATGGTTTTGTTCTCCAATTTGTCAGTTAGAGCCTAATAGGGAAGCCAACGCTCTTTGCAAACCAGAGATACTGGTAAAGGAACAGAGGACAAAACACGAATGGGGATGCTTTAATTTTTCCATCAATCCATCTAACCTCAAGTCTTCATCAGTGTCACGCAACAGGGATGGAGCCAGGAGCAGAAGCCTCCTCCTGAACTCAAAACACTTTTTCTGTTTACAGTAGAAGAGTGGAATAATTATCAAATGGTCAGCCTTTGAAATGAATCCACCTTTGCTAAATGAAGATATCTCCTGTTGTGTAATGCTCAATAAACCAACTATTAATGTGTGCTCTCTTGGAAAGCCAATGTAATATCATGGAGAAGCTCCAGAACAGAGACTGCCTCCAAGAGCAGGCAGCACAGAGAGAATGCATTAGACTTGCGGTCGGCTGATCTTTGGTTCTTGAGAAAATGCCGACATCTCCTCCCTCCAGTCCAAAACTAAGACTGGATCACAGAGCAGGGGGAAAGGTTTAGTGTTCATAATTTGGGGGATTTGAATGAAAAACTTAAATGGGAGTGGAATGGGAATAGCTTTTCCCCTGTACTTGATTATGATGATGTGGGAATTTGCAGATTGGGAGAAGGGATTGGAACATTTTGCTGAAGGGCTGTATTCCATGATTTCATACGCCATGCTAAAGAATTCCATAATACATACAGACATGGTCAGAAAACATGGTTACATCTTCAATCATGAGCAACAAACACTGGAAACTATCAGAGCCGAGAATGTCGTGTGCGAGGCGAGTGGAGGGCAGTTTCACAATAAGGTGTTGAGAGAAAAACGCTAAATCGCCCACTTTTGGCAGTGCAGTTCTGCAGGAGCTGTGGCTTCTGTGGTCTCCCACGGTGACCAAGTGGGACACTGCTAAACTGAATGAGCACTGTCAGACAGCATTCCCATCTACAGCAGGGGAGAGCGTCATCCCACTGCCTCAAACACCAACAACACGTGGACCCAGCTCATGGCTCGTTAAAGTTTAGGGGAAACAGCCAGAGTTTTTGACAAAATGTATGTCCATGTTAACAATATACGTGATTTGAAATACAGTGAGAGAAAAGGCTTGAACATCAATTATTAGTTAAGTAGTGAAACTGTGTATGAGCAGAACTCTCCAAGAATGCTTTAAAGGTAAATCAAGGGAAGATGTCGAGCAAATCAGTGTACTGTATATCAAAACAAAACACTGTTTGATGCTGTCAGAAAACTGGTGCCTTTAAATTACCTTAAAGTCTACTTTAACAGCTGCCCCACTCTACCTGTCATTTCAGGTAGGCAAAGATGGTGATGAGTGGCACATCTGACACAGGGATGCTTTTAAGTCTGTTAAACACGGATTTATATACCAACAGGTCTCTTTTCAATGCCGAGCAAAGACCCAGAAAGAAGCCGGAACACACCAACAGGAAAGGGTTAAGAAAAGAAATGGCGCCAATTTCAGATTTTGGGCAGCAATTGTTTGATAAAAAAATTAATGATATTTCCATCATCAGGAAACATTAACATTCCTGGGCGAGCTGAAGAGAAGCTCAGATGAATGTTGGTATATTTCAGAGAGGATTTCTCCATGTAGTTCATTTGATACGTTGTTCTGTAACTAAAGTTCAAGTCAGAGAAGGAATTTATATTTCATCATAAACATTTGGCATATATTTAACTAAAGTTGATAACATAATAAAATAATGTTGAAAATAATACCTGTGTGTAAATGTGTGTGTCTGTACAATGCATTTATTGACGGAAATGATTAATTGAAATGTAAAACATGTCTTTTTTATAGTTACTTATGCTTATAGCACATTAAGCTCTTTAGTGCTGGTTCTATCTTATAATACCATGAACCAACATCACAAATTCAAGCCATGGCTTTCACATAATATGCCAACACTGTCAATGCAGAAACAATTGGACAATTTTCCTTTAACCCCTATGGAGTGGAGGAAACATTGATTAATAGAAAGAAGAGAGGAAACACCCTGTCCTAGTGCATTCCTGTTAAAGTTTTTAAAATCAAAAACAGAGCTACAGTGTGTTTTCTCTTTTTTATCAAATAAACAGCATTTGACAACTGTAACACTGCAAATGTCCCCATTATGGGCCCTAAAAGGTATAAGATTATCTTAACCTATGTGACTTGCATGTAGGATTCAAATGGGACAACAGATGTATGTTGATTATCACGTAGAACTAAAACGCAAAACAATAATGTGTTTGTAAATCTGTCATGGGAGCTCTCAGCTAAATGAAGTTGCATGTTGGTCTACAAGAAGACGTCATACTTTATTGAGAAGACATTAAGTCCCTTCATTATAGGAAAATGACAGTAGACCCGGCAGTCATCTCCCTCGGATGAGAAGTGGACACCAACAGTCACCAAACGTGCACAGTACAGAAGCATGATGCATTTATTTGTGCAAATCCACTAGAAACCAAACAAGAAGAGTGAAATTCAGATGACGCCAGTATGGGATGTAGATGTGGCATCACTGTCAAAAGGAGAAAGAGCCCCATAGGGGTGAATGGCGTAAAATACAAAAGGATGAGTGAATGCTTACAATTCCCATTCGAGAAAAAAATAAATATGTTAATTAGAATTGCTAAATGTAGGTTTCTATCCTGCAAAGTGCTTTAGTAACCAGTATAATATGTAAAATTATTTCTACAGAAATGCAGATTAGACAAAACGATGCCTAGTGAACCAGTGCCTTAAATCATTTCTAGCTCCCCGCCCCCTTCAAAAGGGCATAAAAGAACAGACCAAAAGGAGGAGGAAAGGGTTTGTTGAGTGGGGAGGAAAACAACATGAGCTCCATTAAAATGAAAGCGCCACATTCACAACAAAGAAAAAATGCTTTTGGAGGGAGAGCTGGAGCTAATTCAGCTACTCCTTAAGAGGAGTGATTGTTAACAGAGCCACTGGATTAAATGCACAGCCCGACCGCAACATAATGGCAACAAAGCATCTTCCAAATGAAAGGAAATGTAAAAAAAAAACCTGTTAAACAAAAGCGATGCAAAAGAGGTTTGCGGAGAGCCAAGTCTCTCAAACAAAAGCATCGTAAATGTAAATGTTTGTCTGCTTAAGGTCTTTTGCTGTACGTATGTGTCCCGCCAGGCATGGACACAACCAATTTAGCCCGATTGACAACAGATGTGTCCATCTATTTTGGTTCAACAAGCGCTCTCTGCAATAACACCATTAGTTGTCTCCTCATTTGCGATATCATTTTTCAACCATACGTTTTCCCCATTAGGGCCGCAGTGCCTTTCGGTAGCTTTTCCATAACTTCGCCGAAGCCAGCAATGGTCGGCATGCCGCTAACCGACAGTCCCATTGCAGAAGCTACATCAACAGAAACCAGAGCGCGCTGGGGAAATACAACATTGTCAATTGAAAAGAGGACAACTAAAAATGGAATAGAATCATCAGTATATGAAGTCCTCTTCAATGCCAACGCGAATGGTTATGCAATAGAGAGCCAAAGAGACTGCGTGTTGCTGGTTTGAGTTTTGACTGTGTGATGTGTGCAGCTTGGGTTTGGCTTGTGAGGAGCCATATTTCATGGGGCTCAGAGGGTCGGGGCTGGTACCACATTTCATACTCCTCTTGTACAGTTCCTTAAAACTGAGACAATAGGATGGCTTGAAACACGCATTTCCTATTCCCACTACAGGAACAAACTGCTGGTATTCCCATGGTTGGCTTCATTATTATTACCAAACGACAACAAATGATTAACATGCAGAAATAAATGTCCTCTGAGTTGCATCCCGCACACACACAACATCCAAGTTGTCATACATTGTTGTCATGTTGTTTCATCGTGAAATAATCCATTGTGATGGAACATCGGACACACACACACTTGTGTATCTATCATTAACAATATCCCTTACTCTCAGGTGATGACCTTATCCCTTGCACACAATTCTAAATTAAACTCATAAACCAGAATAATTTCACTCCAAATCAAAGCTTTAAATCAAAAGTAACTTATGATTGAACACAAACCTTAAATAAAATCTTAGTTCTAGCAACAAAAAAAACGACTTTTTCAAAAGATATCCCAATTTATTAGTCCCAGAATAGGTTTCCCACATACACAAATACACACACAAGCACACAATGTGCACTTTCCCATTTGTGAAAAAACTCAGACTGACCTACTCGCAGCTCCTGACCGAAGACTGTCCTTTCTCCCAGCGCCGAACAGTTCCAGCGTCCATACCGGAACTGGTACTGACACTCATTGATGCCCATCTGGGCGCCTTCGCCCACAACAATGATGGCGTCCGGGCGGCTCTGGCAGATGGCCCGCTGGCGAGGTGCCAGCCCGGGAATCTTGTTGCAGATGATGTTGGCACCCAGAGCCACCACCGAGGACAGGGCCCTGCCAAAGGAAGAGAAAGACACCACACACCACACACACACACACACACACACACACACACACACACACACACACACACACACACACACACACACACACACACACACACACACACACACACACACACACACACACACACAGACACACAGACACACACTCAGTTAGGACTTTTAGAGGACGGCCGCACTGACTCATTTATATAAAACTCTCCAGAACAGAATTCATTTTAACAAGTGATTGATGAGTGTTCCAAAGTGAAGTGAACACTGTACTAACTACTATTTAAAGGATTAAAGTTACATCAAAAACCTTTATAAATAATCAAAACTAGAGAACTGACATCAGCCTTCTAGAAGGTTGTGATTGGATGGTGTATTAGTTATAAAGCGTTTTTTATAAGTTGTTAAGTAACAAATTGCCGTGAATAGTTGCCAGACTTGCCTCTTATGCAAAAACAGTATACACACTTCATCAAACTGTTTTTCTGTGATGTAAATGCAGGGTTCAAATTTTAACCAAATGTCACACAAAATATTATTCTTTATGATTTGTGTGATTATGTGTTTGAAAGTTATACAGGGTATAAAGTGCTGCCTATACATTTCATGACAGACTGCTGTTACTTTGGCCACATCGGAAGATTGGTTTGCATGGAAAATATGTACCCGTTTTCGACACTGGTCGCATTAATCCACAGGGTGTTAATGTGCTGCATCGCAAATGGCAAACACCTTTCTCCACTCCCCTCAGGGGGACGTCATCATATCTGATCTCTGGATGTGATCATATCAAAACATATGTTAAAGCTGGCTTTGTAACCACTGAGAAAGCCAAAACAGATTACAGCTAAACAAAGTGCTGACTTTCTCCACAACTCTGTTTACAGCCCTCGAAACCATGTAGATACATACTTTTCAAACATGTCAGGCAATGGGAGCCATAAACGAGCGTGGAGGCAAACGGCAGCTTTGAAGTATGACGTCTGCCTCCAAAGGCTTCACCACAAATGGGGCAAACTAACGCGGGCAAGTTGTGTGTCAGCGAAAAGCAACAGCGGCGTGAGAGGAGTGAAAAGAAAAGAGGAGAAACAATGATTTCTGTTGATACAATGCCCTCTTGACTAAGAAGAAAGATATGATTGTTGATTAGAAATCTCCCTCAGATCCCATGTTCCCTTATTCACTGTTTGCTTGAGTTTCTTCACAAGACAGAAAAACTTTTTATCATACAAGTTGAAATAGATTCTCACTGCAGCGACACAAGTTAAATGTTACTGGACTGAGGACTAAGCACATTGTCTTCACACGGCAGTCAATTTTGCAACTGAGCTAACTGAAAGAAATCTTTTAAATTACAGTAAACAAGCTAATATGTGTTTCCTAAAACAAAGCAGAAAATAAGCAAGTTATGTTTTAGTCTAAACATGTGCATCACTACACTTCAACTGAAGGCTGTCAAAATTAAACAACTTGAAATAAAAACCATGAATTCATCAGGTGCATTCACTATCTGCAGGAAACACTGTGGCCGGCTGCTGCTGCTGCTGCTTTTAAACACTCCTCGCTCTCTCTGCTGTTAAACAGGCCTGAACTCCTCTGACCCTCTGTGACCCGCTGCTGTATAGGTGGTTGTTCATGGCAACGCTGAAATGTAGTTGTTACAAAGCAAAAGGGCAGGCTCATTAACACGAGTAATGTGCAACTGGATAAATGCACTGTCTTAAATAAAGGATGTTACGGTTGAAAAGAAGTGGTTTGTTTATGCTAATCCAAAGGCCATACAATTAATTTGTATTACTATGGTATTTTAGTGCACAACTTAAAAAGCTACAGCACATGGATATTTTTAGGTCTTGCAAACAGACCTCCTAGTGAATTCCCCTCTTGGCTTTTTTCTCATGTCGTTCACCTGCTAATTCACAGAATCACAGTACTACTGGCAAACCGAACCATCAGACAACACCAAACAGAGAATTCCACAGCTAAGCTTTTAAATCCCTGAAATCATCAAAGTGCACAAATGCGATTCTGTTTGCTTAGCGCATACTTGTATGTACGCCAGCGGCTTGGGGACAAGCTCACCCACGGTCACAGATCCACCATCAGATAAAACGGCAGCAGCAGCTCTAAAGTATGATTTCATATTTCAGATGTCAGAGTAATGATAAGGTGAATTTATTGACCCAAAGTATTCAGTGTTTGATTGAACTCTTAATGCAATTGTCATAGAGGGATGAATTAGTTGTTTTTGTTAATTGCTCTGCAACAGGTGGCATGCATTTTTGCAGAATCTAATGCACAGGTAAAAGCTCATATCATTAAGCTCATATACAAAATCAAATACAAATCTTATATGTTCTTTCAAATGTTTTTTTGGATTGATTAAACATCACTAAACTAGTTGTGCAAGGGACTTAACACAGGTCACACATATTTTTATCTTTATCCGACAGAACATCGGTAACACTCAGTAACACAAAGAAAATCACATTATACAAAACATCTAACATAACATTTCAGAGAAAGAGAGGCCTCTGCCAGTTTGGGCTGACATAAAAAAAAAGAAATTGGAACGACATGATTGAAAAAGCCAGTAGCAGTGTGAGAGGTGAGGAGCTTACAGATTCCATCAGAGGGTAGTTTGGCCTAAAGAGAAAGTCTATAGTCATGGCGTGCAGCATGCTCACAGCCACCTACTCCATCAAACAAGTACTTTGAACCTAACTGACACACTATTAAGCTGCCAGGCATGCATCTTCTACCGAGGAATGCACTCTCAAAAATACCTGAGACACAACTTAAATAAGTCAAGTGAAAATGTGCTCTTCTTTTTCCAAGAGCTGGATCTAACGGTTTTGATGATTAGGATTTTCCTTGTTTGGTGTTCATTTACAAATACAATGATCTGTGCACAGAAGGTGTTTACTTCATAACAAAATCCTGTTTATATCTGTTCTGAGAAAGTATCACACCGGTTAGGCCATGTGTGATATTAACAAAACTGAGTGAAAAAGGTCTGTTTATTGTCATTGGAACATTAAGTGTGAAATTCCTCGATAGTGGAGTGTGTGAGGTGTGCAATTGCCCGATTGCTGGTCAGATCCTTTTGCTGACGGCTCATTTGCCACCCACAGCTCCAGAAATTTTACAGTTTAACAAGCCAAAACATTAGATCTGGTTCTTTGAATAAAGGACATTGCATTATTTTTTGATCAATAAATGTTTTCCTTTAAAACATATTTTCTGGTTAATTTTCAACATAAAACATACTTAAATAATCAAACAATAGTGTGTAGTTTTAATGTGCAATACATTACTAAACTTAGCAGTGTAACCCACTTTTAACCGAAAAACCAAAAACCACATCTATTTCAGCATCAGGTTTGGGGTCTCCGGGCAGTAAAGGAAGGAGCGAGGGAGCATGGCTGAGTAATTATTTTTGGAAGCTTTGAGAAAGCCAGTTCTCCAGCAAGATTAATTCTCGTTTAATGCAAAGCCACAGCGCATTATAGTGTCAATCACGTGTTTGTTGCAGGTATATGCTCTAAGATGGGGGTTTGATAAGATAACATCTTAATTCAGAGAATCAATCAAAGATGAGGTAATGCACAGAGATAATCTGTCACACGTTCTGACCGTTATGGGCGCTCGCATGCGTTAAAGTGCACATATTATGTTAAATTCCCCTCACAGGAAGAAAGACCGAATCTCAGCATCCAATTGTCTTGAACATCTCTGCCACTCTGTGGCCAAAATGAATCCATGTAGCCGTTACCAATAAGATTTCTGTTCTTGCTAAAATATTTGCGATACGACAGATAGACTCAAGCCACAACTGCTTACTCACAAGACATGCTCCTCTGCACACGGCACATTACACCTTCAGGTTTTGAGCCAATTAGTTAATTCCCATATGGATCCTTTTCCCGGTGATTTTACCAATAATGAATATTCTCTGCTGAAGTTACGCTTGCATAACATTAGGAAGTGTGTGAAAAATATCCTACAATAAAATCCAATGTACTGCTTAATTTGGAGTTGTGCTTCGTCTGTTCCCTGTGCCATTACAGCCTGATGATGGCAAAATATAAACAACTTAAAATAAACTCCAATCTGTGGACCCGGAGAATTAAGAAAATTCATATCAGAACCGGCGTTAAATGAAAAGGAAGGATACCCCGTTGCCCGGTAGGAAAGCTGCACGGGAGCAAAACCAAATCCGTGCGTCTGTTGCTGAGGATGAGCGCGCTCTCTGTGAAAGTTCATTAAGGAAACCGTTAATTGGCTCAGACTTACAGGTAGCTGCCACTCGTCAGGATCAGGAAGATCTGTGGGTAATAGACTGACAGCAGTACACTGCGCGACGAGAAGATGATCATGATGACATTGAGCAAATGGCCACGTTCGGACTGAGTGAGACGAAGGATGAAAAACTCCCTTATAATTCCCGGTTTTAGGTCCCTTTCGCACAGAATCAAAAAGAGGTGCTGTGCGTCTGCTTGTCTTTGGTGCGGTGGCTCTACGCAGCTCCGAGCTCCCAGGGCCGTGTGTGCGCTGATATTGGCTCTGTCATCTCTCAGCGGCGGAGGCTGTTACACAGTACTGTGGCTTCCCGAGCCGGAATGATGATGGTTTTAGGGATTTTGCATGGCAGAAAAGTGCCTCTCTCCACTCTCATGAGAGTCGTGCCTGCCATTGGGCAGGGAGAGACACTGCTATCCGCCCACTTTGCCACAACGGGACAATAGGGTGACACTGATCCGATCCCCGTTGGACGTGCAGGAGGTTTTCATTCATCATCACACCCCCCACCACCCCCACCCCCCCTTCACCAACCCCACCTCCCCACCACACCATCCAGCCAAAAATAAACAAACATAGACGCTGGCTGCTCGAGCCTCACACCATCATCACAGCATGTGCAAAAAATCTGCACATTTCTTTGGCAGGATGTCACTCTGAATCAACAAGTTGGTGTCATATAAATGCAATAAAGTCCTTATAATATGACATGTATTATTCTCCTAATATTTCAGTATGGGTGCCTGGAGGGCATTAGCCATCAAGAAATGTCCTTACGTCCCACAATATTTGGATTATATGATATGCTTGGGCATATACAGTGTGTATTGTAACAAGTTTTCCTATAACATTCCCCTAGAAACATAAAATAAAGCATATTTGTGGTACTCGAATATGAATTTCAGGGACCTTATTATTTCCTGTGGTAACACTATAATATTCCTATAGGCGTCTATAATATGTCTGCTTTGTCTGCCTGTCTGCTTCAATGTCATGGCAGTCATCCTATGTTCAAATATTCATTTTGGGACCTTGCTTTGAAATTACATAATAATCTTGTCGGATTGCTAAAGGTAAAATACGTTCTTTTTTTTCTTTAAATGGCACTCTTCTTTCCCAAGATTAGATCTGCGAGGAGATATAAAATACTTGTGGAGATTTGGTCGCAGAGCTTAGTGAGAGCAGGGCTTTTATCCCCTCAGCATCGTGACTCTCACTCAACACCTGCAGGCTCCAGTCATTGTAAATGAAGAGGGTACAATGAAAGATTTAGCCGGAGTAAAAGGATGGGAGGAATGAGCTAACTGCTCAGGCTCAGTAAACACGGAGATGGGTGACTTTCCCCCTTTATTGGAGCTACTGTCATGTGATATGAGCATCTGTGGAACTTGAAGTCATTTACACGCTTCACTTCACATGAGGTCCTCTCAGGGAGGGCAGAGACTTTTTTTTTTTGGTTGGGCTCATTGTGGCAGCAGGAATCTCCAAAAACACTATGAAAGAGCCTTAAGGTTGAATGGACTTAACCAGTCTATTTGTGAGACAGATTATAATTCAGTTAACTTCTCATTAACTGTTTGGGTACAGTTGTTCAAGAAAGAAAATGTAGTCCCACATAAAAGTTATCTATAATGACTGATATGCAATATTGTTAGACAAATTAAAATAGGCAATATACTACTTTTTTTCCTCCTCTTCATTTAACTATAGGCATTTATCTCCCCAAATACTCAGTATTAGTTTAAGACATTAACTAGTTATAAGCAGAGGAATGTGCATTTACCAAAGTAAGTATCAGTTTCAGGTACTTATACTTTATATTTCCATTTTCTGCCAATTTACTTTGACTCCAATACATCTCAGAGTGAAATATTGTACTTGCTCTATATGTATTTAACATAGTTACTACTAGTGACTTTGTCATAAGTAACTTGATTACATTAACTTACATTTTACACACTATTAATCCACTCGTTAGAACATAAAGTATCCAAAACTTGCTTCACACAATTGAAACACAACATTTAAAAAGAGTCCTTGTGCACCATGAATACTTCTACTTTTGATACTTTAAGCAGACTTGTACTTCTGTACTTTTACTCAGGTAACATTTTAAACTAAGTTTTTTTAGACCGTGCTAGTAGTTTTGCTTGAGGAAATAATCTACTTATTCCATCACTGGTTATACTGTACATTACATTTTAAGTATAGGTTTCAGGGAGGTCACCATCAACATAAGATATGTTTTCACAACTAAGCATGCACATTTCATAAGTCGAGAAAAATTAACCAGCATGCACAGCGTGAACAAAAATAAAATACTTCCTACACAGATTTTTACGAGACATATTTTGTCATGATTATAAGTGTGCACACGGGGGTCCTAATATGATCAGGCACTGCGATAGGCACAGCAGAGTAGGAATGGATAGAAGTCTTTCTGTGTTTATGCATAAAGGTGAGGTATTGCAAAACAGGTAAAAACTCTGTGTCTGGCCGATGGAATGTGGAAATACAACTCAGTCTGCCTCTATTAATGAAGGTATGCAGGGTGAAGCTGGATCTGGAGCAATGACAGCGGCTCAAATTATCTCGTGCGAAAAAGAAGCAGTATAGTCTCATGAGGTGAATTTAATAGCTCTTTTAAGGCGAATTCGAATCGATCATATTGTGTGTAGGCATGATCTGACACTTTTGTACGCTCTACACACTCAGATGCAGGTGTTTAGTTATCATGATCAACATATATTTTTTAAACACCAGGTGAAAACAGATGTGTTTACATTATGGTTAAGTCTGAGGTCAGAGGGCAGCTGGAACTTCCCTGTTAAAAGTTAAATAGTCCGAGTGTCGCAATGAAATTTCCATGTTTGGGCGTTTAAAGACAACGAAGGTAAACACAGTTAACTCACCCAAGTCTGAGGTATATGATGCCGAAACACAGGAACACGTTGAGACTCCACTTTCGGAGGGGTTTGTGCATGATCGTTGGCACTTTGTCCAGAGGCCATGCACTGTAACGTAAAGTGGACACGCTTTCCGTTCACATTGGCAGCTTTCCTAACCCTTCCAGATGCACGTATACCGCCTGTTTCCCGCGACATTGAGCTGAAGAGATATTGAAATCTTCGACCGTGTGAAATCCATGGTCCAGCAGTACAGGTGAGATGCTGATGACGACCTGAAAGGTGGATAAGAAGTCCAAAATGAAACTTGAGAGAGGGTCGGACTTGAGAGGTGAATGAGTTCTTGGAGGAAGTGCCTCCTATTCGTCCTTACTTTCACGATAGAGCCTAATTAACGATTCCCATTTGCTGCGCCATGCAGGTAGAAAAAACGACTAGCTCCTACCCTGTCGACCC
This sequence comes from Notothenia coriiceps, assembly GCF_000735185.1. Classification (NCBI taxonomy): domain Eukaryota; kingdom Metazoa; phylum Chordata; class Actinopteri; order Perciformes; family Nototheniidae; genus Notothenia; species Notothenia coriiceps. Next base: position 898,647 of record NW_011357369.1, read on the forward strand.
TCTGGATTCTGTCTTGTTTAGAGCTTTGTACATCGCCCACTGCTCCTTTTCTCTACAGACATCTTAACGCATTCCATGTAACTAACTTGCAACAGCCAGGTAGTCTAACACAGGTAACAAAAGGGCTCCACGCCTCCTCCTCCTCCTCCAGCATGGATATGCAGGGGATGGGACGGGCTTCCAGTCTGAGCTCTACACGTGTAGTTGTTGTACAGAAAACTAAAAGGAACCAAGTGAAATTGCCTTTTATAGGCCTGTGGCCCAGGCTAGGCAACATAGGGCATTGCCCCACCAGTGTGGGCTCCCCCGGATGAGCTCCACCACAACAGTAAGACCCATAAAGTCAAACAGACGAGGAATGACTTTCCAGAATCCAGATGCATGAATAAAAATTACAGTTGCATGACTAATAATGACTAATAATAATGAACTGGCGTCATGATAACTATGTGTCAGGGAAGTTCTGTCAGTCACTTTGATTTAGAGAGCAATGTTTGAACAAAGCATCAAAAACAAAACATAAATATTGTTTGGGTTTGAGTTGGAATGTTGTGAATTTTGAGCAGATGTTCAAAAAACAGAGTGAACTCCTTTGGGTGCTTTTATCTGACTAGGAAGACTCCCTCTGGTGGCAACAACATACAGACATTGACCTTTTCACTATAGGGGAACTCCTGCATTACAGTGAGTTTAAAATCAAGAATGAAACACAGTGGGTGCTCTGCAAAACAGTGTTAGGTTTAAGCTGAATAAAGATAACAATGCATTACTGTGGGTTAAACCAACATGCATCTTCAAAATGATTGAATGTATTTATTTATATAATTTAAAGGATCTTTTTCTTAAAATATCAAAATAACCCACTTAATATGTTTTAATAAGCTTAATTATTGTTTAATTGAAATGTGATTAAATGTATAGTAAGTAAGTAGCACAGCTAATATCCTACTCGGTAGAGAACATAATCAAGGACTCTGATGTTACATTTATTTGTCACATTTTATATGAACACAACAGTTAGAAATATTCTGTGTTTCTGCAGCAAACAACAATCGTCCGGATATTTTCCCCCTCTCCGCCTAGCTAGTCAATCATCTAATGAACCCCATTCCCTTCTGTCTACATGTTATGGTCTAAGTTCAATTTCTTTAGAGAACACATTTACCATCAATTCAGTACATTTCCAAGAAACTGCATGAAAAACGGCTAACGTGTTGTAATTATGATGGCATAAACTAAAATTAAAGACATGAGCTATCTGAGCGCAGAGACTGCTGGGCTGTTGTTGACCACGAGAAACAGACAAAACCGCAGAGACCTTTGTTTCAAGACATCCCTGCATTGTGGTTTCAAGGCCTTTTCCTTCAAAACATCCCCATCAAAATTCCAGATGGATTTTTAGAAATAATGAAAGTCAACATGCGGGCCCAGGGTGACATAAAAAAGACATGTATTTGATGTCTACCCCGTAACAGATGGTCTTGTTTGTCTTCAAATGTACATAGCTCATCGTCGGGGCCTGGGTGGGGATGGTCCTATTTAGTTTAATTAAAATGTTCAAAGAGCTAACACTTTTTTATTAAAGCAGGATCAGACCGAGGACAGTGTGCGTCAGCGTTATTTTTTCACCCGCCATTGTCATTACAGACGTGTCGCACACATCCGCGCTCGCTCGTTGGTGGCGCACACATGCCTGTGCACGCTAACACACATTATCTGTCTCTCTGTGTCCACACATACAGTGAGTATGCTCACAAATCAAACCGTAGACACAAGCACTGCTGTGGACACACAGGGAGTCTCTCACACATATAGCACTTGGGTGGTATGTGGAATATCTTGTGACACACTGTTTATTTAACTTCAAAAAGCTGAGGCAGGGATGAGAGCTTTTGGGTCAGCGAGGACATATCAATCTGAGTCAGTCATACGCCACATCACTGCTTGTGCTTAATGCCGCATTACAGGCCATTGTCTTTGGAATATTTCCTCCAACAGTCTCCTGAAAGGCGTTTGCTGTCCTCCTTCCTCCGTATTTACCCTCTCCACAGCCTGCTCTATCCCTTTAAAAACTGTCTGGCAAACTTTTTTCAAGATTGCACTATTGTGTCTGTTCCTTTTCATCTGCATGCACTCTTCTCAAACTTACGAAGGGGAAAATGTTGGGAAGAAAGGAGGGGGGGGAGGGATCATATTTTGGCAAGTATGGGATGATATGTCGCACTGTCTTTTTGAATATCATTAAGTAGTCTTTACCGACATCTAAATAAAAAAAACCCACCGGTTGCCCGTGTGTTTGCATGGGATCTGGTTCAGCTGGAAACAGTGAGAGGGCTAAAATGAAGAGCGTGCCAAACCATGGAGTGGCGTCTGGGGCTGGGTCCACCACATCTACACAGGGCCCCCGGCAAGAGGGGGGAAACGGCTATTATGCTCTGGCAAAGTCCCCCCTCTCCATGTCCATCGGCTATCTCCTTCTAACTCTGTTCCTTTAGATTTTTACACGTCCGTCAATTAGACAAACTCAGATTTAGTCAGACGCAGTGAGAGGAAGCAGCCATCAGAGGAAGACGATTCACAGAGGTACGCTGAGGGAAAGTGACCTTTTAGTCCTGGATGTCAGATGTCTCCTCACACATCTAACTGTGAGGTCAGAGGTTAAACCAACTCTACGCGTCCTCCCCTCCTGACCAATGGTTTTGAACTTTTCCTCTCTTCTGTTCAGTCACAGCTGTGGATAGGCAAGAAGGGTGTGGTGTGATTAATTCCTCACCATGCTCGCTGATATATCAAGCTGTTGGTGGCTCAAAAAGATCTGTAAGGCTGGGTCAACATGTCTTCTGCTTCTTACTGGCTGTTTAGCTAAGGCTGAAATGCTGCACCATGTCCTCCCAATGGAAAGCAGGCTTTGGGAGAGTTGGCCTTAGAGTCCGATACCACTTGGAGAGCTTGTGTAAATTCAAACTCAAAGGGGAGAGCACTGTTTTTTCTCATGTTTAAAACCTTCTAACACTAATTTCCAATGTTTCTATTTTAAATAGCGCTCACTTCTTAGCAAGGCCGCTAGCCAAACTATCATGGGTGTTTTCCTGATCAGGCTATACAGACTCGAGACAAAACAGGGAGGCAGGATCAATTTACCCAAATCTGACAGTCTGGGACACAACGCCAAAGCTGTAGCCTCTATTCAGGAGCACACTCACTAAAATGAATGAAATGGCTTAGAGGAAAGGAAAGAGTCCAGTTTCAAATTGGAGAGGCCTGAGAATGACTGAGATTAGGATTTGTTGCTACTGTGCCATGTGTCTAGACCGGGCTCACGACTATACCAGTGTGACTGTAGTTGGTATGTTGCGCAGAAGTAATATAATATACACTTAGTAATTACTGAATGTGATAGTTCAGCAGGAATACATTATGCTACAACAGACCCCTAGTGCCACCATCAGCACTATTTGCCACACAAGACAACATAATTGGGGGTTTGTTTTGGGGGATTTTCGGTCTCCCGCTGAAGCATTTTTGTTTTTACAGGCTAATATTTTCTAACAGGCCGGAAGCACAATGAACTGAAACCGGACAAACATGTCAGTACATTTAGAATTAGCAGTGCAAAGATTATATGTAATCTGATGTTGAAAAATTATGCCTTTTTAAATATATGTTTTGGTTCATAATTTGTAGCCAAATGTCAGAAACAATAGACTCAAAAATACAGAATATTCAGTTCACCCTGGGGGTTTGGACAAACGTTATATTTCCAGAGATCATAATATTATCAGTTTCTGTACCCACATTCAGATTGAGACTGTTGTGTGTGCAAGATAACTTGTGCTAGAGAAACGTTATAATATATAGATCCACATACTTCACATCCTCTTAATCCCTGAAAGACTTTGGAGCATTGGTGGCCACAGATGGACAGATAGGTGCATTAAAGTACATTACTACTGTCTCTAAAGTTATTATGAATATACCACATTCTGACTTAATAGAAAATGAGAAGCAAAACTCACAACAGGGATCATCTAATGCATATTCAACTAATTTCTCCACACATTCTTTTAATCAATAAAGCACAACAGAAGGCCGGTGTTACAATATAGATTAGAATAGATATACCACATTCAGTCTCCTTGGTCCCAGGCATTTACATTCACAATACAATTAGACAGACATGTGGCTTGTGTCTGTAGCAAAGGCCGCAGACATTTTGTGCAGTGGAGCGAATACAAGCAATACTCTCTACTGGCCTCTAATAAGCCAGAGGGTATGAGAAAAGGTCTGAGAACCGACAGGGTCCTCGTCAATTTGTCAATTTGGATGTGATTTCATCTGAAACATTTATATCATGACATGTTCCCTGCGTCCACAAGCAACAATTCAACTGGATTTAATTGCTGTTTTTTTTTCAAAATGGCAGCTTGACTATGAAAATAATGCACGAATAAAACCAGAAATGACACAAAACAGTAAGTTTGAGGTTACTTTTATGAGGCCTCTAATAGTCCAACGTGCCCTGTAGTTCTTTAAATAACCATCTCGCAAAATTGATTCCATCGCATGTTGTTCTCATTGGCTGAGAGCTATAAGTGAATGCTCTGAACATGTTTGGCCTCAATAGGCAGGAATAGGGATGAGATAACATTGCACAATGAATTAAGTATTAACTTTCCTCCCCTTTTGGGTAAACTTTGCGGATACATCAAATGCATGCTTTGGCGTTGGAGTTTACATACCTGTGGAAGTTCAACAGAGAGCCTTGACATAAGGTGTGGCCCCATTTTTGTATCTGACCGCAGCTAGGACTGGCAGAAGTGTGGGGACAACGTGCACACGCACACACACCAGACACACACCCACACATGCAAACGTAGCTCTGAACAGCTGGGAGTGTTTGCAGTGTGAGTGGGTCCTTCGTTCTCCTCTCTGTCTAACACAATGACCCATGCACTGTCTGTGTTTGCACTGCACCTAGCTCAAACAGTGCTCGTTTCCGTCCCCTTGCCTCTGAAGCTGGCTTTTGTAAAGACACACACACACACACACACACACACACACACACACACACACACACACACACACACACACACACACACACACACACACACACGGGAAGGCTTGGCCTCAGGTCACACTCGGGAAACAGAGGCCAAGTTCATTGAGGAATCAACTTCAATTGCAGAAATGCACCCGATACATATCGCTCTGTGCCTTCTCCTCTGGCAGTTTTTTGGCATTCTCGTCAGGTTCACAGAGATATTACTTGGGCCCTATTTAATTACTTTAACAATGGCAGCCACAAAGACAAACCTCCTGTCGAGGGGAAGCTGTTACACACCGAGTTCACAAAGCCTGGGCAAGATCGTTGTCCTCGCTTTCACTCTCAGCTCAGTTAACTAGGTTAATAAAGAAATATGGACAGTACATTTACTACAGACTGTCTTAATAATGAACAAAAACATTTTCAAAGAACAATATATTTTATTGTCCTCATACATGACATTTATTAACATTATTTTAATATTTTTCTTCAGTCTAATCAGATTGAAAAAGAGCAGACCCTCCTATTGCATTAGTTTTTACTTTATCAGGATTATTGTTTCCGGTGATGACCCCACCATAAATAACTCAAGATGATTGCATCAGCTAAATGTCGGAAATGTTTTCTGTTTTTTTTTACTGTTTGGCTTTCCCGATTTGCTCCATCTCTGCATATGCCATTCCCCTCAACCCATCCATGCTGTTTATCTTCAGCATTTTGTTCGGCAGAGTGAGGTTTCTATACCAATGGTTTGATATGTTTGGATATAACAACGCGGTTTTCCTGTTTTGGCACTGTCAGTGTCTTTTCATATACCATCCTGACATCAAACACTGGGTATGTAATATGCAAAGGCCATCTGTGGCCTAATAATACTGGCCAGACTGCGGTGTGAAGAAATGGCACAAAAATGTTTCCTTAGAGTGCGGCCTTTTTCAGGCTGACGATATCCAAGCTTGATTTGCTGTTGATACAAGGGAGCAATTAGCTCGACCAATCATCCTTCAAATCTCATTGTGGCACATGCCAGGATTTTGTTTCTCAATGTAATATTAATCCCTGCAGGTTTAAAGCACATTGATTAGCTGGTAAACTGTGTCATTTATTTGCTAAAGTATCTCTTTATTTTCCTTAAATTGCATTGTACAGCAGCAATAAAGCACTGTCTAGTAATGGCCCGTCCACACAGCGGCGTGCATTGAAGCTTCAACGCTTCTGCCCATTCACTTTGAATGGGGTGACGTCACGCTTCGCCAAACTGAATTGTGCGTCGCTACGCGTTGCTCGCTGCAAGAGTTGAGCAATGTTCATCTTTTGAAGCTTCGACGGAAGCGTCAGCCAATCAAATCATATGCCAGTACAAGCTCTAGCCAATCAAACCGCGTGCTTGTGTGTCTGGGGCGGGAGATTCAGGTGATTGGTAGTTGGTCGAGTTTCAGACACGCCCGCCGGCAAGCTTCAACACACGCCGCTGTGTGGACGGGCCGTAACACCAATTGTATAGTTGACAAGTTCACTTTCAATTACATCTCAGTCTTCATTAGAAGATTGAGTTTGCTCAGTTGTCATCACCAAGGTATAAAATTGTGAAAAATCGGTCACATGTGATACAGTAGGTCACAGCGAGAGTAACCCCTGAAATCGTTTCAAATGATCATCTCGTAAGAATGAACATGAGACACAATAAGGTAGTAAGTGTTGCGTAGGAGCCGCATCAGTTGCAGCTTTGAATGAAATCTTTAATGATAGTGCTTTGTATTAGAGCAGGGGTGCCAAACTCAATTTCATCGCGGGCCACATTAGCATTATGGTTGCACTCAAAGGGCCGGTTGTAACTATATAAATATATAATATATATATATAAAATAATGTATTATATTACATTATTGCCTCTGAATTGGATTATTATCGGATTGGGTAATAACTAACTAAGTTTGAAAGCAGAAGTTCAGGGCAAATAATTGCAAGTCTCTTCAGTGCGCATGTCACAAAACGAGATGCATTGTGGGACAGGCCTCTGTGTGGGTAATAACTAACTAAGTTTTATATTCTTTGCAAGCTCTTGCGAGCCACATTAAATGAAGTCGCGGGCCGGATTTGGCCCCCGGGCCTTGAGTTTGACACCCCTGTATTAGAGGTATAGTAGTATGTATAGAAAGCAGATGATGATAAAGTAACGTTTGTGAAACTGAGTTATTAAACATACCGATAAGTCAACCGTCGATAATATTATATTGTTTGTTGTCGATCTACTTTAAGTGTCATGAAACTTAATCTTAATTAATAATGAAAATATATATGTTTACGTTTCAGGTAACATTGCTTCTTATATCCCAAATGTCTAAGACCAAATGTAAAAAAGTTTTTTTTTAAAGAAACCACTTTTGATATATGAACTTAAATTTACATTTCCATCTCAGTTTTTTCCAGTTAATGCACGTTCCCCCAGTGGATGGTTAAACACCAAAAAGGATCTCATATTTCCTATGATGACACACTGATGACTGATGACCACTGGTCCACTTCCAGACTGACATATTATCCATTTGCAGTTTGGTAAAATACCAAATAGCTACATGAAGATTAAAGCTTCACATACTTTTCATATTTTTATCATCTGATGTGCAGTTTTTCTTTGCCTAAGATGTCTTTAGTCCGAAAATATTGGCACAACATCTAAATTTTAAGAAAGTGAATGCCAGTGATCACTCTCAAAAGTGTGAATGCATTCTGAATGTGTTATCTGTATACATGTCTGAAGCCCATGAGCGGGACGTCCTGTCTCAGGTGGGTTCAGAGTGTCCCGGGGTTCTCTGGCAGCCTCGGGTTGGGCCTGGCTTCGGGCTGCTTGACAAACACAGGTTCCCTTTGTTGTGTCAGCTACACACTGAACCTTGCAGGGGCCTCACACACACAAAGGAATGTTTGGATGGATCCGTTACACAGCCACACACACGGCTTGTTTGCCTGTTTGACTCCACAACAGTAATCTGACATCTAAATTGGGTCAGGGAGGTTCTTGTAGCGCCTAGAGGCCGGACAGTGGATAAGGAGACAGCCACAGGAGAGGAAATGCTAGAGAGACAGTTAAATGGTCCTGGGTTAGGAGGGTCAGTCAGAATCACTTAAATTGTCAAGAAAAACGAATGTGCGAGACGTCGTCCTGGTGACATTGGTGTAAAGAAGCTGACAGTTTACCGGCTGTCAGTTTGCATACATGTGTTGCAAAGGGCAACCAGACCGCACAGAGACTCGTATGAACCGTTTTTCCAAAATGGAAATGAAGTCCTTCTGAGTAAACTAAGGCCATTTATCTATTAAGATTGTTTACTTGAACTTCTTCTCTTTCCAAGCTTTTCAAGGACATGAATCCCACACAATTTGCATGCACAGTCAACACACAATCCATTTCAACTCTCATCCTGCTCCTGTCCTCCGGTTAACCCCACACTTTTCTTCCTGTGTGTTTTGGTCTTTAAAAGCTCACTTTGTTGTGTCTGAGCAGTGAAGCATCCCAGTGAGCAAGGACTTCCTGTGAAAAGTGACTGCTATTTCAACTCAAGAGCGCTGTGCTGCCTGCGGTTTGTCTGTCTGTCGGTCTGAGTGTCTGCCCTCAAACTTCCCCCTGGCGCGTTAAAGGAAGAAGACATTTCCGTGGAGACAGAAGAGTGACAGCGAGTGTTGCCAAAACCAGAGATCCCTGCCGGCAGGATCGTCTCCAATGGAACTGAAATCAGAGAGCATTCTGTGTTGTTTGACAGCAGAGGTCAAAGGGCACTTAAGGGTTTCATTGGACTTGGCTCTGAGGGCATTTCTCCTTTCTGTCTCTTCTTCCTTTGCACGTCTTCTTCACGTCGTCCTCCGTTACTCCTTCTGTCTGGTGGCGGGGTTTTTGGGCGAAGATGACAACAACGGCTGGCGGACACAGAGAGGAGCCATCCTCCACTCTGAAGCCGGAGCCATTACCTCAGCCGCCAGCAGCATGACAATGATATTTTCAGTCATAGCATAAACCCCGTTGTAAACTCAAACTGCTGCGACATGAAAGGCTTACCATTTGGTTTTATTTTGCTGCGGTGCAACACTTTTTTTTACTACATGCTTTCCCTCAGAGTATTAAAGGATTGTCTCCTTTGTTCCGACTACCGTATAACAATTAGGCCGCAAGTGCAAAAGTAAAAGTCATTATCAGCTTCTGATGAGAGGCTGTTGCAAGTGTAAAGAAGACATTTATGTGGAAGATGTTAGAACGACTCTGAAATTTCCACATCACATTCAAATTAGATCATGAACAAATACTTCAACATCTAGGAGTTCGTAGCAGGAGACAAAGCAGGCCCACATCTTCACAGCAGCATTCTCTAGTCTTAACAAAACCAAAAGTGACTTTAAGTAAACATAGACAGAAATGTTCTTCCGTTCCACATGCTGTTCTTCTGAATATTCTTCACAGAATTTATTTGTTTTTGGTCAAATCGGCCACCTCCATCTCTCTTTGAGCCAATATTACAGTGGTTGGGCTATGAGTGGATTAGGACTTTTCCATTGACCAGCGGTTTGCAGAGGTTATAATCTTGCACCCCAAAGACAGATTTCCCGTTAAACCCAGGAAAAGCTGTCTGACACTACTTACTGGAATCTAGTGGAATTTGTAGCAAACGCTTACTGGCAGAGACGCAGACGCAAAGGAAGCTCAGAGAAAGTGGCAGATAGCAAATGTGGACAATGCAATTCCTCTTTTTTAGACCAATGGCGCATGAGGGCAATAAATGTGTCCTTTCTTTATCTTCATTTAGCTTGAACAGAATAATTGGTCCCAAACGTGCACATTGCTGGCGCCGCATTCTGTCGGACAGATAAATCATTCATAGCAAAGCGATTAAATACATTATATTGAGGGATATATTGGTGGTAATGGGTGGTTGGATCCTGGCACTCCTGTATGAAATTCAGACTTGACCGCTGTCATCAGGAAGGCACCGAATGATGATGTCTATGGTAATCACCGTCCTGTGTGTGTGGTATCATAAACTAGAGCAATATGTCAAGGAATTTTGGTTCAGTTTGGTTTTCGTGCTCACCACTCCACTGAGACAGCTAACTGTGTCTTTGTGGAAAAGGTTAAATGTATGTTGGAAACGAGCCCATATGTAGGTGCTGTCTTCCTTGATCTCAGTAAGGCTTTTGACACTGTTAAC
>NW_011357369.1:908920-920888 GCF_000735185.1 Notothenia coriiceps
CATTTAGATAAAAGTTTCGCTCCACTCCACCCAATGCAGTTTGGTTTTCGTGCTCACCACTCCACTGAGACAGCTAACTGTGTCTTTGTGGAAAAGGTTAAATGTATGTTGGACACGAGCCCATATGCAGGTGCTGTCTTCCTTGATCTCAGGAAGGCTTTTGACACTGTTAACCACCGAGTGCTCCTTACAAAGCTGACTTATTTCAATTTTTCAGCAGATTCAATACATTGGGTTAAATCTTACATAAACAGAAAACAGTGTGTTTTGGTCAACGGAGCCAAATCCCCNCATAAATTCACTAATGCTCGTAACAAGGTAACTCAAACAATAAGACAGGCCAAAGCTAAACGTTTCATCAATATAATTGAAGGTGCAAAAGGTAACGGTAAAAAAGTGTGGCAAATCTTAAATAAACAATTAGGTAAACATTCCAAACAGGAAAATAATGTACTAGAATAAAAAATCAATGATGCCCTGACCGCTCCACCCGGTTGGGGTTCCACAAGGTTCCATTCTTGGACCATTACTGTTTTCTCTGTAGATTAATGACTTGCCTAATGTATGTCCTGAGTTGAATGTGCAAATGTATGCAGATGATCAGGTCATCTTTGTACATGGGGAAAACACTGAAATGATCTCATCCTGTCTCTCAAATGTTTTGGACAAAGTTCAACACTGGCTGAACAACATTTGCTTACAGTTAATTGCAAAAAAAAAGTATGCATGATGTTCAGTAAACGACCAGTCAAAATCGTAGGATCCAATGTGTTTTTAAACGGAGCAGAAATAGAACTAGTCCCCCAGTTCAAGTATCTTGGAGTCATACTGGACTCAAACTTGACTTGTAAGAAACATATTAAGAAAGAAAGAAAGAAAGAAAGTATCCAATACCATTAAATTCAACTTGCAGCATTTTAAACAACTGAATTCAAACAAATTACAAACTATAAACAAATTAGACCTTTCTTAACTGTCAATGCTGCAAAGTCATACCTCCACTGTATGATTCTATCCCACATTGAATACTGTTTGACAAACTGGTCGTTTGCTTGTGCCACAAACCTGAAACCCATAGAACAGCTGTACAAGAGAACTATCAAGGTGTTTGACAGAAAGCCAAATTCATACCACCACTACCATCCTTGATAAACAAAATGTCTTAAATTTTGACAATTTTAAGTCTTTTAAAAGTATGTGTCTTATTTATAAATGTTTACATGGACTGACCCCCCTCCCTTAGGGGAATTCATCCACAAAAACACACTGGACACTGCAATAGGTCAGAAACCAGAGGAGACTGTGAGGTCCACCGTAGAAGGACCACTTTTGGACAAAATGTCCTCTCCATTAAAGGCAGATCTTTGTGGAATAGCCTCCCAACTGAGATACGGGATTGTCCCTCTCTCAATAGTTTTAAAGGTCAACTAAAAGAATGGTTGAGAAACAAACAGACATGCAATCACCACTAAATGCACTTTAACACAGGGGTATCTCCTCTTGCACTTTATGTAGCTCTTTTATCTTCTCTTGCATCTTAAAGATGCAAGAGAAGATAAAAGAGCTACATAAAGTGCAAGAGGAGATACCCCTGTGTTAAAGTGCATTTAGTGGTGATTGCATGTCTGTTTGTTTCTCANCTTTACTTCTTCCTTCTTCTCGTGTCTTATGGCCTTGGTGTATTCTCATGTTCCGATGTTAACCCAGCTTCCCCAAATGTCTTTCTTTTTGGTGTCTATATACGCCGGGATCCGGAGTCATGGATGATCCTGCGGTCCTGTGTCATGGATCCCGAGTCCTGGATCTTGAGTCGTGGATTGATATCCTCGTGGATTCATCTTCTTATTATAGACACATGCATTTCCAAACATTTGGACTACCTATGTTGCAAATGTATTATCTTTTCAATTTACACACGGCATCTATTGCACGTCTGTCCGTCCTGGGAGAGGGATCCCTCCTCTGTTGCTCTCCCTGAGGTTTCTCCCATTTTTCGCTTTAAACTCTGGGTTTTCTCTGGAAGTTTTTCCTTGTACGATGTGAGGGTCTAAGGACAGAGGATGTCGTATTGTCATACTGATATTCTGTACAAACTGTGAAATCCACTGAGACAAATGTAACATTTGTGATATTGGGCTATATAAATAAACATTGATTGATATGTAAATATATTGCTATTTTTTCTGCTCCTTTCTTTAAAATAAAAAAAGTATTCTTCTTTCTATGTCTTTGTATGCACCATTGTATGCAAATTCCTCATGTGTAAACCTACTTGGTTATAAAACGGATAAAATAAGACTTCTCTCAGATTCAGAGAGAAGTCTTATTTGAACATTAAAGAACAGCACCAAATGAGTGAGGATCTAGCTGTTCTTGGCATGAGTGCTGTTTATTAATTATGGAAATTGAGGATTTCAATCGTATTTTGTCTCTGCATTTAACTAATCCTAGTATTAGGAGCAGTAGGCAGCAATTATATGGGTACATCGGTACTTGGTTGGATAGGGACTTGAACCAGCAATCCTTCAGTTCCCTAGACAAGTGCCTACAGACTGAGCTGCTGTCCGGGAAATAACTGAATCTGAATCCATTCAGTGATGCATAAATCAATAAATGACTGAATATTGAAAGTAATGTAAATTTATTCGTAAACTATAAAAACTGCATACAAAAATCTGACTGTAGATTTGTCAAGAAAGACACACTAATAGCAAATTCAAATATACTGAAAATGTACTTTCCTAACCGATGGTCTATCGGCACCTATTTTAATAAAAAAATAATAACATAATTCCCTGTTTTTCCTTAGTTTTATAAGTCAAGAGACTGGCTTATAGTTGAAAACGTATTTAAATATATGATATTTTTGCAAATATATAATGTATGCCGAATTAATAGTGTTTTTTCAACAAGGGAAAAAATGTTGAATTGTGTTGGATATATTCTATAATTTTTTAGATTAGCCACGTAATTCATAAAAATGTACGTTTTTTGATAACGTTTGGCTTGACGTTATTGTTTACAGGCACGGGGGTGTTAGCTCAGTCTGGGAATCTACCTTCATTATGTCCTGACAGAAAGTGTGTACGGAAGTGAGCGAAGCGAGGTCCAGCTGTCTGACGGAGAGCAGCGAGCTGTCTGCCCTGGTCTCCTGCTGGATCTCCCGGGCTGCCTCCTCAGCACTGCTCCGGTCCCGACAGGCCATTATGACACGGCCCTTGAGCCTCACAATGCCCGCTGCCGTGGCTCTCCCTATCCCGCTGTTAGCACCGGTCACTATCACGGTCTTCCCGTTCATCATGTCACGTGATTATGTCTTCAATGTCGAGGCTTGCTTGGTAGCACATGTATGCTGGTTCGGCGCCACTCGATGATGTTGTATGCTTGAAATAGTGGCTCTGGGGAGCAGCTTTACTCGACATTGAGAAACGGCCACAGTGCGGATGTTCAGTTGACAGACACTAACAACGACAACTCGTGTTTACTACCCACAATTCATAACGGGCAACAGTTGCCTTCATGGTACCTGGTAAAAGTGTCTATTCAATGAATTGACTGGGATTCGATTGCATTATCCTTTGTTTTACCATTGAAGAAGTACTCATAATGTATAGTTCGGTGAAAGTAGCAATACTAAATTGCTACTTTCACATTTAATTGCAGTTTAAAGTAAAAATTAACATATTTGCTTTTGAAATGTGAGTAGAAGTATAAATTAGCATGTTATGGAAATACTCACACTTTTTTGTGGCTGTCACTTGGCAGTTGTCTTGAGTCGTGGCTGTCCTTGTTGCTGTGCACCTGCCTGACGCTCTCCTTACTGCTTCTTTGATGGCAGCCAGAGGATTGTTCATCTTCTTCTAAATAGACACATGATGTTTTCTAGTGTTTGGCCTACCTATGTTGTACATTTATTATCTTTTCAATTTACATACAACATCCATTGCAAGTCTGTCCAATCCTGGGAGAGGGTTCCTTCATCTGTTGCTCTCCCCAAGGTTTCTTCCGTTTTTTCCCCATCAAATGTTGGGTTTTGTTGCAAGTTTTTCCTTGTCCGGTGTGAGGGTCCACGGACAGATGGTGTTGTATTCATAATATGTGCGTGTTAAATGATGTCACTCATATGCTGTTAATGCAGGTTTTGCTTTGCCTTCAATGTAGCCTAGAAAAGCAAAAGGCACTGGTAATTGGTACTCCCAGTTTACTGGGATGGGGTTCGATTCCCTGCGGTGTCCTGCTGGTTTCTTTGGCATGTACATGAAAGACCATACCTTTTTTTGCCTGAAAAAGGTGAAGAAGCATCTAAAACTGCATATAACATTGATAGCATCCTGTTACTTAAATACATATGCCAGATGAAGGCTGTTGGAGCTATATATCTCTTTATATTATTTACTAGTTTAACATTTATTCTCTTGCTGTTTTATAGTGTTTATTGTAAATGTATTCTTAGTTAGTCTCATAAGTTAAAGTAGTTTCTATGCTTTTATTTTGAAGGCATGTTTTGGGCACTGGGTGATTAGAGCACCTGGTGTAATTGTATATATTGGAGACAGGTGGGAGTGGAAGCCAGAGCACTAGTAGGCAAACGGTGTTTCGAGCCACAGGGTTTTCCAACCACAGGAAAGGAAAGCCATAGGAAAGGCTTAAGGAACAAACCATAGGAAACCTGTTCATTGTCAATGATATTGGATCATAGTAAATGTACAACGGAGAATCTTGTCTGGACCTGGATCCTTGCCCTGCGTAAGATCTGCCAACTAGTGCCTCAGCGGCTGTATTATTTTAAGTTAATTATCTGTTTTATTTCTATATGATTTTGGCCGCTACAAAGGCTAAAGATTACAGGATGAGTGACGCTTTGCTTGATCTCCATAACGCAGAGAAGGAAGACAGCGCATCCATGCTTCACAAGCTTCTTACAACTTTTGTACATGTACCAGTCAGTGATGCTAACGTAACGGGAAGGCAAGTTAATGTATTATTTATATGTTGAACTTAAAATATATGATAATGTGACAGTCTGTAACATGCCCATGAAAACATATACATAAAAGGCTGGCTAAAGCTAACGTTTGGAGTTGGTGACAACGTATTCTAGTTAGCTATAGCTTAACGATTTATTAAATAATATTGCGCAAAAGTAACGTTGACACATTCACTGCACATCTGGTCCTCAGATGGAGTGCCCAGAATCTGCTCTGCGGCTCCGACTGAGTTCTGCTCTGCATATCCGAGCGGCACGTTCCAACCTCTTTATAAACAGTCGATGGTACCCACCGTAACAACAGCGCTCTGCATTCACCAACGGTCCAGTCCAAAATAATCAACTTTTTTTAAAATGTTGCAACAAATTTGCGCAGCTTACAGCATTTACACGCATTTTCAGCAGGAAATTTTCTTTTTCAAATCGACCTTTTTTTTGTTTATTATAGAAAGCGTTTGAGGGCAGCCGTTTGTGACGAGACAAAACGCATACAAAAACAAAATGCATTTTTCTTACATGACTTTATTTAAAAAAAATGCAATCTATAAAAAGAAACATGACACTAAATGAAACATTGAGATCACATTAAGACTACATCATCATGTTCCATAGCAACGGATCGCATAGGATTGAACTTTACCAACTCATGTGGTGGAAACTCCATAGAAAGTTCGGTAGCACTTTACAATAAGACTACCCTTATAAAGGAATCATAAAGGGTTTATAATTAGGTTATGAATTAGGTTGTAAACATTTTATTAATCATTAAGAACCATTTATAAACCAGTTCTAACATAGGCACACATACATCAACACAGGGTCACTATTTGGCAAGATGACTAAGCCTTATATTGGCTACTTAGCGAGAATCAACTCAGTGAGCAACAGATACCAAGGATGCTGGCTGATGAAGAAGACTAAGTAAGCTATGTAGCCAATATAAGGCTTAGCAACAGATAAATGTTGGCTCACTATTTGGCAATCAACCGGTCACAGTTGCCCTGTTTATCTCATGTCTTATAAAAGCTTATTAATGATTTATAAAGTGTTCACAACCTAATTAATAAATGAATTACAAACTATTTGTAAACCCTTTTATAAGGGTAGTCTTATTGTAAAGTGGTACCGAAAATTCTTACTATTTCAACAAAACTCAATATTTGATCAAATCCAAACTATTCCATCTAGGTGGCATGTGTCTGAAAGCTTCATAAAAAAGTGATGACTTGTGGTCAACTTACATCTCTTTTAAATGTATAGCTTAATTTAAGCTTAATAAGAACAGCATGCAGGAACGTAATCTAATGATGTTTTTGTGTTATGTTGTTACTTTTGTCTTTCAGTAAAGCTTAGAAAAAGGTAAACCAGAACCATGAACAAAGAAAAACTACTCAACAACTTCCAGGAGAGGGATGTGTTGACGATAAGCATTCAGTTGGCAAATGTAAATCAAACCATAGATATACCATTATTATACAGACTCTGCGGTAATACTGTAGCTCGAGTATCAGTCTCTAAACCTTCAACATGCTACTGTAAAACCTCATCTCTTTGCTTTAGTCTCAGATTTCCTAAATCAATTGGTCAAAGCCTTTCGAGGCCCCGGTGGCCTGAAGCCAAAAGAAACAGCAGAGAGTCGAACCCTTCCACTTCCACCAGCGCTGCTGAGGCTGGGACTGCTGTGGTTGGTTTCACAGTTGGGGCTCTACCAGCAGCACTAATGTGGTAATAACATCTGTAACATCTGGGAAACATCAGAGAGAGAGCGGAGCTTGTAACAGACAAATAATCCTGAGTCCAGCCGCTGGTATGCCTCAGATTCCCATCACACCAGTAGCAGCCTACGGAGGAAAATAAAAACTGCTATCCCCTTAAACAAACTATTACCAGAATATGAACACATTTATCACAGCACAGTTAAGCAAAAATAACAGAAAAAAAGTGTGCGAAGAAGCTCCCTAGACGAGCATTCCAACTGTTTAATCAAAACAAGGTAAATGCTATGATCAGCATTTCATGTCAGATGCAGGATATTATGTGTTAATACTTAATTATTTGTTGTACTGTAATGAGTGACTTTGTGTACTATATGCAATCTGTTTGTATTATAAAGGATATTTTTAGTCTTGTTACTACCTTGATCTTTCAGATGTGTCCATTGTTTTTATCAGTAACTTAAGATACCACTTCATTTATTTATATATGTTCCTTTGGGACATTGTTCTGCAGGAGATGTGGTACAAAGTGGTAAAGTCTCAATATGCTATTTACCCACATATATTTGCCTATACTTACTGATACAGTACCTGACATATTTTCTGTGATGCAAGTTGCAACCTAAATTGATATGCGGCCGGATACAAATTTGCGAGGGGTCGGATTTGGCCACTTGGTCTTGAGTTGGACACATGTTCTCTAAAAACGGGTCTAGAACCTTCCAGGCCTGCTCAGCCTCCTGCCTCTCCTCCCAGGAGAGTGATGACAGCTGCTCAGCCCCTACCTCTCTACCAGGGAGGACTCAAGCTATAAACTCAAGCATTGCAGTACCAAAGCTGTTGGTTGGTTACAGGTGAAGGTGAGATTAACCTAGTGTAAGCATGTATGTGTGCATCACATGCTAAAGTGTCAAGTCCTTTGTAGTATCTTGTGCAAACACTAACACAGGACTCTCCATGATGACCTTACACCGACAGTCACACTCTTTCTGCGTCTCACTTTAACTAAATGATACAACTAAAGCTCCTGTTCGGACTAATTCTGACAAATAACTGAAACACTCTATTTATGTATTTGATATGTACTATGTATTTTTCTATTATTATTCACCTGGTTTTTGTTCTTGTAACTTTAAAACGGACCTTGTTTGGGCAAGATTCATTGTGTCAATCAACGCCCAGTTGGTTAGTAAACTGCTCAGATAAATGGTGTCTTTCTTTGAACAATGGATTTTAGAAAGTTGTTTCCAAAGAACAATGAGCTGTACAACTTACCAGTTGTTGTAAAGGACCTGTGAACTGTTCGTCCTATGTTTTTCCCTAAGGTCTGTGGCAGGAAACCAGACATTATGACAAATAAGGGGGGATGTTCGGACCTCACACCATAGCATTTGAGCAATGGAAGACAATTTGCCTGGATCCTTTACGGCTGTCAAAACCCTCCATCACTTCCTGCAACCTGATATTACTTTTTGTAACTAGATTTGAAAATCAGCTCATAAAAAGACAACACAGACATTTAGTTACTCTTTTTCTCCGCAGCTCCAGTGGCCACAGCGGGTGCATTGCCAGTAACACCCTTCTGAAAACGGACCTTTGCCCATCTCACCATCAGATGGCGAATTGATTACGAGGGCAATTGCCTAAAAGATTACAAGTAAATCGGTGCTGCTCATCCACAGAAACCAAGTTAGCATCCAACTGCTACAATAGTAGGTATACACTATGAAAACATGTAGTCCTGAACATTATATTCCGTTGTTGGTTAATCTGTTTCCTGTTTTATTTTTGAAAGTTTTATCTCGCTGTGTCTGCTTTCAATTCCTGTCTTTGTGTGTCTTCCCACCTGTGTCGATTATCTGTCCTGGCCTTAAAAGTTCCACCTTTTCCACATTATCCCTTTATCCACCTGACCTTCTGTACACCTGCACTTTATTCCATAATTACTATTACTTGTATTAAAGTCCTTATTTTCTTTGTATATTTTGTTGGATTCTTGTATGTCATAAATCGTTCCATCCGTTTTGTTCCATTCCTTTCTGTTCCGTTCTGCCCTGCCTTGTCCTTCTTAGCATGTACCTTCAAAAAAGGTAGTTTCTGTTAAAAGTATATGTCTCCTGCTTTTGTATCTACCCTGCTCCGCTTTTTGAGACAAAGACATTTCCTTAAATACTACACACAGGAATGTTTCCTCGATAAATGACCCAGACTAATCAAATTCATCCATTATCAAAACTGTTGCCAGTTAATTTTCTGTCGAACTCTGTCCAAGCGTTTCAGCCCTGCTCTTTGGGTAACTGGATCATAACCCAAGGACATGTGATACTGATGATGTCAGGTCACAACGAGGCATGAATCCATTCTCCAAGGTCCCAAACCAATAAGACTAGGCAGTGTCACATTAGAATGAAGTGTTTCCCAACATCGTGGTGATAAGCTGAGGTCTTGCACTAGGAATAAACCTTGTGACTTGTGTCAGAACATACAGCACCCGAGCCTCAGCAACCGTGACCTGAAGGATTCAACTCCACACGCTGATTAAGTTCTTTATTTATGTTACATGTTAAACCAAAACCATGTCCCGCGTCACTGCGCTATCAACTTTCTGTATATCACCACTTTAGAAATCCTATCACACGCATTCTGTAAGGTTTTCCCCTTTTTCTATCCAAACATAGCAACAGCGGAGTCCATGCATTCCCACGTCCGAGCCCTAGCTTTCTCACATGAGGAGAACAAAAATAACAAAACAATTAAAGAACTATCTATCATCTAGCTAATAAAAAACAGCTTTAACTGACATAATGTATGGCCTAGATGACAACCACAGTCCCAGTGTGTCACTAGCCCAGGCCAGGACTCCGTTTTGATAAATGGAAGCCGCACTGGTTTTGGAAGTGAAGAAATAGGGATTGGTCTGCCTCGACTGTGGAGCTCAACACTTGTAGCTGAGCGCTCCCAGGACACATGTCCGTCTCCACCAACCCCCGACCGCTGTGACCCATCACGCCCTCTGCGACGGCCCGGGACTCAGCCTACACGTCGCATGAGGTTTGAGTAAGAGGTAGCTCTCACCTTGGCCCTCAGCTTTCACTGCTGCTGGGTGTTCAGCAGTCTCACAGCTGCAATGTTTTATATTTAAACAAGAACATAAGTAAGATATATGGTATGGTAACTGTCTCTGTCTGGTGATCTTTGAACTGCTCGCTGATTTCCAAGTTTCTAGCTAATACCGTTGGATATTAAGCATTTAATCTAAACCAAGTTTCAAGGCTTTTATTGTCATGTGTGCATAGCTACAGTGTAGATATGTCAATGAAAATCTTAGGTCACAGGCTCCTCCAACAGTGCAACACAATAAAACAGACAAAATAGTTAAAATAGTCAAAGTAATACCAATAAAATAGAATATAAATAGTGCAAGGAGAGTCTATATACAAGTAGAATATGATATATATTAGATCAATCTTTTTTAAATCGCAAACAGATGAATATTATGGATGTTCTTTCAAAAGTTCAGGTGTTTAACAGTCTTATGGCCTGTGGAATGGAACTGTCCCCGAGTCTGGTTAATGAGCAGACAGTGTTGTTGTTTTTGTTCCCTGTCAATAACCCTCTCTACTCCTGCTACTTCCAGTCTGGTCAGTGGAACGTTTACATGCACAGAGTCACCTGAACATGAGCCGAACTCCAGGTTAACGTTACCTTTGGTTTCAAGTAGGTATTAGCAGTGGTGATGCCACAAATAAGGAGTCATATCTTTAACTTAGATAAACGCTGTAACACCACGGTGTAGAAATATATGTACTCTGTTCAAGATAAAAGCATTCAATTATTAGCATTAATGACTAATACAAGTCCACAGCCCATTTCATAAAATATATATCATACTATTGAATTATTGTATTACATTTATTGATGTGTTCATCCTTTAAATAGTAATTAAGTTACTAAATATACTCTAGTGTAGCTTCATACTTCAACACTTTCTTAACTTGCTAAATTATCTTTTAAACATACAAACATTGTATGTAAAATTCCTTGAACGATTCGAACCGGATAAAGAGACGATTTAATTTATATTTTTCTAAATAAAGTCCCATGTTGCCTATTCAAAGTAAAGGGGCTTCACCTTTTTATGTATCTATCTGAGTTCCCTTTAAGCAATTGAGATAATGGACATCATGCATGAAAATATTCATGTTTGTAGCGCCTATCGTGCTTTTATTTTGAAAGGTAAATGTCCTTATCTCCATTCATCCTTGTGTTCTGTAGGCTGGGATCTTAGCAGTATACAGATTGAGTAAATGCAACCAGCTTTAATTAGCACTTTTTTTTTACCAAAGTCATAAATAGATTTACTACAGAAATTGCAACAAGTAGTAGTTTATAAGAAGCATAAATAGGTGATAACATTGTACAGGTCAAGTTATGTGCATGCAAACATGGCCTCTGTTTCCACTAACACTCATAATAACTAGTTTGAAGACATGGCTTCGTCTTGTACGTGTTTCCAGATCCTCCGTGAGATTTGAAGCGCCTGCATGTTGTTTCTCCTGCATTGCAGATATATCAATGCAAACACACACTGTAGTTTCCTCCGTTTACTCCTCCTCTTCCTCTCAAAACACACCCGTGATGGCTGAGTATTGTACCAAATGAAGATACAAGATAATTAATATAATGTATTATTGAATTGCACTGATCATCAGGAGCTATAGTGTTTCAAGTTTCAAGGCTTTTATTGTCATGTGTGCATAGCTACAGTGTATTTCTGACAATGAAAATCTTAGTTCACAGGCTCCTCCAAAAGTGCAACACAATAACACAGTAAATAGTAAAATAGTGCAAGTAAATAAAATAGAATATAATAGAAACAGAATATAATAGACACAGTGCAGAATAGTCTATATAAATTAATTAGAATGTTGATATATGAATTGCAAACAGGTGAATGTTATGTATGTTCTTCCCACAGATCAGGTGTTTAACAGTCTAATGGCCTGTGGGATGAAACTATCCCTGAGTCTGGTGGTTTTAGTCCGGATGCTGTGGTAGTGCCCGCCAGACGGAAGCAGACTGAGCAGTTTGTGGCTGGGGGTCTTTCGTAATCCTGAGGGCTTTCTTCCTGAGCCGCTGGGAGTAAAGGTCCTCCATGGATGGAAGCTCTGTCCTGGTGATGTTCTGTGCAGTTTTCACCACCCTCTGTAAAGCCTTACGATTGAGGGCGGTGCAACTGCCGTACCAGGCCGTGATGCAGCCAGGC
>NW_011357369.1:920933-940786 GCF_000735185.1 Notothenia coriiceps
CAAACACCCACACACACACACACACACACACACACACACACACACACACACACACACACACACACACACACACACACACACACACACAGTATGTCTGACCAGAGAGCCTCCAACCTCTGGCCTTCTTATACAACACACACACACTCTAATCCACCCCTTATCTCACCTTGTGCATCCTGCCTCTGTGTGTGTGTGTGTGTGTGTGTGTGTGTGTGTGTGTGTGTGTGTGTGTGTGTGTGTGTGTGTGTGTGTGTGTGTGTGTGTGATTAAGGCAGCGCTCCTTCCAGCAGCTAAAGCAGCAAATCCAATAACTGGCCTCTATCGACTGGCACACTCATTAATTAGGGCTTAATGCGGCTTAATGCCCTACACTAACCCCCCCACACACACACACAATAACTCCCACACACTCTGGCGCGCCTCTGCCTGCTGCTGGAAGTGGGGAAGATGAACTGATGGACGGTCAGATGAAATGCATGTTGAGGTGAAGGGGAACGGCAGCAGGTGAGAGGTTTGTGATGGAGGTGCAGGAGGAGACACAGAGAGGAGGGGGGGGGGGTCTCCAGCTGCAGACCCCCCCTCTCGTGGACACCTGCTGCTGGCTGGCGGAGGTGTGGGATGGGGGGGTTAGAGAGGGAGCTGACCTGGTGAAAGGACACCACCTGCTGGAGCCCACGCTTCACTGACACAACTCCTACACTCAAACTAAACTCCTCCAAAAGATAACCTGAATCCGCTTCCAGAGCAGTCGTGTTTGTGTCTTTAACCTGCACCGTACACACTGTAGACAAATAAAGGACTTCTGATTTCTAAAATAAACAAACAAATATTTTTGAAAAAAACGATATCAATCGTCCAAGATGTCATAAATTACATTTCTTAATAGCAAACAGCGGGTGAACTTGCATTTACTCAAACAGAGAAACTGACGTCATATTATGCAGAAAGCAGCAGAAGAAGAATACTCAGATCTCTGACTTAGGTAAAAGTAGTCATACTAAATTGTAAGAATACTCACAAGTACTCAACATGTTACTGAAGTACAGTAGATTTGCATCAAAATATAGTCAAAGCACCAAAAGTAGAAGTACTCTATATGGGTAACGGCTCATTTCTTATCAAATACAAATCAGAAACAACAAAAGACTGGATGATTGGAGATCCATTAATGTGTTTATCACAGCTGTTCAACTTGGAGCTCATAGGAAATACTTTATATACTGCCTGATATCTTAATAAATAATTATGTGTCAATGTTTATATTTTTTTGTTGTATTAGCTAATAATCTGAAACTGTGAAGTAGCTAAAGCTGTCGGATAAATGTAATGGAGTAAAATATTTGAATGGAAAATGTAGTGGAGTACAGCAGAACATTAGAATACTCACAGAAATGTACTTAAATACAGTACGTATTTACATTCCACTAGTGAAAAGTATTGAAAAATTGAAATATTTTGTACATCTAAATGCCTCAACTCAAAGGACCCGATACTGCGAGAGGAGTCTGGTTTACACATCACTGGTCGTCGTGGTAGTAAGCGTGTATTTGTCTCTCCAGCAGTCGTATTAAAGCGAGTTTTGCTGAGAGGCAGTTTGCAGTAATTTCCCCAGACAGCCCCGATAATCAAACTCCGCTCACACTCTCTATTGACTGCAGCTACTAAGGAGATTAATTACAACGCAGACACAGTTACCTCTCGGTGGTATACATCAGCCGTAGCCCACAGCTAGAGTCTAAACTCTGTGCTGTGTGTTTGTCTGTGTTTGCATATTTATTTACAGGTGGGAGCATATGTCCTAAAGGCACGGTCCAAAGGGAAAGCAATAGCGTCACCGTGCAGAAAACAGAGAGACGGTGATAGAAAAAAAAAAAAGAAAAAAGATCTGGAGGCAGCGATCGACAGCCTCGTATGAATGTGTGCGTTTTTATTATTAAACAAATCAGCTAGCGGAGCGCTTCACTTGAAGAAAATATTTATTGGACAGTGCATACATTATCAAAACGAGTTAAAATGAGCCACGGAGCAAACTAATGTCTCACTGCATATTCTCCCAAAATAACCACTCAGACTGGATCACACTGAGGGACGCTTTGACATCAAGTATGGAGATTTGTTTTTTATGTTTCCTAAAAATATAGAGAAGAAAATCTGTGTGTGAATGTGGGTTAAAATCAAAGAGTAGGTTTTAACGGTTTCTGAACACACACATACGGAAAACAAGGAATATTTGTATAATACTTGCTAGAAATCAAGAGTGAAAATGAACTAATTATAAAAGATAATTTATTGAAATGAATGAAAGAAGTATTTTAATAATTCATTAGTTGAAAATAAACACCATTTATTGTATAAGTGATTTAATGGCAAACATTGCAGAAAAAGCTGTTTTCAGACTCTCACATGTTAAGATTACCTTCTTTTATATATCATAATAAACGTAGTATATTTGTGTTACCCATGGCGACGACATTCATTTGGATTTAAGGACACTTTTCACCATTTTCTGACGTTTTAACGACCAAACGATTAATGCAAATAATCAGTAGTTTTAGCCCTAGCAGTTACTAACTGAACTTATATGTCGCTCTGTGCGTGTCCGTGTGTGTCCGTGTGTGTCCGTGTGTGTGTGTGTGCGTGCGTGTGTGTGTGTTGCAGGCAGGGGGCCTGGGGGGTGAAGAATACAGGCAGACGGCCTTGGCTTGCCTGGTTACAACCACACTGCCAGGGGCATGAAGGCTGCAGCTGCCACACACACACACACACACACACACACACACACACACACACACACACACACACACACACACACACACACACACACACACACACACACACACACACACACACACAATCACAAAACCATATTTCGCCCAATCCCAGGCCCACCGTCACCACCCTCACACCCCTCTGCTCTAGCTAAATCTTGGCTAACACACAACTGCACTCAAGAATGAATGTGAATATGTGTGTGTGTGTGTGTGTGTGTGTGTGTGTGTGTGTGTGTGTGTGTGTGTGTGTTTGTGTGTGTGTGCCTGGAGGCCCCGCTCCCCTCACCAACCTGTCATGCCAGTTGTTGCTCTGCTAACACGCACGCCTGACACGATGGTGACACGGTGTGTTTTGATCGGGATGAGATCAGCGAGTGTTATCTCACCGTTATTTCCTGTTCTTGCATTTTCTTGAGATGTTTATTTATTTATTGTCATTTCCGTATATTTCTCCGACTGGCCTCTTTGAAATGTGTAGTTTTACTCTTCATTAAACATGTCAGCGTCATATTTCTAAAGGACACTTCTGTAACTCTTCCCACTCAGCCCAATCCAAAAGAGTCACACAATCAGACACACACATCTAAATGTCTGAAAACACAAGTGTAGATATTTGATTGGCTCAATGAGTGTCGTGTGCTGCACCCTTAACAAAGGGACATTTAGTTATTATGTATTGTATTTCTTTTCCATAATGAACAAGTTGAAATCAGATTATTCTGAGTGTGTTTTTAAGATTACTTTTCATTGAGATGCATTTTTCTTTTCTTATAATATACAGAAGAATTTGAGAAAGAAAGAAATATGGTTATATTGCATTCTCGCTGAAGTTGAAACAAAATCAAAATCATGCAATAAATGATGATAAACCTTTCAATGTAGGCATATTTTATTTTACGGGTGCTGTGTAAAAAGAGGCAGTGGGATTAAAAATGTATTTCTACTAAATGATTAAACTGAGATAAATGTCAGGTTGTGTAAAAACTTATTTTTCCTTCATATCCTTATTTCTCTGTGTGATGTCTGTGTGCTCATCTGCAAACACCCTGTCATGCTTTTTCATAACACAGATTAACCAAGCGTCTCGTATTGCAATACGAATTGTAAAAACGTTTCTGAATTGTTGCGACTGTATACTGAACTAAAGCCTCTCGGGGGGGCTCGCTAAAATTAAAGACACTTTATAACCAATCACCTGGCTGGCCGAGAACTCACAGCTCCATGGTTTCTCTTTTGTTAACTTTTTTTATTTATTCCTTATTATATGCAATACTTTGTTTTTGCTGCTGCTGCAACGAAAACATATCCCAAGTTTGGATCAATAAAGTATATCTTAAGTGTTGGCTGTTTTTGCTCTTAAAATGTTAATAATTAAATTAAAGGTGGGTTAGGTAATTCACTTCAGAATCACTTTTTGTTATATTCCATGGAATGCTCTTAACATCCCGATAGGCCGTAGCGCTGTAAAAAGCACGACCAATCATTTTAGCCGGCCCGGATAAAGTAACTGGATGGCCTTACTTATCTCGTGCCCTCATTGGTCATGTGCGCGTTCGTGTGTGTTGGAGGAGGGGCTCTGTAAGGAAGTCTGAAGGAAGGGGCAGATTTTTTTCGGCTGCGTATTTTCAAACTCTAGCGCACTCGAGCTGGTTTCTCCATTCTTACCTACCCTACCTTTAAATTATGATTTGAATTCAGCTATTATTAGAAGAAAAACACGTCTGGATACTGACTGGTATCCCCTTGCCTCTACACATATCGTCTTTACTGCCACTGATCGATGTCAGTGAAGGAATTTGATTGAATGTTTTTTTGCGTGAGATCATCTTTTTACAATATAAATCTTTAAAATGTTATAATATTTAATACAAATATGCTCTTAACTTTATTGCTGCAAATGTAATTTAATTGGAAATGGACTTCAGTGAGGCCACTAATCACAATCATGTCTGCTTGTACGATAAGACAAAAATATAATGTTACCTTGAAAAAAAAGATCAGACCAGAAGCCAGCTGGGTCAGGAGGAAAGGAAATATATTAAACATTAAAAAAAAGATGATTTTATAATTATTTCAATAAATGTTAAGTCTTATTTTGGTATTAATAATAAACAAGCTTAAAGCCTAAAGCCTGGTCAGGGCCCTTTCAGGTATTTCATTGTTATTTTACAGCAGTATATAATAATATATCATGCTAAATATATTGCAAAAAGTGCTGATTCCAAACAATGTGATGCTAAATTGACCAGTAAGGCTGTATATTATTATTCTCTTCTATTAAATGTATGTATTATTTCTTCTAAATCGCAGGCTATATTCATTCAGAAATCAGAGACTGACTTTGAACAATGAAGTAAGATGTAGATTTTCTGCTTCCTAAATGAAAAACACAATAATTAAAAGGTGAGAGGAATAATTCAATTGAAATTAAAAAAAGTGTGAAAGCTGTTAAAGTCCCGTACAACAAGATCAAAGTTGCTGTTGGAGCTGGCGACAGGCCCGGTGTTAGTCTACATGTTTTACAGGAGAGAGTTAATGAACATCAGCGCGGTGAAGGTTCACAAGTTCAACCTAAACCCACACATGATCAAAAAGTGAAAAATAAAATACCCTTGGCGACGAGTTCTATTAAAATCAGATTTGGAAAGTGATAGAGAGGGATGTCAGAAATGCATTCAGAGACTTTGAACAGCTGTGGACGCGCTCAGAAGTTGTCTCTGCTTTCATTCTGTCTGTATTAACAGAGGTTAGCGCTCCGCTGCAGGCTGCTATCGGATATTCTCTGTCAAAGTGTTTGCTGCTGGAGGCCTGCTGACTCCTTTTAAATATTTGCTTTCCCGGCATTAAAGTGTATCTGCTGCCGTAACTTTAAACATTCTTCTAAAGGAGAGGCAGGTGTTTCCGCACTAGTTGTAGTTTTATGAAGTACTGTTAGCGAGTGTCACTGCCTGTCACTGGGGCTTGAGATGTGACGCGGTGCACGTTAACGCTCCAGCTTGCCAGCCTCTGGCTACAGCCCCGACATCTGAGCTGCAAATCTGTGCGTCTGTGTGTGTGTGTGATAGAGCTGTAAAGCCACCGTTTGACAATGCTCTTTCAGCAGGCCGCCCTGCGGTCGCTCCCGGCTACAGGAGCCAGCTGGGCAATGCAGAGATAGAAAAGATGAGAAGGAGAGAGGAAGATGAAGGAGAGGCGAGGACGACTGATCAGCGCCATCCAGAGGAAGAAGCAGAACCTGAGAGAGAGACTCAACGTCTTGAAGATTTCCCCCCTTCGCATTCATTCAATAGTTCAAATCTGAAATCTATTTATTCATCCGTAAAAAGTATATTGAGTCACTTACATCCAATATAATAGAAAATACATTTAAACTTTAAAAAATTCAATTTGTCTTTAACATCTATTCCTTTTGTCAGAAAGCTCTGGAAATGGAAAGTAGCAGCAGAAAGAAATGTCACCTTTAAATCTAATCTTTCTGCCATTTATGGGAACGCCTCAACTTGTGAACCAGGGGAAATAGAACCTGATAAAGTAAAGGAAAGTTGTGGAAAATGAAAATGGGGTATTTATTATGTCCGCTTGTAATATTATATGGGTAACATAAATAAAGTTAATATTCATTTAAACGTGAAGCATATCGGGAAAGTAAGTATTCCCCCATCTCACTCTTTTCTCATCCCTCTGTCTCTAAGATCACACACACACACACACACACACACACACACACACACACACACACACACACACACACACACACACACACACACACACACACACACACACACACACACACACACACACAAACACAAACACACACACACACACACACACATACACACACAAACAGAGGAGACAAATGAAAGCTGTCCTGTTTTCTTCTGCCTCGCCTCTGCCAACTTAATTTGCAAATGAAAAGTTTTGTGAGGAGCGTCCTTTTTGCTTCTGGGGCATGGCAGCACACTGTGTGTTTCGGGGTGGGGGGTGAGGATAAGGGTATGACAGAGGGTGTGTGTGTGTGTGTGTGTGTGTGTGTGTGTGTGTGTGTGTGTGTGTGTGTGTGTGTGTGTGTGTGTGGCAGAAACCCAGATGAAGCAGCCCTCGCCCGGGGCTCTCTGTCCGCCCGCGGTAGCAGCAAGCCTGTTCCCTCTTCCCCGGCCCGCCGCGACCATTTGTTCCATTAACCAATCTCCTGGAGCCTCTGGTGCAAACACACACACACACACACACACACACACACACACACACACACACAGACACACACACACACACACATCCACAGGCATACATACTTCAACAACTGCTTGCACAGCTCATACCACACATGGCCCTCCATCCTTCGCTCGATCCCTCCCTCCTCTCCTCCAGACGCACGCACCATCTTTCTTGGTGGAGGCCATATGGCCCAGTGAAGCCTGTGGATCTACAGGCACATCTGCGTATATGTTGCTGCTCCTTAAAGGCTGCACAGTGAGCTCACACACACACACACACACACACACACACACACACACACACACACACACACACACACACACACACACACACACACACTTCCAGGGCTGACAAACACACTGCTGTCACAATGTGTGGTTAAGCAAATGTTGGTGTGATGTTGGTCTTAGGTGTGTGTGTGTGTGTGTGTGTGTGTGTGTGTGTGTGTGTGTGTGTGTGTGTGTGTGTGTGTGTGTGTGTGTGTGTGTGTGTGTGTGTGTGANCTCTTAAAAACGGATAGGGTGTCTGCCGCACGAACACAAACTGGAAGCTGATTCCACAAAAGTGGAGCTTGATAAGAAAAGGCTCTGGCTCCCATTGTACTTTTAGAGACTCTAGGAACAACCAACAACCCTGCATTCTTGGAACGCAACATATATGTTTCTGCTACAATGTATTGGTCTTTTATAGAACAGTTTAACTTATCGTGAACATTCTATATTATTAGTTGTTCATGTCCTTTTAACTGTAGATATGCATACTTGCTGCTGTTGATGATTTTTATCTTTTATATATTTTGTTTTAATATGTTTTATTTTGTTTCCACCTTAAACTATTACAAAATATTGTAATGCCTGAACACAATGCTGCTGTAACAAAATAATTTCCCAACAATAAATTATCCATCTATCTATTTTGAACTGAGACGATTTGCTGGGGAATGTTCTAAATGTCTGAAGCCCTGCCTTTACCTTTGACACAGAACATGATAACCTCCTTTATTGTGATCCACTGAACAGGAGGAGCCTCGGTTAGACGTCCTCATCAACAACGCCGGCATCTACCAGTGTCCTTACACCAAGACAGAGGACAGCTTCGAGATGCAGTTCGGGGTGAACCACCTGGGCCACTTCCTGCTCACCCACCTGCTGCTGGACCTCCTGAAACGCTCAACACCCAGCCGCATCGTGGTGGTCTCCTCCAAACTCTACAAGCACGGCCACATCGACTTCGAGGACCTGAACAGTGAGCAAAGCTACAACAAGGCCTTCGCTTACAGCCGCAGCAAACTGGCCAACCTGCTGTTCACCCTCGAGCTGGGTCACCCCCTGGAGGGCAGCGGGGTGACTGTGAACGCTCTGACCCCAGGCATCGTGAGGACCAACCTGGGGAGGCACGTCCACATCCCGCTGTTGGCGAAGCCGCTGTTTAACCTGCTCTCCCGGAGTCTGTTTAAAAGCCCTGAAGAAGGAGCGGCCACCTCAGTGTTTCTGGCCTGCAGCCCAGATGTGGACGGTGTTCAGGGGAAGTGCTTTGCTGACTGTCAGCCTCAGGTTCTGCTGGACAAGGCCACAGACCGGGAGGTGGCCAGTAAACTGTGGGACATTAGTGAGGTGATGGTGGGCATCACCACGTGAGAGCCTCAGGAATGCTCATCCAAAGACAATTGTCTGAAATCCTAACAATATGTGAATATTCAGTGCCTTTCAGTGTTGAAATTAGTTTTAGGGTTGCACAATGAATACATTGTATTGAAATCACATTATGGACTAGTGCAATATTCCAATGTCAGGAAGCACAATGTTTGTTAAAGGCTAAATATGTGTTAAAATACCTACAGTACATTCAGGTGTAATACATTTTGAACAGATTTTCCTGGTTCATTTCAAATGTTTAATCATTAAGTTCATTTCATTTAAATTATGAAGAAACATTATTTTTGATGCTTGGTTGTTAATGAAGAATAGAGAAGCACATCCTTAATGGTTATGCCATGATAGTAAATAATGGAAAAATTATGAGTCTGTAGAACTTCTCTTCAATGCGTGATTTAAATAAATGTTTTATCGCAGTCGGATTCTCTGCAAATGGTCTGCAAAGGCTAAAATCCCAAACACCTCAATTGGACTCCTCCGTTTACTTCTATAACATATAACCTCACTGTTTAACACTCATGATTATGTTAGCTAACGCTCCAACAAATTGTTTGTGATCCCAACAGAGCCGGCCAGCTGACCAATCAGAGCAGACTGGGCTCTGGTTTCAGACAGAGGTTGAAAAGAGGTAGTAGTATGAGAAGAATAAAGAGCTTTTTGAACATTAAAGCATGGAGACATGTCCCAGTGGAGATACTAATATGAACCTATACAAATGGAAGAATAGGGCCCCATTAAACACAAGGAAGCTGTTCCTGTTTTGACAAAAGTAGTGCAGGAATGAGTCCTAAAACCATGACATGGGTCAGCACACTATCACTTCCTGTTCCCTTGCTTGAATTCAAAGGTTTTTTGAACATATTTTGGGTTAGATGTCTGAACTAATGTCTGTGGCTAACACAAGCTGAGGAGATTTCAGAATGTTGATCTACGACACAAAAATATGTCAGTAAATACCCCAGTGATGAATGTCCGAAGCTTCTTCATGTCATGAAAACAGCGGGTGCGTTTGCTAACAAGTGAAGACAACGGAGACTATTAAATATCATCACACTTACCATTAGCCATTAGCTTAGCAGTGGTGACGTGAAGTTATGTGCCCATGGTGTAGTTCCTTTATACTATAGCCTAGCGTTAGTTTTTTACTTCTGGAGATTGCATTTATACTTAAAAAATCATAAAGTGGTGTTAATATGTGGAGATTATCCTGCTGATCAAAAAGTCTAAGTATCATAAACGTCTGTTTGCCACAGAGCTTATTTTCAGCAATATTCTGAAATCTAAAAAACCCTAGAAAGAGGAGGAGAAGAAAAGGGAGAGGTGGACAAGGAGGAAGAGAAGGTGGAGGTGGTGTAGGAGGTGAATCAGGGGTTAGCTAGGCTTCAGTGAGCCATGCTGCTCATTCGCTGGGAATATTTTCTCTCCAGCTCACCCGCAGATGGAGCACTTCTCCCTGCAGGACCTCAGAAGACATAGCCACTCTCCCAGCTGTATCCTTCATTAGCACACTTTCTGGATCATTTATAGAGAGCTGGAAACAAACTCCACACAAACTGCTCCGGAGGCCTTTTAATGGCCGCCCCATTCTATTTATTTTACAAATAACTCCAATTAGTGCGATTACAGAGTTTAATGGCTTTTAATGGTACTGTAACGCTGATTTAAATGTGAGGGCCTCGCTCAGCCTCAACACATAATGGTTCAATTAATAGTACATTTAACTTGGTTTCCCTGAGCTTCTGTTGGACTCACTCTGTACAGTGCAATAAGCACAACATGTTCAATACAAATGTTTTCCTTTTTCATAATTATAACTCTCTTTATTATGCTTTTTTGAGCTTTTACATTTGGACATACTGAGCTGAGTTGTATATCTATAATGATCCTGTTAAAGGCCTCAGTTTCACTCTGATCTTTCTACCTTCACAGTGGGTGAGGGACATGAAGTAAATGGACTGAAAATCCTACATCAAAGCGATCATCAAGCCATATACAATAGAGGACTTCATGATTTAGTCCTAAAACCCCAAAATTAGTTGGCATTTTAGCAACCAGTTTGCTCTTCTCAAAGTCAAAGTTTTTTCAAATAGGTTTTTGGTTAGCTGCCTAAAGTAAGGTCTGTGGGTAATTTAAATAGATTTTTCAAGTTTGGTTCTACGACATCACATATCCCACTTGTGAATGTCTGAAGATATTTTTCATAAAAACAGAGTGGCTACGAGTGGCTAAATGAGATTGCTAAATCATATCACGCTGAGCATTACCCTCCTTTAGCTTAGCATTGGCCATGCGACCATGACTGTTAATAGGCGAACTTTAGCTCTTTACTTGCGATGGCATTGACGCTATAAAAATCACAAAGTTGTGTCTTTATGTGGAAATGTTCCTGCTGAACAAAATGTGGAAGTATCATAAATGCTGGATCATAAACAAATTTCAAATTTTTTCCAATATTCCGCACAGGGGCAGACTGGGATTGAAAATCAGCCCTTGACTCTGACCCAGCCAAGCCAACAGCGCAACTTAAATTATGACGTTATAAGCCACCGGCTCGGTTCGCTGACGGCCGGCCGTTCTGTGATTCTCCAGAAGACACAGATGGCCAGTCCGCCCCTGATTCCGCAATACAAGGACAAAATGCCATTGCTTTTTGTCGAAAGAGAAGAGATTGCGATGCCAACTTCCTGGTTGGCCTACCAAAATATGGAATCACTGCACCACTTTATATCGTTTAGATTTTGTTTAGCTACCTGACAATCGGTTATAACAATCAAAAAGCCATCAACAGAGTAGAGTATATTATTGTATTAAGAAAGTAACAGGACTTTTAAGAATGGTTGAAATCAAAGCAGATATCTTGGCTTCTAGTCCCCATGGGTAAAGCTCTAAAAACACTGGATCCTGTAACTCAACAGCATCTTATTAATAGAACCTTCCTGCCTGGTAACTTCAGGAGAGCCAATCTGCGTCCCGTCCCAGCTGGTGCACCTGAGAGCGAGGGTCAGCTCGGAGCTGGATGTTCAGGGTGTGACTGCTTCACCTTGTGT
This sequence comes from Notothenia coriiceps, assembly GCF_000735185.1. Classification (NCBI taxonomy): domain Eukaryota; kingdom Metazoa; phylum Chordata; class Actinopteri; order Perciformes; family Nototheniidae; genus Notothenia; species Notothenia coriiceps. The sequence continues at coordinate 932,619 of NW_011357369.1, forward strand.
TGGATCCATGATGGGGACATGACGCAGGAATCCTCTACCACGGATCCTCTGTGTGGGAGCTAAGTGCAGGGGGACCTTTGGGGGTCCTGGGTATTTGCTGGGAGAAAACGGCACACACTCATGTGTCAGGGGGGTCGAGGAGGGGAGCAATGTAGGAGGTGAAGTCATTAAAGGGGGCTGCCACAGGACTGTAGTTCTGGATAAAACCAGGGAGGCAATGAAGAACAGGCAAACTTGTAAGAAAATGTGTCAGGCGGCGGAGCAGGAGGGCACTGTGCAGAATGCTGGAAAACTCCCTGACATCACCAAGCCAACTCGAAAGAACCAGTGTGATGGGCCGACTGTTATCTGATCTTGTCCAAAAGGTTGCATTTTCACACACTGCTGCAGTTGATAACCAACTATAACCCGGAAATTAGTAATACTTTTAGCACTTTCAGGGATCCTTCGTAAACAATGTTTTGAACATGTTTTTTGTTTCGATTCCTGAAATAATAATTTTGTTCCAAAACATGAAATATGTCAGTAAATCCCCCACTGGTGAACTTCTGAAGCTCCTACAGTATGTGTTAAAAAGTTTGTTGCTAGCAAGTGAATAAACGTAACTACAAAAGGTTGGCACGCCGACTATAAGCCGCATTTAGCTTAGTGGTTGTGACGAGGCTGTAGTAGTTCATTTATAGCCTAACGTTAGGCGTTTACTTCTGGAGATTGCATTTAAGCCTGAACTTTAATAAAAGTGGTGTTAATACATGGAAGCTTATTTTCTGCAATGTTCCCAAACATTTTATATTTATTCTGTCTCTCGAGGGAGTAGTTGCGATGCTAACCTCCGGATCAGCCTACAAAAACAGTTCATCACCACTCTTCAGAATGATCAGATGAGATGAGGCTGTGGCTGTGGCTCTCCATCTTTTACACTGTAGGTGTGGGGATGCATGGAGAATGTTTCCAGCGCCCTATACCTCTCACTGACTAACATATGTGATATAACAAACAAAAGAAGCTTGCTCTTTATATTCTCGGGTTGTGGATGATTTAAAGCCCAAACAGCCAACCTATTCTCTAAAGAATTGGTAGTTTTCACAAATGCCAATTCTTTATCTGTGTCTTTCATCTTCTTCCCACCACAAGGCCACGGCAGGCCGAGTGAAAACAGCCTGAGTATTTAGTTTGGCTCCTCACCTCCAAAAGTGCTGCTGTGGCCTGAGACCGCCACACTCAACTTTTCAACTTCCCCCCAAGTGTATAACAAATGAATGTAATCTGTCCTACCTTTGGTTTTTTATTGTGTAATCATTTTAACGCTAACATTTGTGGTGAAGTAATCGGTGAATGACAAAGTACATATTTGGATTTGCACACAGAGACGTGATTTCCCTTCACACAGTCAGGCCGCTGGAAGTTGACATGCAGGTTTATTTAAGTATATTGACGATTTAAAGAGCGCTGGTTGGACTGCAAGCTTTGAGAGCACGCAGGCACAGATTTGTAAGAGCTGCGGTGGATCTGCAAGGACAGAAAACAGAATGGTGTCAACAGGCAAGAGGAATCATCTAGCTGCATTTGAGCCTGATGAGCAAAGCAAAGTGCTGACTGTCTCAGAGAGTCACCTGTTCTGTTTGAACTGGAAGGGAAGGCCGCCCCCGACCCCAGTGGCCTTTGTTAACCATAAACAGACAGTATTTGGTGTCTGCATTATCTTAAAAATCTAAAAGCATTGACAGTCAAATCACATCTAATATTTCTGCAATTGATCTATGTTGCACAAACGAGACTTCAAGGCCTACATACGTTTCAAATAAATTCCTTTAACTTTGTTCGTTCACTTCTACATTTCAACTAAAGCCGTGGTTCCTTCTTTGTCTGGTGTTCCCCTTGAGCTGGTCTCCATTCTATAAGAACCCCCCACCCCCACACTCAACTGTGGTGATTCACCTGCATTTCTTCTTGTGTTAAACCCTATTTCCTCGTATTTAACCCAACTGCTCATTAGATGAAGATCACTTGTTTAACTCACCCTTAATACATATGTATTTAAACTTGAAATGTACACTCATTGTCAGTGAAAAGACTCACCTCTGGCAGTTTCAACATATTTTGTTAAGAGCTTTCAAGGAGACACTTGAGCTTGTCTTTCATAAGCTCTGATAGTTCTGGAGACAGGACACCAGGAATATGAAAATTGTTTTAAAAATATTTTCTTGTGCAGGAATATATTGCAATCCCTAATCTTTCTACGTAGCCCCCTCAAATACCCCCCAGGGGTCCTCGTACCTCCGGTTGTGAACCACTTATTAGGAGTCAAAGGACCCCTGAGCGGCCTGAAATACCTGCTTTACTTCTTGTGACCAAAAGTTGACAAACTAAATATTTGAGTTGGCATTACAAATACAGTTGTATCAGAAAGTACAGGTTAACTAATTATAACAACAAAATAGTATTTTTACAATATTATTACAATATAATAAAGTTGCCATGTCCTGTAACATTCTAGTGTCCATGTACAGTATAGGCACATATTACATTGAGTAAAGTTATTAAAAGCTCTGTACCTATTAACTTCCATTATTAGAGAAAAACTTTTATGAATGAGATATTACCACTCCACCATGAGCCTGCATGGTATTGGGTTTACTGTGATCTGATCCAACTTTATGGAGGACAAAACGGCTCAAACAAAAAGAAAATAACATGAAATTCAATATGGCCTGAGGCTCCATTCAGAATGAAAGAGTTTTCAGAATAGGCATGCTGCGGGTTTGGCTGAACTTCAATCTATAGTGCAGATCTACACACCCACAATATGATATTTTTAATTGTAAGCCATTATGATAAGGCATATTGGGGTACAGTAAAATGTCTTATATAAATTGTCCTATGGTGTCTAAAAGACTATGGAGACATGACTTATGTCCATGACCCGTGGACTGAATAGCACATGGAATTTATTTTGTTCTCTCAAACTTTTTGTTGTCAAGATACTTCCATATATTGATAGTGCAGTTACACACAGTATGTAATCTGTAGACATGCTCTATCATCTACAATTGTTCAAAGGATTATGTGAGAGTGGTTGGCTTCTCATTTCTCACAGAGAAAGGGATTGGCCTTCCGCTCTCTGATGGGTTAGGACCTGGTTCATTATTGTTACCCTTTTGCACAGACTTGGGTATAACTGCATCTGTCTATGAGCTTCTTTTAGACGTTTAAGAGCTTCTTAAACAAGTTTGGTCTTCCTCGGTCTCACTTGTTTCGTATTTTACTCACTGGTAACTTATCGGCTTTTGACCCAAAGCAAATAAAACTTTTGGGAGCAAGAATTAGAACTTTGTTATCAAATGAGCAATGGCAGCATATTTTATATATCTAGGACACTCTTCCTCAGTCTTTGCTACGAATGGCCTCCTCCAATGTAAGATGGTCCATTACACCAATGCACTTATGCTGCGGATGTATCCTAGTTTAACAGACTTGAGTAATCTCCAGCCGATCACACTCAAATGTTCTGGTCCTTTGCCAAGATTTGAAATATTCAACACATTTAAAAGTCAACAGGTCCCACCTTCACCACCTTAACAGCAAGGCGACCTGTTCTTCATAAGATTAAGTAGGTCTTTCTTGTAGCTCATGGTCCACTGACTCAGTCATTTGTCATGTAGTGTAGCGAGCGGACATCCCCGTCTCTCTGCTCCGGTTAATGAAAGGTGAGCAGGAGCGAGTATCTGAGAGGAGAGAGCCCATCCATCAACTGGAAGAGTTTAGTGTGGAGTAGCAGGAGAGTTCGGCGGGGCCCAGGGAGCGCTTGTCTTCGGCCTACTGCTTGGCCAGAGGGATCTGTTTGCTTTAACCCGTACAAACACTGAGGAGAAGAGAGACTGGGCCTGCTCCTCTCAGTCCCTCCATGGGACTGTCCTCCTCCTTCAGTCAAACACACACTCATATTCCCTCACATGCTCTGAATCCTCTCCGTAGGGAGTGTGTTCTCACTAAAATAAACACAACGTCTTCTCTGAGTCATACAATGAGCATGTTGCATGATTCCTCTTTTAAAAGGCCTAAAGCAGAACCAACCACAGGCTTGATATGTGGCTTAGGTGTACAAGTGCACAAGGCTCTGTGAAATGAAGAAAATCATACATCCAAATATTTCTGACTGAATACCCCAATTTGGATGTTGTGATGATATTTTTTTGTACGGGACAACTGTGTCACAGTAAATGGTTAAAGCAGGAAGTGGGTCTGCAAACGGGGGTGGATGTTTCCAACAGACAGACATCTCACCTTTGTTGTTTGTTTGAGATAACCAACCTGTTAGAAGAATAGAAGCCTAAATCAAGAATATAAGAGTGGTGCAGTGCAGATGTATATTTGTAGTCCGCACCAGAAGTTAGAATCACAGGGCTCCCTAAGCCAAAAGCATTGGATTTCGGAATATTGCAGAAAATAAGCTCTGTGGCAAACGCACTATTATGATACTTACACATTTTGTTTAGCATAATCTCCACATATCAATACCACTTTTATGATTTTTGATACGTCAATGCAATTACCAGAAGTAAAAAGCTAAGCTAAAGGCAGCTAATTTGGACATTTAGTGCTTACCACTGTTACTAAGATATTATTGACATATTTGATGTCGTATGACTAAACATGAACATCTCTCAGCTTGTGTTAACCACAGACCTTATTTCAGGCAGCTAACCATCAACTACAGGGACCCGGAAGTTATAAAATGCTAACTCATTCGGTTTTAGGACTCTTTTTAGAGGGTATTTTAGGGACTATTGTGTCATTGTTTATATAACATTTGTTGAGTGCAGCTTGAAATGTTTAAAACAGCCCGTGCTCAGCGTCACACATTAGCAAGAGAGTGTTGTGCTCAGACCCAGAGAGATGGTGGCCTCGGCGTCCCCCCCGTCAGCTGGAGCAGCACCTCAGGGACTGGATCCACCTGCCTGATTGGACCAGGACCTTAGAAGTTGCCCGTTGTTAATATCACAGTGAATTGTGTGGACATCTCGTCCCCCCCCCCTCCCCCGGCCCTCTCCCTGCTCTCAGAGAAGGTGTCTGCAGAACATCACTGACTGTGCAAGTGTCACAGTGCGCTCATACCACCATACATCATGTAGGCTGTGTGAGAAACAAGCTCATTTTCTTCCTCTGAAAGCTCCACATGTCCACATCCTCCTCTGCACACTTTAACTCAGGATTACACCACGACTCATACAGCAGGGTCCTGCAGCAAACAGCAGTGACTAACAAATGGCTTTAAAGACAAGAAATGGACCAACTTTCTGTCAAATTTCCATCGAGAGGCCCTGAGAATGACTAACTTACTAATGAGTTAAATGATTACCAATCTGAACATTGATGCTGTGGCTCCCTCTTCTGTAATACCAGGGAATGGTTTCTTTTTAACCTGAGAAAAAAGAGACATTTTTGCATTGTCCAGAAAAATATTGAGTACTATTATGGTTTTTCTATTAATAAAATCCACTTATTCTACGGCTTGGAACAACTCCAGAAGAAATTAAAAAAATAGAATCTTACTTCAAATTCAAGTTCAAATAATAAAACAATTACAAGGGATTAGTTAAAAGATACTGTAACTCTCAATGGAAGGATCTTGTAAAATAATGATATGGAATGGTAAAAAATACACGAGATTAAGAAATCAAGTTCATATCTTTGACGATAATTGGGAAAAATGGTTGAGGTATTATACACCAATATACAACACAACACAAAACTAATGACCCTCTAGTTAGATGTGACAAGAAATGTAGCTGTGAAATGTTATGATTTATCCATTTTCTTTTTTCTTATTTCTGTTAAGTACATCTGTATAAGTGATTCGTTGTTCTTTTGTTCTCTGTTATGATTTATCGATTATTTTGTGTATTTTAGTTTGTTATGCTGTTGTGTATGCTCTGTAACTATATGATTTGTAAAAAGGCAAATACAAATTTAATAAATGTTATTCTCTAAAATGCAAAAAAGTCACAACCCCATCCACACATACATATCTTAACACTGTGGGACACTTCCTTTTTCAGTGTCCTGCTGCCTGCAATGTACAGAGCAGCTGACATGGAAGAGGTTTGGAGCAGGACTTCAAACCCTTTTATCACACACAAGATGAACTGTGGGATATAAGTAACACATTTCTGGTCCCACCTTACAATGAATGCTGATGTGAGGCTGCCCTCTGGAGGTAGTCATCTTATTGGCATTCTGAGGTTGGAAGAAAAGTATAAACTAGTTGGTGAGCAACCTGTACTGACTATCTTCCAAGTTGCTCTTATTACTGCTTAAAAGTAGTAGGCAACATATTTGTCAGGATTATGAGGAGGTTAGACTGGCACTATCACTCATTCTAAAAAAGTGTGGTTTGTTAGTTATAACATAGAAACTAAACTTGAATTAGGTTTTATTTACATTGTTATACTTGGTTAAGTAAGGAGAGCTGTAGACATAAAGGCAGCATGTGAGCAAACGAGCAAACACTAAACTGACCTCCCTCACATGAATCTAAGAGGGATATCATCTTTACATCATTTGCTGTGTTTGTTAATACATGTCTTTGCTCTTCTTTTTCCTTTTCTTCAAACTGTTCAATGAAACGTATAGGTAGGAGAACCAGAGAAATCCAGGAAATCTATGATACACTTTCTACATAAATATTTATTGAACAGAATCATTAACATACAAGTCACTTTGGTATTATTTTAGTTTCAGAAATCTACCATGAAAGTATTAAGGATAGCTTCTTCAAAAAATAAAAAAAACGTTGATGAAATAAAACCATGTACAGTAGGTGTGTGTTATGGTATCATCCACCCAATTCCCTTTACTGTGAATACTCCCGAGTACATATTCATACACATATACAAAGGGCTGAAACTCCTTTTACTTTGTCCGCACGAATAAAAAAGATTGTTGCTTATTATTAAAGGATGTTCTCTGGATTCAATCTGTTGAATATTAGAAGACAGTGAGCAGTGCAAAGAGCCCGTAGAGCAGGGCACACGGGTACGCCACCAACAGCTGCTGGCCCTCCATAGCCAGGGTGGAGATGAAGATCTTGGAGGCAGAGAGACTACACCAAGAAATCCCAAGCACGGCCAGAACTGTTCCCAGGAACCCTCTGTGGAAACAGACAGACAGCCTGAAGCAGTTTCACTGAAAACCAATCTTACCTGAACTCACTGAATCCTGCAAGTTTGACAGTTATTGCTGATTTTACAACGTGTAAAACCCAATGATTTAAATAAAAGTCTCTTTCCCACTGTAAGTCACACATGTAGTTTGGACCCCACAACAACTTGCTTTACAGCACGCAGTGGCGTAACTATCGACGGTGCAGCCGGTGCAATCAGGGCCCAGAGCTGGCAAGGGGCCCATGTAAAAAACAACAAAAAAAATAATGGAAAAAAATAATGATTTATATTTTTTAAATAGGAGACTACAAACAGAGGACCCCTTACCCGGCCATCGATTGTACCGCTGCCAAACGGATATGTATATGGAAAACGCTAGAACCGCAGCCCAGGTTATTCGGCGGTATCTCGGGGATAGCGAACACCCGGGACCCGCGCCTTGACAAACTTAGTGGCGGCCGTTTCCGGTTTAGGGCGGAAGAAGAAGGACGACCGACCGACCTCGTTCGGTTCACAACGTTGTCGGTTTGCCTATGGTCGAAGTTGAAACACCTGCGATCTTAGGCGTTACTAGCCCCACTTCCGTCCTCGATAGCAGATCGGAGCCGAGGCGGACGTGCAGTGAGCGACTTGCTGCGAGCTTAGCTCCGTGCTATATACCGATTTGTTTGTTTGCAGATTTAAACAGTCAGAGAATGCGACATGTCGTTGTGAGGAACAAGAGAGAAGCGGAAGAGAAAACTCGCGGATAGGACCCGAACGACAACGACAATGTGATATTACGCGTTCGATAGATGTAAAAAAAGATTAGCGACGGCTTGAACGACGACTCGGTCGATGTATGTCATTCAAACTGAATTTGCCAAGCGAGCAGTGCGTTGCATGTGTCCTGTACTTTCCCTCGTTGCAGTAACGCTGTCGTGTTTAACTGTTTAATTAAATCCAACGAACTAGAAACTCTGACGCACTTGGCCAGTTACGTAACCCGGGTATTATTTTTTTATT
>NW_011357369.1:940806-949017 GCF_000735185.1 Notothenia coriiceps
GTGTGTGTGTGTGTGTGTGTGTTTGTGTGTGTGTGTGTGTGTGTGTGTGTGTGTGTGTGTGTGTGTGTGTGTGTGTGTGTGTGTGTGTGTGTGTGTGTGTGTGTGTGTGTGTGTGACCTCAGTGTGTACATGCATAGTGATAATTGGTGAAACAGCCTGCGAGCAGCTGTGGGGTGAGAAAAGGTTGCGTGGTGTTTCGTGGAGAAAGCGGAGGGGAGGAGGAGAAGGAGGAGAGGAGGAAAGTTGGAGAGTAAGAGAAGAGGAAAAGGAAGTGAAAGGAGAGAAGAGGGCGAGGTGAGGAGAGGAGAGAAAGTTTAAAAAGCTGCAAAAGTCGGAAATATTTTCAGAGCTGTAAAACTGAAATACTTCATCATCCATCATTCGGCTGTTTTTCACAGTTCTTAGCAAGATCTCACATGTCCATTGATCGGTACGTGATCTTTTGCTTTTGTGATTTCTAATTCACCCCTGGGGGAAACGCCCAGTCGAATCATCATTCTGGAACAGATCTTGTACGTTATGATTTAAAGATCTCAAGCTTTAATGACTTGTAAAAAAAAACACGCATCCATCGGCCAACATTTTGAATCTGTGATTTGGTTGATGGGGATTATGAAATGTATTCTATTTGTTTTAACGAATTAATTCTGACCTCACTGAGAATCAAGGTGAAAGAGATGATATATTTTTAGGTCTGTAAAAATGTACGAGAAAAAAATTACATTTCGATGCTGTGTTATGAAGCTCCCTAACAGTATTTTCGACCTGGACAGAGTTTCTTAATGTTTTTAAGAAATGTCCAATAATAAATAAACATACATTTGCACAAAGCGAGCATATTTGTCCAATTCCATGTTGATAAGGTTATAAAATAGTTGAAAAATCTCCTTTTATGTATCATTTTGTATTGATACAAATGTGTGAGATACATTTACAATCAACTATGGATTATCATTTGATGAATCGCGATGAAATATTTTAAATCAGCCATAATTATTTTCTTTGGATATGCTTGAAAAAAGGCACAAGAAATTTGGATTATAACTAAGTAAAAATGTCACAGATCAAATACAGAATCTGAAGAAAAAAGCTGAAGATGAGTTTAAGAACTGAAATGAAAAAATGAAAAAAACTGGGCTTGAAAACTTTCCAAGTTTCATGTAAAATGTAAATGTAACATTTAATAATATGATTACTTATATAAAAAAGCATGATATCAAAATGAATCATTAACAGTAACTGGCTTCAGATCTTCCCTAACTCCATCCCTCCACCCTCCGCTCTATTTCCGGGCAAAAAAACAAAAACAACACCATCCGACATCCCAAAATAAATAATTAAGTGGTGCAGCAAAACATTGTGTGCTAAAACCCCTGTGTAGCTTGGCAATCAGCTTGCCCATGTAAAAATAAATCAAGCTGATTTTCCAAATGTTTTGTGCGTGGTGCGCTGTTGCCGCTCTTCGCAGCACAGATTGCAGGCCGATGGAGGGGCTGTGAGGAGGGCGGGGCGCTGGATATTGAACCCACTTGCACCAGCTTGTTAACACGTACACCTTAACCCCCGAGCGGCGCGGCGGGGCGCCACCGAACGCTCGGGGCCTGCAGGGACCCACGATGGTATATCGATGTATGGACGAGACATACTGAAGATAACAAGTGCATGTATGCTATTCAGTTTGACATCAGCACCATGTAGAGGGACTGAAGTACAACTGCCTGTGCACCCCTGCCTCCACGGCTTAATTCAGACATCATTGCAAGATATGACTGCCATCAGGCCCTGATAAATACTGGCGATCTGTTTTTTTGTTTAAGCTAAAAGCGATGTGTTAAAAATATATTTGTGGCATGTTTTCAAGTTTTGCCCCCGGAGTACGATCAGTACCATAAATACAATCATTTACTGAGTACCAGCTGCGGTGTGGATCATCGTAAACGTGAGTCATAACTCCTTCCTGTCTCTTTCCTATACAATAAAATGTATAATAAACGGGAAAAATACATCTAATTACGGCTCAAATCTAATAAATACATTCCCAAAACATACACCAGAAATTGTGGTCAAGCGGCTTTTTAGTCACTGCATAAAGTGACCTCATGTAGAGCTGAACTCTAGAGAGTTCTAAATATCAGGAGGATTCATCAACCAAGCGAGTGTCAAAGCAGAAAATAAAACTCAATAAATGCCAAGAGTGATTATCGTGGTTCAGTTGGGAGAAGAGAGAAGTTAGGTGCCAACTTCCCAGCCAATCCACTTTTGGCAGCCAGATTCCTACTCTGCTAAACCTCCTGAGAACATGCAATAGCAACCCATACACACACACACACATTAAAATACCACCACAACATATGCGCGGAAACATACAGAATATTCATACTTCACACTTCTTGACAACTTAGATTGTTTTTCTATCTATGAAACACACAAAAAGAGTCGCACACAGGCAGGAGACAGCTGTGACTCGGTAAACTTTGTTTTTTGGCAGCGTCTCACTGTCGACAGGTTAACACCGGTGGGTGGTAGACAATATGTAGTGTCAGGGATGGAGCAGGAGGAAAAGGGTGTGTGTGTTTTGTGTAAGAAGAAAGGTGGAGTTGGGTGGTGGCGGAGCTCTGGAGTAGAGATCCTGCAGAGTGGGGCAACAACACCCGCACACACTCGCCTACAATGGGAGAGCCAGGCTGAATGCCAGGCGCCCTGTGGAGACACACACCAACTGGGCTCCACACCTTAGAGGGGAAGAGACCCCCGCATCACATACACGCACAGAAACTGTAGCATAAGCCAAAGATGGAGTCACTTATAGCTCAAAGTAAATATCTCCGGAATCTCTCCCTATATCCACGAAAAGCCTGTAACTGACAATGCTTACATACAGACCAATAAACCATTCATAATATTGTAATCTTCAGGATTAGATCAGAGTTGTGTAAACAGTATAATCATATCAATAATCAAAATAAGAACTTACTCTGAAAGTAGCTTTTTCCAACTGCGACATGAGAAGACTCCAGTATTTTTGTGTTTTAGGAGGGGTTGTTGGACGGACAGCGCTTTTAGAACATGTGTCTCATTGGGGTTTTTACTTTAGATCGCAGCACACAGCCTCTTGCATCGGGGTTAATTCTTGTGAACAACCATTCAAGAAGAATAGCCCGATAAATACGGTCCGAACAGTGAACAGTGAAAACGAGGTTACGCCACAGCATCATGAATGCATGTAAAAGAGGAAGTACTTTCACATCATTCAAACGGCCTAGCTGCAGGACACACGGCTGCCTTTAAACAGGAATATTCTCATTAGCCATATACCAGTCATTAGGAATATTGTATTTCTGCTTTACTCAGGGCATCAAACCGAATGCTTTTTACGAAAAGATGTAACTATTGATAGATTGTCCTCAAAGTGCTAAACAATATCAGAAAATAGCAGGAACTAGTGCAAAAAGCGTGAAGTCAGACTGTTCATTTATCAAGTCTTAAAAAAGGACCAACTCAGCTGTGATGATGCTGTTGATCGAGCTACAAAGACAACATGAACTAATCGGTTTGCAGTTCACAACCCAATCAGGTAGTCTTTCTGATGTCCCAGTCACCTGAGTTATTGCAGAAATCAATCATTAATCCGATATATAAGTAACTAATATCCGCCTTTTGTCTTATACTTGTTGATCAGATGACTTTTGGGAAACATGAGTGCCCTAACTGTTTTCTGCGGACCATCAGAAGACATTCATGTGAGTCTATAACTAGACTATATTATTTATTTTCCGCACATTGTATAAAATCTGCCTTCTGATTAACTGGAAAATGTTGCCTCTGCACGGACAGCAGGAGAGAAAACTGCTGATGACACAAAAACAAAACTATTTCTGTAAGGACTAAACATTAGATGTGCACATGACGGACAGATTGTGAAGAAAGCTTCAATTATTTCTTATTTTTGAAAGGCCTGCTGCTGGATTCGGCACGCAGAGATAAACGTAATACAAGTTTTTCATTGAAATACGGCAACAGCAGTGGTTTTGGGTTGAAAAAAGATAACACATTTTAAAACATAACTTTTCATACTTCTACAAATTAGTTGCTTAATTAAAATTAAACAACAAAACCATTACCTAAAAAAGAAAACATTACCCCGAATGGAATCAGATGAAGATATAGGATGAATAAAGGGTGTGTATGTGTGTGTGTGTGTGTGTGTGTGTGTGTGTGTGTGTGTGTGTGTGTGTGTGTGTGTGTGTGTGTGTGTCGGTGTACCTGTGCTTCATGCGCTGGTGCATGCGGCCGTGCTGCACACACTGATCCTCCATACCAGCGCAGCGAGCTCTCAGACTCTTTACGGACTCCTCGAGGTGTTGTTTCTCCAGGGCCAGCTGCTCCAGATCCCCTCTGCACACACAAAGACAAACATCAAGACATAATCTAGAGAAATTATGTAAATGCAATAAAAACAGATATAATAATAAATAACAAAACAATCAGCCAAGATAAGTCTAAACAGGTTAGTCCCTTGTCTCCTCAGACCTTTAAAATCTTAAGATCTGTAGTTACTTGTTCTTAACACAATTTATTTTCCCAATTACACTTTCGCGGCCCAATACAACAGTTCTGCAAAGCTATCTGACAAATTCAAGTTTGGAGTCTTTACTGATTTGTTTCTAAAACTCCTTCAGATACTCATAAACTGGTTTCAGCACTACCAGTACCTGCGTTGTACGAATTGCCGGTCGCACAAGCCATGCCGGCATGCAGGGTGCCGTCTCACGAGAATTAACAGTGCTTACGTTCATGGTCACTAGTTGCAAACGGATACCTTGAGTCTACCATTCATCAAACACAGGAGCGTGATCTGATAACTGCTCAGAGTCAGACTAACAACTGAACACCATTTGTCAGTAGTTTCCTCCTCTTGCTGTCTCTTGTTGTAACCTCTCTTAGCCCGAGTGGGCCGTCCAGCAGGACTTTAACCGCTACACTGGGCTTGGACTCCAGGAGCTCAAACAGCCTGAAGCACAAAACACACCAACACCACACTGCTGCTAAACTACAGAACACACACATACAGCAGATGTAGGCTATGAGCCTTCATGCCAGTGTGTCAGCATGTATGCAAGTTCCTATCGTAAAAAACACATTCAAGGTGGCAGTTATTACTGTTTGCTTGTTCGTGTATTTAGTATTGATGTCCACTCATAACAAATACACAGGGTTCTCAGGACAGTGCGGTCTGGCAGGGCCAGATTGGGAGCTGTCATGTGACTAATGTGCAGCACAGCTCCAACAGCTGACAGGACACTGGGCCCAGGGTCACTCTCACACACACATAGACACACACACAGGCAGCCCAGATGGAGAGCTGTGCAGGCCTGCTGTGACTACTGTAGCATCAGGTTAACAAGAAAACAGGTCAGACTGCAGAGCAGTGTGTAACATGTTGACATGCTCTGTCCAAACAGCCTGGATAGATGATGCCTCATGAAATAATGACATGGATGTCCAACGGAAACGAGGGATAAACGGCCGAGCGAGTGAATAATTAACGGGAAAATACAGGCTTAATCAAAACAATGACCAAATGCAGATTTTGATTACCCTGTGAAGTAGCGTGGGATCATGGGAGATGTAGTCTCATTACACGCATTACAATCATTCAGCTTCCACAGGTTTCTTAATTGTTCCAGTGGCTTTTACCAGAAGCTGAATTATCTGCAGGTGTCCTCCTCTTCCAAACTAACCGAACAGATCAGTCAAATCTGAATAACGTTTGCTCAGCCTTTTCACTTGTTAAACAGATGTCCAATGAAAAGATATTCTAATAGGTCAAAATATGTAGTTAAAAATGAGAAAGATCCAAAACATGTTTCAGAAAGATTTCTTAAAACTTGGTTAAAAGTCAATGGACTGTTGTTTAAAATTGATAGAAATTGCAGATGTATCCAGGTTAGTTGTTAAAAACATTGGGGAAGGACACACACAACAACAGAATATATAACATGGCTCAAGTCCTTTTCGAAATGAAATGTTGCAAATACATTTGACTAAAACTAAAGTGAGTAAATGGATGTTCAAACAAAGGGGAAACAGCCCGAAAGACAAAATACTGACCGGCTGTTTTCTGTCAGCTCTTCCAGTTTGACTCCCAGCGAGCAGCACTCATCCTTCAGCTTCCTGATCAGGGAATTCTGGGAACTCAGCAGCCCATCCAGTTCTCCAACTGCAATGGGTCATGGGAAAGTTGTTGGTTATTGTGAGGTCAACTATAGTGGGTGACTTTGAGTAGCTGCCGCACAGACACTTCATTTACACACTTTTACTTTACAGTCCACACGCTCAATTAAAAATCCACAGGAACAAATGAATATTACCTGACTAGCATGAGACACGTTTTGAGTCAATGCAAGGTTTTCTGATGCTGTGCATTGAATACAAAGTGAACACACTAAAAAAACAGACAAAATTAAATAATGCTTTAAAAGGGTTGTGTTGAAAGGTGCTATATAAATAAACTTTCCTTACCTTGCTTTTAAAATGATATGCATATTTTATAGAAAAAACTATTCAAAAAAAACGTCAAAAAGCTTCTTTCTTTCAAATTCACAGATCAAACAAGCTTAGTGAACAACAAGCTCAAGCTGCGGTTAAACGTAAAAATGGATAGAATACGAAAATTGGATTTCCTTTATTTTCATTTAAGTTACAATTTATAAAGAAGAACAATACATTGTGGATCTAATCAGTAATGCTAGTATGATTCAATACAACTACCTGATGTACTGTATAATAATAAAAGTTAATAAAAACACAACTCAAAGGATAGCTAATTATCGCCAACAATACATTTCGAGCAAACAGCCAGAGGAGAACACTACGACATCGACACTACGGACAAAACTGCACGATTAAATCTAGTGTAACAAACACTGCAGCAAAAGTGAGATACATATGTCTCTTTGAATGTATTCCCAAAACTGCTTTGGTCGACATTCACATTCAAATCAAAACAACAGGCGGGGACGTACAGAGCACAAACACAGAGAACAGAGGATGGGAAAATAAAGAGTTTAGTGAGAAGGGTAAAATGAGATGGAGAAAGAGAGGGGGATTGTTGTTTGAAAGCGCTTTCTTTCTCCTTTCCACCCTTCCTGCCACGTCCTCATCCGCTCATGGGGGCCTCTTTCTGAACAATCCAACACTGGGCTTTCATCATTCCTTTGAAATGATCCACGTTCAGCTCTCCAACATATGTCTGCTCTTTTAAAAATAACAATGGCTGCCGTTTGGATTGAGGGAATGATCCACCTGCTCCTGCATTCTGTTACAGTCAACCCAAACCAAAAACACCAAGGACTCACAGTCTTTGAAAAGTAGCTCACACTTGTGAAGAGTTGCTTTTTTGCATACAGTAGAAAATAATCAGAGTGGGGGTAAGGAAAAGGAAGCGGGGGAAAAGGTAGTGGGAGAGCCATGATGAGAAATTCCTACGTTTCGATACTTACTTTATACCTGAAGGCTGAAATTTGACTCTACGCTAGGGCTGCTCAATTAATCGTATTTTAATCGCGATTACGATTATGGCTTGCAACGATTACGAAAACAACGTAATCGAAATAAAACGATTATTTTTGTATTATTATTATTATTTTTTTTTTTTATTATTATTATTTTTTTGGGTTTAACTATACTTAAAGTTCAGGGTAATCAACTGTTAAAAACATACTGTTAAAAAAGTTTTTCTCCAATAAATGGATGTTTTCAAAGTCAATGAATAATCGCATTTAATAATCGCAATTACAATTATTGACCCAAATAATCGAGATTATGATTTTTTTCCATAATCGAGCAACCCTACTCTACGCTAAACGTCTTAACATAAATGCTATTAAACAGTATTATAAAAGGAAGAAATCATGAATAGGAGAGGTCGATTTCTCCTGATGTTTCACGTAATATTATTAACTTTGGCTGCACATGTGAGGTAACCCCGCTGACCTTTCCCAGCTCTGTCCCCAGATGCCTTCCACAGAAGATGCATGCAGGGCAGAAATTGGACGCCGTAGAGCGTGAAACTAAACGACTCCAACTCGGAGAAACACACACGTACAGTACACTCAACAAAGTTTGGTCAGTGCTGGAAAAGTTGCATGAAGAATGCTAATTAGCTGAACAGGCTTTGAATGCGTCTGTCCATGCGTAGGCCAAAAAGAC
>NW_011357369.1:949057-986557 GCF_000735185.1 Notothenia coriiceps
GAGAGCTATCCAGCTGTCTGACGGAAAGCCAAATTCATTCCACCACTGTACCATTCTTGAAAAACACAATTTATTGAGTTTTGACAATTTTAAGTCTTTTAAAAGTATGTTTTTTTGGACTACATTTACATTTTTGGTAGGTCTGAAACAATCTGTGGAAAAAGGTTTGTCTTTTGTGATGTGATCTGTATGTATGATGTACACATGTGTTGCCTTTGTGAACATTATTATATATTATATGTGAACTGCTATTAAAAGACACTGGAAGAACAAAAAGAAGAAGAAGAAGAAGGTTCAGTCCTCCCAGTAGATGGAGACAAAGTAGGCAGAATACATCGAAACCCAGCAAGCTTTTGCCCTTTTGAGTCAAATACAAACATGAACAGGACATCCATGACGTTGTTACATTTTTAAAGATTTATAAGTAATATTTAACCATTTGAGATTAGAAAACAACAGGAAAAGACTGCAAGAGAGAGGAGCTGATCATGGGTTTAAACTCTTTCCTTGCATAAACACTTTTAAAAGTCTGATTGAACTGAGATGGTGCTTGACTCTGAGTCATGTGGACAGCCACTAGAGGGAGTTGTTGGACAAGCAATGAGGCAGCAGTGGGAAGGAGGTTCTTACTTTCAACAGCCCCTAGTAATGGAGCCAGTGGATCCGGCCCTCGCGGAGCCGGGGTCTGATTGTCCCCCCCAGTCGCTCCGCCATCTTAATTGTTGCCATCTTTGCAGGAGTGACTCGCGGCTCAAAATTAGTGCTGTGATAACAGAAGGTTTTAACTCTGTGGATAAGACCGGGCTGAGATCAGGTGAAAATGTGTCTGCATTGATTTTTGTTTGATAGATTCAAAATGTTAGACAGATTATGGTTTTCACTCATTAAAACAAAAGGAAATAATTAAAAACAAACATCTGTTGTTTCAGAAGATTAACTCCTTTACTCTTGATTATTGGCAGCATTGTTGAAATGGACATTTTGCATCATTTATGTCTTTTATCATGAATTGTTCTGCTCCTTTTTGACTTAACAAATCTCCAAATGAAACTCCTTCTCCCTCCTTTCTTCCACACTTTATTAATCACCATGAACTCAAGTCGAGACAGTTCTACCAGCTGGCCAATGGAGGCCCATTCCTTGCTTGCACGCCACTGCACACATGCATATCATTAATAACTTCATTAGCACTTCCTGACTGCAGCCAACACTGAAGTGGATTGGGTTGCCAACTAGCTTGTGAATATGTGTGTGTGTAAGTGTGTGTGTGTGTGTGTGTGTGTGTGTGTGTGTGTGTGTGTGTGTGTGTGTAAGGGGGGGGGGGGTGGCTCTTTACTCTTGATTGCACACCACTTTTTAAATTCAGAGAAACACATCTCCTCTAATACCAGCCTCGCCCTGTGATTGAAACAATGTCTGGTTCTGACACCTCACGCTCTGAGTCCCACCGGGCGTATCAGTGTACGGTAACAGTACCCCTATTAGGATTCAAAAAGAGCTTGATCAAAGATAGACATTGTGCCCACTGCTCCAAGTCCAAGTGTATTATAGCACCAGGTTCTGTTTTAGCATGTAACACAAAGCACCTGAAGATCAAACCTATCTAAATACTGTTTAAATGGTACAATCTCAGGCCGATCTCAACCGGAATTAACCGTCAAAACTGTCTCCTCTCATAACGCGTGGATTGATGACGTTAAAAATCTGGAATATAAAGTAGCTTGTGCTACTTACACAAACTGAATAATAATCACAATTGCACAGAGTGATCTGATTAGTCCCCTGTGAGGAAATGTCCGTCATGAGCAGGATTGCATAGAAGAATCTTTTGAAACTTTGCAAAGCCGCTAAGTTTGTATCTGTAACCCACGTTAGTTTAGTGACCTCATCAGTACACCCACAGTCTTTAGGTCACCACACTCCTCTATAGGAACTTCTGCATAAGAGCAACTCAACCTTACAACACTACGTGATCAGTTTTCTCCACACACTAATACATCTAGTCATTTTATATTTCTTCTATATATTTACTATTGGCAACCAGGAGAAGACCAAAAATAACAAATCCAATTATTGCAGAAATGTCTTGTTCTTAAATACAGATAAAACATTAATTGAAGACTTCATTTGTTATACAATTAAAGACATGTTAATAAGCCACACACTGAATGAAACCATCTATTATGATATAAACTTGGGCATTGGAGTTTACTAAGTCTATACCACATCTTCCTGGTGCATTAATAGTCACTAGAATATCAACTCTGCAAATGAAAATAGTCCCTAATAACAAATAGATATGTTACCCCCATCTAAAGAGTTATAGCTTAAAACCAGAGTGCTAAGTTTAAATAATGTAAATATTTAATACTTTTTTAATGAAGTGATATATTCATGACCATAAAAAAAATAAAAAAATCTGTGTGTTATATAGGCAAGACAAAAAGTAGCCAGTAAGTAGCATATAAGGAGTTGGGCTAAAATATTGTTTATCTTTTTGTCAGATTACCTGACAATCATAAAACATATGACCATCCTTATTCATTTAGAGTCTAACCCAGTAAACTTCCTGCTTTTTAAAGGAATTACAATTTCATTTTGTTGTTTTCCGGTGCACTGAGGGAATCAGCTTTAACCTGTGGGCAGCGCAAGCATACACACACACACACACACACACACACACACACACACACACACACACACACACACACACACACACACACACGCATACACACACACACAGAGACACACACATACACACACACACACACACACACACACACACACACACACACACACACACACACACACACACACACACCATTACATTCTCACTAAATACTTTAACAAAGCTCGCTATTAACCTCCGTGTCATTTCCATTTCAGTATCACGACTATAGGAGCACATTTGGTCGTTCTTTTTTTATTTTAGACAATCATTATTCAGTATTCACCCGATTCACTCACATGTTTGGAAGTGTGCGGCAGATTCGCCATGGTCTGCCCAGCTGGGGGTCAGGTTGGCAAGAAGGGGGCGCATAATTTCCCTCAATTAAATAGAGTGTTCTCGCGTGCTTTCAAGATCACGTGAGACACATAATTAATGTTTTTGTTATGTTAGTGTGTTGCAAAACACCTGTTTTGTCTGAAGTAAAAGATGTATGGAAATATTTACTATCTTTGTGTTATATCTAGGGGGCTTACAAGCTGTAAATAAGTCATGTTTTTAGAAACTGAATAATTTAACTTTTAATGAAAAGGTTAATTTGGTGGGAGGAGCTAAATGTTTAAAAGGTGCTGCCAATGACCCTTAGTGGGATCCATCTTAAGAGCTGTTTGAATCTTTTGAATTCACGAAAAACTATTGAATGTTTCCTTTATTTTCCGTCATTTAGCATAGCACACTGGAACATCCTTTATTAAAACAAAGGAAATAATACTCCATTCGACTTTTCACAAAACAACCGATTGTCATGACCGACAAACGCAGTTCATGTAAGTTACGGTGCTAATTAAGCGTTGTATATCTTATGCCATGAAGTTGCTAAAATGCTCATATGTTTTGAATTTCCAACACTATGTTTGGCCGAAAGGTGACTATGAACGTGACTATGAATGATACATTAATTACTGTACAATGATCAAATAAGGTCCACATTTTGCATGGTGTTTACTGAGTTGTGTGGTGTTTCCATACAGTCGGGTGTTTTAATGCTTTTTCTGTCTCTCTTTCTTTTACACCATTGCGGTCACCACCCACGTCAGTATAATCCACATACTTACTTTTGCTGGATTCTATTTACTACTCTCTTGTTGTAAAAGTTTACTAAATATTTCCCCATCTGGTAAATCTGCATGTGGGAGCACGAATACTGACGTGAACACTCTAAAATATATGGCTACTAATGAGATTATCTTTACCACAAATGCTCCAAAGATTTTGAGAAAGATAGAAATCTGTGTCCAATGACCCAGTAAATTATACTGACTGAGTGTGCACCAGATTTCCTACCCGTGTACAATCAATCTTTGCTCCGTCCAGGGCAATTCGCACATTTTTAAAGAGCAGACAAGCTGCTGCACAAGTTCCCGTTTAATCATACGGGTCAGATAGAAGTTTAGCGAGCAATATCCACGTGTGCCAATTAACACTGATCTCCTTCCTTTGCTTCATGTTTAGTTATCACGCAGGATTATAATTTACATCATGACAAATACTCCGTGGTTTTTACATACAAAAAAGTGAATACAGATGTCTTTTTAAATGTTAAATTGAGAACAAGAGCCAAAACAACATTACAGAGAAGCTCCATGAGCTCTTTTTGATTTATCATGCCTGTTTCCCCTTAAATCTCAGTTGAGCAAAACTTTTTTTTTTTCTTGTTGGTGATTCTTTCACTTGAGCCATCTCGGCTGTTTCAAATTCATTTCCCGCCCACTCGGCCCCTTCTGGCTCTGTCATTGGGGGAAACAGCTCTCTGTCTGTGATGCATGTGCCGGCTCACCAAAACAAATCAGTGGTGATGCCATTGCGAAGCGACACCGGGGGGCCCAGTGTGCTGATTCAGCCCGAGTGGAGAAGGAGGGGTGAAGGGAAATAAGGAGTGACGCAGAGAGGGACTAAACTGTCCATATACAGCCGAAATATTTTCAGGACAGCTCTGTGACAGCGGGAAGGCTTTGTCTCAACAGGTTCCAAGATTTGTGAGCATTTTAAAAGCAAAAGTAAAATGGAGGTTCACAAGTAAGAGGTTGATTTCAACTGGTGTCAATGAGTTTACAGTTAAGTACACTGCAAAATGTTCTATAAATAGCTTCCTTGCAAACTGTTCCTATTTTCCTTTCCACACATGTGTGCATTTTTTACAGTACTCCGCTTCTTAAAGATCCTTGACCTTGCCTGACCTTTGAGCGTTGCTCCACAAAGGAAGAGATTGTTCTGGACATGGACAATGCATGTTTGTCATCTCTGTGAGCAGTGGGGGGGTGTAAGAGATATACAGTCATCGTATTGTGCAGTGACTAGCGTGTATTGCCTTGTGCTGTAAATATACTTACTGTAAAAGCAAAAAAGTATGTTGCTCTGTGATAAATCCACAAGTCTGATCATAGATTATATGAATGTCTTTCCTGTTGTTTTCTCAGCTTTTGATCCACAGCACTGCCATGTTGTGAAGAATGTTGTATTCCCTTGATTTTGCAAATGAAAAGTCCTCCTGCCTTTGAATTATGTCAGCGCCTGCCCACAAAACAGATTTTGCAAGTGCAGAGCATCAACCTGTGAGTGATAATGGTGGTTTGAAGTGTGAGGCCAACGTGATCGTTTCATAAACAGAAAAGCA
Source organism: Notothenia coriiceps (assembly GCF_000735185.1). NCBI lineage: Eukaryota > Metazoa > Chordata > Actinopteri > Perciformes > Nototheniidae > Notothenia > Notothenia coriiceps. Next base: position 954,400 of record NW_011357369.1, read on the forward strand.
GCATTTTTCATGGCTTCTTTTGACGGCTTATGACAACATGTGATGAATAACACATGGCGTGTTGAGTAAGAGAACCGCAGCAGGGCTGTGGGGATGGCCCAACTGACAGCCTGAAACGGCAAAGCTCCTCTGGGTCAGCTGGAGGGATAAAACCCTCGAATGGAGACGGTCCAAGAGCTCTGACAGGGATCAGATGCGGTAATGCCCGACAAACGACAGGGCCAGGCCACATGAGGTAAACATTAGATGCCACATGCAAAGATCACTTGTGCACTGACACATGCAAACACATCGCACAGAGAAAGATATGCACATAATAATGCAATAGTGAATGCACAAGACAAATATGCACAAGCCACAACTTTATTCATGCTGCATGTGTAGGAGTATAACAAAACAAGATCTCTGCTTTATTTTGATATCCGTATCTTCAGACAACTGTTTTTAATTTGCACGGCTGGGGTGAGCGAGTTCATGGAGTCCCATGACCAAAGATAGACAGCTCATCTAAGCGTGTTATCAAGGCCTGCCCCACATCTTGTTAAGGCATGTCTGCCGACCTAATCTAAGCCTATCACTGTGCTCCGAGGGAAAACAAACAAGACCCATATACACACATCTACAAAAGCACTTGGCAGCGTGTGCGTTCAGCCTTTCAGACTTGTCCTTAAAAAGCAGGTCACAGGTAAAGTGAGGGGAGTCCCGTGACTTGTTTATGTAACAGCCTTTCTGGCCTTGTGTCAGTGTCAGGCTGACTTTATTGCATGCAAAAGTATGGGTCAGCTTTTCTCACCAATAATGGGATGAAGTGGCCGACCCGTGGTACCAGGGGAAAGCACGTGATCACTTTACCTGAGCTGAGATGACTCACCTTATGGGTGGTGCTGAGTTTTACGCCTCTTATAATAATAAAGCATGACCTGCTGTGCACCTAAGAGTAAACCACAAGTTGAATGGGTTGTCCTGAAACTTGTAAATAGGTTTTTAGTTGAGCTTCATTTAATCTTTTTAAAAGTTGTCATTACATTTGACACTGTTTATGTGATCTTTGCATGAGGTATTGGAGTCAACCTTGTAAAAGAAAATAATAGCAAATGTATTTAAAATGTACTTCTACGCTTTCATCTGCATTGATATGTATTCTAGTGTGTAGTTCTTTGTGCTTTTTTGTAAAACATTTTATTAAATATATTTGAGACTGCAAGTGAGCATGCAAAACATAGACACTGAATCAATTCATATAGGCACCTATAATACTCACTAAAATGTTCACAAAGTTAGTTTTAACCAAATGTTACTCTTGATAAAAGATTACAAATATGAAACATGTTGATTAACAGTGGAAGAATGTCATTAATATCCAACCTGAATCCTGGCAAGAAGAAATGTAGGGGTTCGCAGTTGTCTTGAAAACATTTGTAAAAAATGTTTCTTCAGATAATATATGTAAGACTGGCTCCACTAATGTCTTCTGCTCATTGATCAAATTATTAATTCATTATTAAATTAAGATTTTGACCGATACTGTAGAATGGAGAAGGAGATCCAGAATATTTCAATAATAATAAAGTTTAAACAAGACTGAAGTTAGTGAAGTAGTGCAGTGTTAAACAACAAATCTAGTATGTTCTTCTTTAAGAGCTCTGATTTTGAGATTTTTTAAAAGACCTGGGAATTGCCTTTTTAATATGAGATGATTTCCCAGACGTTTTTTGATGACTTCTCATGGAAAACAAACTGATTATCAAGAGAGAGGGAAGTGCTGAGGGGCTCATTTCAAAACCTCCTTGTCCAACATATCTGTCTGTCACTTTGTTGCTTGATGAGCGGATCAGATAACCTCCGCACTGACGAGGAGTTATTGATCCCTATCATATTATCTTTATGTGCCTAAAGGCCCAATATTTCATCATAGTTTCAAAGTCTCTTGGCGTTGGACCATTATGAGTGACATTAAGTATAAGAGCCAATACTTTTCAACATTATATCAAGCAATGTTAAAGCGCTGAGAACCGGTTCAACTAAATATTGTGTTCCTCTCCAAACACGGCAGTTAATTTAATACAGACCTAGTTTCACTTTAACATACATGCTGTCAGAACTCGAGATGCCCGATGAAAGATAAATTATTCAAATGGAAATGTTTCTGGAGTTCTGGGTTTTGTCTGATTATTGCAGTCTTTAGATATTAACAAATATCATCCTGTCCTGATAACATGATTGGATGATTTATCTGATTAAGTAAGGAAGAAGCATGATAATTGCATTTTTTCATCTGAAATACAATATCATTTTCATAAAATACTGAAGTGTAATGCATTAACGGTGCATTCAAACAGCTAAAGGTTTCAGCACTTGAACTCTGTGTATACGTATTGTATTTCATCAAGACGCCGAACTGTGTTTTAAAACTCCAACCTGAGCCAAAGTAATTAATGGGTTTTCTTTTTTAGAAATTTGAGACACACCTTCTGAATTCTCAGTTGTTCAAACTGTAAATGAACCAAGACTTTGAGTGCTGATGACTGCAGAGCATGCCTGTTATGGCTCTACCTCAGAGAGTATAAGGTAGCTGCTGCCAAGTAACTTGAGCCATATTAGCTGAGATTGGTGGGCCAGTGATGGCTTTTCCATGTGATATTTCTTTGTGTTCTTGATTAGATATATCTAGTTAGGGTTATTTAGGTGCACCCACTTAGAATGGTATCAATCTGGGTGTTCTTTGTCCAGTCTGTTTCCTCTGTTTCTTTTTATTAAGTTGGAGCTGGGTTTTTTCTTACCCTCTCAAAGGCAACTCAAGACTCTTTTCACCCTGACTGTTGCATTAAGGTACAGCTCACAAGATTTGCATTCTCATTTTAGTCCATAACAAGCTTTTCAATATATGTCAGTATAAGAAAGTGTAGTTGAACTTTATCATAGCCATTATTTTAGGTAAAAAGAAACACAAGCACTTATGATGCAGTAAGCTCATGCTTTAGACATTGTAATACTTGATGAACTGCATAAGATAGGATCTTTCCTGTAATGTTGGATGCATGAAGTAACAACATTACAAGGAAGAAAATATTTGGTTGTTTGGTTTGGTTGTTGATTAATTTAAGATTTCCTAGTGGTTGATATAACATGAATTTTGATTTTGTAAAACACAACATTTGTACAAAAAAATACCATGTGTCAATAAGTTTAGTTTAAACCTACAACTTGTAAGTATGGGTGTTATTTTATTTATTTTTTTAAATGATGGCCTTCAAAGGTAATTTCTACCAATCTGATGCTCCTTGGAGGAAACGTAAAGTGATTGTTCAATACAAGGGTGTGATGTTTTTGAAGAAGCCGTGGGAAAGGTAGTAGCAGGTCCACCAAACACATCACCGTGAACTGAACTAATTGAAGATTATGGTGGGGAGTATGCCATGCCTCTGCCAGCAGATAATCCCTCATCAGCTGCCGTCTGGACTCAGAATGAGGAGTGCATTTCATGGAGCAACTCCCCCCATGGAGCTGCAGAAACTGAGAGGCAGCCCTGTTTAATTACCGGCCCCGCGAACAACACTCAGAGCTGGAGGAATATGGAGACTAGGGTGGGACAGCGGACTCAGGTTCTTAGGGTGTCATGGGGTGGGGGGTGGGCGAGGACCCTCTAACTGTGAAAAACAGGAACAATGAGATTGTGTTTGGACTGAAGGCTCTGCAGCTTTGCCTCAGTTGCCATTGTCTCCCAGGCCTTTTCTTAAGCCCTCGCAGGTTACAAATCCAGACGCATATTAAGTCATTCATGCATCGGTCAATGACAGGCTGAAGCCCACGTAGGGACTCCTGCTGGGAATTTAATGAACATGTTTTCCAGAAGGACGTATAGCTCTGAAAGTTAACAGACTAGCGCAACGGAGAATGTGAGAAAGTTAGCGACAGCCAAGTGTTTGAGGTCTGGTGCCAGTTTTGGTTTACAATCTTGTTTGATTTCATGCCGTACTTTAGAGGGTGTATTGTCAGTAATGTTGGTGGTCTAGGCACTATGAAGAACTACTGATATCAAGCATTACCCTCAAGTCTCACAGTGCTCAGTTTACTGATTTAATGAATGCAAATAAAGTCCTATTTCCTCCATCCAAAGCAAATGAAGGCCTGTCATACAAACATCGAGTGTAGAAAGCAGAAATGGGACCCAAACAGCTTAGAGAATGGTCTCTTTGTGCATGGTGGCCTTATTCAGAGGCTGAGCGTGGAGAACTGCAGTAAAGCATTCTGTTTACAAATAAGCATGGCTTAGCGTGCAAAGGGCCTCCAGACACTCTGAGGTCAAGGAGCATTCAGGCAAAACGTCTCACCACTGCCACAGGCTACCTCATCGCTTTTCCCCGAAGCTGGAATTCACATGCTTATGGATGATGGCGAACTCCATTGAATTCTAGGAGAAGCAATGGGACAAGTAAGTCGTAATCCTTAATCTAAATATCAAGTGGTTTTACATTTGTATGCATGTTGTGTCTGGACTCTTGATCAAGCAGCATAAGAGATTCATTGTCTGAAGCAAAGTTTAGAAACAGGCTGTGGATGTATGCATTCAGGGTCTGTCGGACAAGAGTGACTTCTGAAAAATCTGAATTTAGCTTTTTGACTTTTGTTTTGTTGGATAGGAGACCAAGAGCAGCTGCCCCTGCAAGAAGAAAACCCTCCATTTGAATTACATATGTAAGCATTTAGCTATACATCACATGTTGTAGTTCAATACAATGACTTAGAAACTAGAGGAAATCTGTGTCAAAACCAGCCCAATCAGCTTCAAAATACTTTTTATTTACAATTTTCTTCATAAAATGTGGCCTTTTTTCAACCAATATTCTACTAAATAATTAAACAAGGCTAAATACGGCTGATTTTGGTACAACTGCTCTGATGTAGTGGTTGACATGTAATTAATCAAATAATTAAGGATGATCTGAAGCCTCTCTGAACAGTTTAATATCAAGTTGAAAAACTAATTTGATTGAACTAGCGGAATAGTTGTGTCTTTGTCCTTGCGTCTGTATCTGGAGCGCCAGATAGTGTTGAGGGCAAAACCTTGTGGTGCATCCAGAAACTCTCTGTGGTCCTCACATGTACTCTAGCAAACAACTCCTCAGAGAACAACTGAACCACCTCACGGGATAGAAAATCAAATCGCTTCGAATAATCAATCGAGTGTAAAATGTTCAATCATATTAGGATAGCACTCTGTAAGATATTTTGCATTGCAAACTCACATCCAATTTGTAAAAAACGAAAATGTGCAACCAGCGTTTTAAAAATATTAAAGTCACTTAACATTGATTTTTACTGAGTTAAAGAATAATAGCCTCTTTACCTGCTATTTTATATTGTCAATTCATTTTAAAGTCTAAGGGAGCTGAGTCTTTAAAAACTCCAAAAGACCAGAATGCATTGCTGGGACATGTTGTGCTGCATGTTGAGTAAGACACACCCCACTGTTGTAAAGAAGTTGGCAGCTGGCTATGTTCATATACAAATTATTCACGACTTCCATTGAGAGCAACAGGTTTCCATACTTTGTTTGACATGCAGGAAATCCTAATGGAAGAAAAAAGAGTGTTTGCAAAGATCAAAACAATGTAATCAGTGGTTAATATAGTCAGCTAAAACACAGTGTTTAGAAGTTGTAGATGGAAGGAAATTCAAATATCATTTGGGGTTTTACAACGCAACATAAAAGCTTAACAAATTGCATTAAAGAATACTTACCAAATATCCTAAAGAGGTTGGGAGTTCTTTGTGAAAGTCACAAAGGCACAACCTTGTTTGCCTTACTATTGCCCTGGGCTTGCAGCGCTGTGAACCCATTCACCCCGCCCAGTTATCCTCACCCTCCTTACTGCAGTGATTTTGTCACTTGAACTGCAGGGCCTGAAAGCTGTGCACGCACAATCTGCGGAGGACACGTCACAAACGACTCACACACATGCACGGCTAATCTCATTACCCTTGTCTCTATGCAGAATGGGGTCAACAGGGTTGTGTTGCTTGGGCCACGGCAGTGCAGCGGGATCTCAATGATCATACATTTCAGCGAGGCCTCCAAGAAACATGAGTCACCTCAATGAGTGCTGGTGTTCGTATTAATAGATGCTACCGAGCAACCTAAGTGGTGCTGCTTTGGAGCAAAGCATGTTGCTGGGTAAAAGTACTTTGTGTGCCCAGGATGAAAAGCCTGTGTTTACTGTCTGTCAAGTCTGGTATTTTTTAGAGCAGTTCGTGCAACAGGTGCATCATAAAATACAGTGAGAGTTATTCTCAGTGACAACTCCAATCACATTTAAAACATCCCTGAGGCCACTCAGTCTGAAGGATTGGAGAGGAACTGACTTGACTGCTAAAGTGATCCGAGCAGAGGATACGTTGTGCTTGATGGCTGAGAAATGGAAATATTTCTAAATAATTTAAGAAACATATAATTCACCAAATCTAATGAATGAATAACTGTCAAATAAATACATGTATGTAAAACTATTTCTGACATATTTTTTATTTCTGATATGATTTACCAAACACTTTTCTTTTCACCACTTTTTTTATCAATGATATGCAAACTAAGGACGTCCAATCATCCATTTTCCAAGACTAATTTCACTGCTATTTTACAAAAATACCCAACATTTTGAGTGGATCATAAGCACTTTATCTGCATTAACCCTAAATGTAAAAGTAAGTATGAACTTCATGCCTCACAGAGAATATTATGTGATGCACTGTAGGTCAGTTTCTAAATTCTTCACAAGAGCAGATGTTTGGTATTGATCAGTCATGGCATCAAATATTAACTTTCATTCTTTCTGCTGCCAGACTGTGGGCCAAATCATCTGTCACGCACTGTGTGGGCATTAAGACTCCACCATATGAACCTCAAACTCTGTTCTGCAGCAGAAATGCCAGCCCAGGATTTTAATCCGCCACATGAAAAAGACGAAACGAGGGCAAATAAATATGTTGTTTCCCCATAAACGTTACCAGTAAAAACCCTGTTGGCTGAGATAAAAAAAACTCGCAGTCCAGCCTTCACGCACAGGGAAGTGAGTCAGATTATCCATGCAGCCGTGCAGGGGTATTGGGGACAGAAGGCTTCATGCATCTGATGAAACAGATGAAAAGCTTTCCCCGGTGTGTGTGTGTGTAATCCCGTCCTCACGACAGTCGTCAGACCGCATTGTAGATTATAACTCGGCGGAGGATCACTTTCTAGGCTATTTGAATCAGGACTGCGTGAAGAGCAGCGGTGATTCGTACACTTCTCAAACTGCCCCCTTCCTCGAAGCACCGAAGCACCGCCACAGGCAGCAGCTGTAGCCGGAGAGAGTGCCTGATATGCTGCTTTTTTCTTGGTTTTCCCCTCACGCCTGTTGCACTGTGGACGCGCTAGGAGGAGACTTGCAGCTGACAGGCGACGAGCACATGGTGCATTATTATGGTGAGTCCACTGCAGCCTTTCTTTGTCCTACCATATGTGTGTGGAGTAGTGTGGCATTTCTGAAAATCGTTTTTTAAGCATTAAAATATCGATAAAATATATAAGTGTCCTTTGAGAATTGACTTTGTCTTTATGTAGTTTTTACTTTTAAATAAAATCATTCTGTGCCTTCCTATTCAGTCCATGACACCAAATCGTTATAAAGCTGGGTGTTTCACCATTAAAATAACTTTATTTTTGTTGTATATAAATACTTTATTGCCTTAAATCCTTTCATTATGTTTTGGTGCTATAAAAATCATGTATATTAACTAATCACTGAGTGTGCCAAATCTTCAGCCTGTTCTTACTGTGTATCCTGAACAGTTTTTTTGGTTTGGTAGTGTTTACTTTTCTAATAAAAGCCTTCTATGTACTGATACAGGTTACATATTCTATTATTAAAACTATGATGTGGAATCTTACCTTGATACCAGTATTTTTAATGTACTCTAGTGCTGTTGTTTAAAGTGTATTCCTGTTGCGGCTCCTCTCTTTGTAGTTTATTTTCTTTATTTGTTGCTTAGTTGTTGGAAGGTGTCAATTGGTTTGAGTTTCACTGTGATGGGAAGGAGATAAAGCATAAGCTTTGGGTTAACTCTGTCACACTGAACAGTGTTAATGTTTGGTGTAATACATGCAGCTGGTGAGTGCAAACATGTACAAAACTAAAGCACATGGGCATGAAATCTATGCAGCAAAATGGTTATTAGTTTCTCTCTAAAAATCCTTTAATAATATGCCATAGAAATACTGGAAAATATGATGATGAAGTGTTGCATGGTCAAAAAACAGGAAATTATTAGTTCAGTATTTCACTTTAGCAAATTCAGCAATTGTTCGAACTCCTGCTGTCTGAACCAAAGTCTATACACAAATATAATTTACTGAATTTAAATGAGACTATTGGGCCAATAGAGAAAAAGCTGCCTATAAGAAATTATTAAAAACATAAAACATCATGGTAATAATTGTCAAATTACAGCCCAAAGTACAGATTAAACGTATTTTAATGCATGTTCGCATAACACTTAAGAGCCACGAGATGCAATATTTAAGCAGTTTGGATTGTACAATAACATGTCGTATAGCATCATTATTAAAAGGTAAAGAAAATATGTAAATACACAAACTGTACAATAGAAGTGTGACTTTTCTGTAGGTTCAAGGTTCTTTATTTTGCCATACGAACATAGCTACAGTGTTATGCCGATGAAATTCTGTATTGTTATACTTTAGAAAATGTAGATGTTTTTTTAGTTTTTAATGTTGCCTGTATGAGGCAATACAAAACAAGAAGCACTGAAATAAATATACTCTAGTGTAATGACCTGTCGCTGAAGACTGTCCGCAACCAGACTCTTTACTGAAAATGTTCTAATTTCATCCTGACAACATGTTTTTGATCAGAAACGTTGAAGTCAGTTGAAGTTGAGTTCGTCACTTCAACTACTTCAGTGTTTGAGTCCTATTTTATAAACAAAATTGGACAATACTGAAACCCCATTTTGTGAAAAAGGAAATAAAAACTGATATGATAACATTAAAGCTCTGGGACATTTTCTTTACTTTTCCCTCCCTCCATTCCAGTGATCTAAGGTCGCATATCGAGGGCCACGCTAAAATACTTTTCAACAACTCTGCAGGTTAGCTTCAATTTCACCTGCCGTTTCTAAAGAAATGAAAAGGTTGCATTTATTTATTTACAGTTGCATCAATGTTTGGAACATCATTTAGGAAACTCTCTTCTTAAAAGTTGACTCCTTGAGTCATACATTCATATTCTCTGGGGAGATTTGAGTGATAACTGTTTGGAGCTTTATGTATTTACCTTGATCTTTTGAAATTGAAGCATTTTCCTGTTTCCTGCTTATATAATATTGTGCGAGCTGCTTATTCTCATTTTAAAACTTTTAACCCTCGTCCACACACATTCATGCCTCTGTCCAGATGTGTGTGTCTTAATGTTCATGCAGTCTGTTTTGCAGTTCTCTATTGCTTGAAGAGCTCATCAGTTAATATCTGTGTGGAGAAGGGACACTGGTTGAATCATTATGTATATTGCAGCTGCTATTAAAGATTTCTGAGCATAATCTGTTGAGTAAGCAGGGTCTAAATGCTGAGAGTGAAAATGTAATGGCTTAGAGTGCCATTAAAAGAACAATTGAATATGCAATACATTGTTGTGAATGCATTTGTTTGATCCTTCATTCCCTTATCCTTTTTCACTGATCAGTTTCTTGATCTAATTGTATATCTGCTGCGTATCACTGATGCACCGCAAAGCAGCTGAACAAATATGTATATTCATTAGTAGCAGCATAGTTATGAGCTCATAAAAGCGTCTAGCAAAAGCATACAGAAGGCTTTTATGTTTTCTATGTAACCTAATACTTATTGTTTGCTTAAGATCTAATTTTACTGTGAGGCTTAATGAGTGGTGCTGCACTCCTCCACAGCTTTAGATATCATGTTGTGCTGACAGAAGCAGCCTTCATTTCTTTAGCCGTGTTATATATTTGGTCATAAAATGATTTTATTATTTTGTGGTATTTATCGATATAAGGCTCGGCTGTAGGTATTCAGTGGACCGTTGACTGTCATCATGCCGTGGGGAGAAGGAACAGGTGAACAGTGTCAGGCGGCTGAGCCAGACAAGCCAATAAACCGGCCTCAGGACTGCTGACTGATGCAAAACTTGCCTTCAGTCCTCCTTCCTTCCTCAACGGTGCTGCTGTTGTACTAAAAACTGAGTACATGCTAAAAACAGATTGTTCCTTAGTTTTGGTACAGGCTGTTGGTGTACAGTTCAGCGCGCGATACATGCAGAATGGCACCTACCCAGATCGTTTCTTCTTGATTTGTTCTTTCGTGCACAGATTCCATGCTGTGGTTATACCCTGTGACTTTGAATATGTCTTTTAAAGTAATAATAATAATAATAATAATAATAATAATGCATTACATTTTTTATTAGAGCGCTTTTACAGATGCTCAAAGCGCTTTACAATTACACATTACACATATTAGACATGTAAGAGTCATTACTGTGGACATTACCCACAGGAGCAAACGCGGGTAAAGTGTCTTGCCCAGGGACACAAAGTAGTGCATGTTTATATGTGTGTTTTTGTTTTGCTGCAAACAAGTGCATTACCTTATTCCACACGAGCAAAGCACACCGATGGCTGTGTCGACACAGCATGTGTATTTGTGTGCACACGCCAACATGCACGTACGTGTGATTGAGTGTGCACGCGTTGTCCTCCCTCCCCCATCTCTTCCTTTATAAATGCTGACCGAGAGCACACTGAGTTCATCTAAGGACAGGGAAATGCTTTTCTTTCCAGTGTGAATCATTTTGGAAAAATGAGCCTCTGGACTGAATTGCCCTGGCAATTTGGCATGTTTCTCCATTCTGCTTTATTGTCTATTTTGGCTGAACTTGCAGTTCTTCATTTTACTGCCAAGAAAACTTCAGGTCCTATACAACAGGCAAAGCCAGTTTCTGAGTCAGCCATGGCCCTATAAGCAAATAAAAATAAATCTCTACAGAATACTACCATAGCTTCCTATTTAGCTGTGAATTCCAGAAAGAAAGAAGCGAGCCATGTCTGTACTGTAAATGTAGAGTTCCCTATCCCTATCACAGCGTGGACAATACCTCTCTGCAGGCTTTAGTCCTTCAAATAAAATTGTTCGGTGAAAATGAGCCGAGCCCATTTTTATAGAGGTGTTTTATATGTTTAGATTAAGACCCTTCCTCTTTTTAAAAGCTATTTTCTCAGCACACGGTTTCTGCTCTCGCACTCATGCAGTTTGGAAAACTGTGCAGTGACGAGAAAGTGTGAGTGGGAGCGGTTTTTGGAGGTAGACAAGGAGGAAGGGAGGGAGCTTGGGGGGAGTTTTAATTTTGCAGTCAGCCAGCCCCCCTTATAATTCTGCTGGCCTCCCCATCAGAGAGAAAAGGGGAGAGGGGAGAGGGAATGGCCTGCGTTGAGGTTTGGGCGAGCCAGGGGTGGGCTGAGGCAGCCGGCAGCTGGGCTCTCACTACCCCTGTCCTCCAGCTCCAGCCTGAATTATGAAGGCTCCGTAATGGCAGCCAGCCTAATTACAATGACTGATTGCCCGTCCGTTGGCATTTCTCAGGCGGTGATTGTCGTGTGTGGGTAGGATACGAGGGGAAGGAGGAGGGTCGTTTCTCATTGGCCTTCCCCTTTCTTTCTTTGCATGAGAACAGCCAGAGATTGGGATCTGATTGGTTGGAGGGAAAACTGATTTTTCATGATTTGGCGAGGCAGAACTGGTGGAAAGCCAGAGACAGGTGATGTTGCACTGATGGTGCATTTGTGCCTATTCAGTCCATGGCACCAAATCTTTAAAAAGCTGCGTGTTTCACCATTAACATAACTTTACTTTCGTAGTATAGAAATACTTTATTCCCTTATATCCTTTCATTATGTTTCGGTGCTATACAAATCATGTAGTAAACATGAACTAATCACCGAGTGTGCCAAATCTTCAACCTTTTAACTTCTTACTGTGTATCCTCAGCGTTTTTTTTTCATCAACCCCGTGGCATTATAAAAAATAAATAAAAAAGGGGAAAAGAAGAGGTCTTGAATTGTCCATTTGTATGTCAGCAGAGCACTCAGAGGTGTGATGTGTGTGTTAAGTGGGAGCTGGTTTGAGTTGGTCTGCCCTGCTTTGTCCAGTGCTTTGGCTTTTGTTCCTCCAGTAATGAATTGTGGAAGCCTTGGCTTCAGCTGCAGTGTCTCATAGCAACTGCAAAGAGAGAGGGAGAGCTGGTAAATGGAGAAAAGGCCAGGGGAGATCATGTGTTTCTTCCAAAAGGGCAAGATAGACCAGACCATCATTTGGGCATTTTGTGAAGAGGAAAGAGCAAACTGGACGATTCTTCTAGTACCCAGAGCGCCATTATTCATTCGCTTTTTTATCTTTTGTTCGGGCCTGGAATGTGCTCTCTTAAATGTTAAGTCTTTTTTTGAATGATATATTGTCAATTTTATTTACTGGTGGCTGAAAAGTGGACGAGAAGTCAATTTGAATTTGTCAAAGACTAAATGAATTGCCTCGCAAACATATCATTGTTTCAAAATGTAGCAATTCAAACATTTCTGGTCGTCACCTCTTACTGTTTCTCATTGTGTTACACAAGGTCATAGTGTTTTAGCCATCTGAAATATCCATTGCCGTTGCTTAACTGAAACCCAGAACCGCTATGTGTTGGTATAATTTCTCAGGTCCACTTTCACCTGAACCTGTGTCGGAGATTTTGTAGTACGTACTTTCACATTTATGTCAATGCACTTGTGTCTTTGCCAGTATGTGTGTGTACTAGTTTTTCATTAACCAGCGGGCAGTGCTAAAGCCTGGCCATGTTTGCCCTGTGACCCAGACACTACCTGTCTGCTGCCATGGTTACAGGGACGGAGCAGGTTTAGAGGCCTGACTCCAGGGATTACTTTCCCTGGTCTTAATAATCAGGCATGTGCCCCAGTGGCTGTAAAATGGAGCAAACTGCACCCTAACAGTTCAGGGAGCTCCGCAGTGTGCCCTGGTGGCCTTTAAAACTGTCTAAGTGCTGTGTAAGGGATTAGACCTGTACAACGTAATTGCTCTGGTGTCAGTGTCTGTCCCTTTGTGATCTGGTTCACTTGTAGTAGATTAGCTCTCATAAATGAACGGGCTAACGGCGCGCACCAGATAGCCTACAGGTCTGACCTGCTTGAGCTGAAACACATGTACTGTAGAACCATTTTCTTTGTCTTTAAGAGCCTAAGATTTTTGTCACTCAACACACATTTTTTTATGTATCCACACAAACTGACATGTGGTTTATTTCTGTTCACCCAACAGATCCATACATGAAGAGGAAACAAAGGCACAGAAACAATCTGAGTGAGTAACTTATACGGTACTGTGTTTACAGAAAGTGACCGCAATAAGCCAAACACGAAAATATAATATCATCAAAAGATTATATATTGTTATGTTTTTCAGAGCTTACAAACTGTGGACAAATGAGGCATAATATTGTAATAATTATTATAATAGTAGTAATAATAATAATAATACCACTACTTCTACTAATAATAATAATGTAATGCACTGAAAGGCAAAATCATATACACTATGGCCTTTAGTCTCACTACAAATGTATTTTTGTGTCTACTGTTAAACATGCCTATCACTTTACAAATATGAAAGATTGTAGACTGTTCAGATTTGTTTTCTGGAGCAAAGGTACATTTACAAGTAGTCCTTTATTCCAGGATGTTACAGATCGTTCTGGAATTGCTTGAAATAAATAAGATGTAAAGTGTGCAGGTCATTTGTGCTTGTTTGTTCTGTCGGTGACTCTGGAAACACCTGAGAATGTTGGCAGAAGTTGATTTCCTGCCCACCCCAGGAACCTGGTTTTGTCCTGCTGATCCAAATCAGTGTTGACATTTTTATTGCCATTCGCTGACTGTTCATTGTTATTTATGTTGCCTTGGATTTTGTGATCGGACCCTGTGATTAAATACCCTATACGTGGAGTGCTGAATGCTGGTTGGGGCTCCGAAGGTCAGAATACCCTTGACCAGTTTTTAGGTGACATAGCAGATTTAGAAAGGCCTCTCTTATTCATCTAGTGAGATGCAGTCTTACAGGTGTCCACCAGATGCTGCAGGCCGCTTGTACTGTCCCTCTGCACGTTATCCAGAGATGTGCAATCCACTTCAGAGCAAAGAGTTGTAACTGTTTCCATGGTTTTAGGATTAAATGTAATTTTAGTTTTGCATCATAGTAAATAGGTCCCATTTCGGGCTTATTAAGTATCTTTGATGATACATCTGTTACAGAAAATAGACTGAGGGCAGTGTGATTGAAGAGATGTCTTCAATTCCCATTGGTTTAATTCAAAAGTCTGGAAGGATAATGAAAGAAGACATTTGATATAAAACATAATAATATGTCAGAAATAACCGGTATTCAAAGATAAGTGGAGCTCTTTTAAACCACAGCTTTGATCTTAACATCATTCATTAAAAGTCGTAAAACATTTTCCAAATAGATTTTATATATTGGTGTATAATAAAAAATGATGTCAAAATGGAGCGCTGTATATCATATTTCTCATGTAATCCTGCAAGGCTGAAGCAGGGTCTGTGTTTCATCTCATGTCGAGTAGAGTAACTTCACAGTTAACTTTGCAAACAAAGCCAGCCCCGCAACAAGGCATGCTGGGAAATTTGGCTGCTGGTGAGATTGCTTGCCAACGTCCGGAGAGCGGCTCTGAAAACCTTTGCACGGGTTGAAAATGAAGTTTGAATGTAGAAATAAGAGGAGCAACAAAGCAGGGAGCTCACACAGGCTTGTCCTTCTCTTAAAGAGATATTACCAAAACATTCCTCAGTCATGGACATGGAGGCTGTACAGTGAGGGGCTGTTTCTACGTACTGTACTGTACGTCAATGAATCTGATCTCTTTTTTGGAACTGCAGTTCTTAGTTAGTTATTGCCAGACATGTCCTTATAAAAGTTGGTCATTTATTTTAATGTCTCACTCTTGCAGTATACTAGCATTAATGTTCAAAAGTGCTAAGAGAGAATATTGCATTATACACAATTTTTCCCTTGGACGTTACAATCAGGACTCCAATTTAAATGTACATGGATATTTTCTTAAGTTTTAAAGAACTAGAATTAGATTGGTACTTATTACTGAAGTATTTGACCTTGATTGTTAAATAAAACCACTGCTTATAAAATACCAAAGGTGGGGTAGGTAATTTTGGAGAAACCAGCTCGAGTGCGCTAGAATTCGAAAATACACAACCGGAAAAAATCTGCCACTTCCTTACAGAGCCCCTCCTCCAACACACACGAACGTGCACATGAGGGCATGAGATAAGTTTGTGCACAGATGGAAGGCTGACAGGCAGGTAGGCCATCCAGTTATTTTAGCCGGGCCGGCTCAGATGATTGGTCGTTCTTTTTACAGTACTACGGCTTCCACAGAAGACATTTTTTAATGTATTTATTGTCAAACCATTTAATATATTCATTGCTATCGGGACGTTAAAAGCATTCCATGGAATATAACAAAAAGTGTTTCTGAAAAAAATTACATACCCTACCTTTAAGTGAAAATAATTATTCTCAAGATTATGGGATCAGTTAAACCATTATTGTTAAGTGCAGAGAGTCACTGAATGTACCCAGCAGAGAGGACAAAGTAATGACTATCTTTTCACAGCTGCCCTACATTTACAGTTTTCAAATGGTGCGGCAGTTATGTGTGTGCCTTGATCATTGCTATTTCCACATTTTGGATGGTCAAATTATTAGAATTTGTAATTTTATATTTTAATTTCTTCCAAAATGTTTTAGGCTCAAAATGGTAGTGCAGCCAGGCGTTGGTGAGCAGAGGACTGTAGCGATGGTGGTCAGCTTTGTGCTTTGGAAGCAGCCGAGGCTCAGCAGAGGCAGGCGGCCTGGAGGGTCCTGAGCCTTCACAGCTCCGTTTGGCTCTCACACATTGTGCCATTCAGAACTCAGACCGTATATTCACCCCGCTCTGGGCACCCACTATTGTGAGAGTGAGTTCATTTGAAAAGCCTTCAGGATTTATTTTTAAGTCAGCACAATTCACATTTGTTCCAGTCTCTAAGATTTTACTGGTCAATTGAGACAAGCGGATATCAAACATACCAAGGAGAGTTTTACTCTTCATCATCCCCTAATCTTAGTTGGTTTCACCCACACTTTGACTCTTTTTGCTCATAATTTCGCTGGAGTGTCAGTCTTGATTTACTGAAGCTATCTGCTTTCTATGGGAAATAGTCTGATCTAATATAAGGAAGATGTCATCCGATGTTGAATTCACTTAGTAAATGCACTCAGTCATGAAATTACCATTAAATTATTGAAAGTGCAGATTTGGCTCGAAAGGGAGCAATAATATTAGAAAATAATATGCTATGCTATTATGAATTTAAGCCCTGTTGTCTTCCTATCACAGACAACCATGCCTTCATATCTCTCTCATTGTCTGTTGATGAGGGGCAGAAATACTTTTGTTGGCATCTAGGCTAACAACAGGGAATCGGAGAGAGGGGAAAGGGTGAGTCCCAGCCTTTCATTCCTGATCTCCTGGCAGGCAGACCGCAAACGGGCTGGACATGGGTTTGGTCTGAGCCAGCAAACCAGGACAGTACTCAGACAAAAACACCTAATCACTTTAATTAACCTAAGCCTACCATGTTAGGCTTGTTATCAGGTTTGCCTGCTTGTAAGCATGTGTGAATGTAAGAGATAGAGAGAGACAGCTTAGTACATGAGAGAAGTTCACAAGTCATAAAAGTCACATGCAAATCCAGTCTCAGTATGTTTCAAATCTTAGTAAAGCCTCAACCAAATAATGTTTCAGATATATAGCTATATTGCTAATTCAATGATAACTTTAAAAATACTTAAAATTAAAGGTGGGGTAGGTAATTTTGGAGAAACCAGCTCGAGTGCGCTAGAATTTGAAAATACAAAGCCGGAAAAAATCTGCCACTTCCTTACAGAGCCCCTCCTCCAACACACACGAACGTGCACATGACCAATGAGGGCACGAGATAAGTTTGTGCATGAGATGGAAGGCTGACAGTTATTTTAGAAAGCCCTGCTAAAATGATTGGTCGTGCTTTTTACAGTACTACGGCTTCCACAGATGACATTTTTTTATGGATTTTTTGTCAAAGCACTTCAGATATTCATTGCTATCGGGATGTTAAGAGCATTCCATGGAATATAACAAGTGTATCTCGAGCCGGTTTCTCAAACTTACCTATCCCACCTTTAAAGTGGACCCATCATGCTATATTTGAATAATATATTGTAGGGCCATACCTATATAAAACATGTCTGCAACGTTTTTAAAAAAAAAATACCAAACAGATCATGCATTTTAGCCATGCCTCATTTCGCTCTAATTGCTCTTTTTTAGCCCTGCTTTTCTGCAGGGCTGAATCTGTCGAGAGTCTTGCTTCGCTGCTCGTTGTGGGCAGACTGGGCACGCGCCACCTACAGACCTGCATACCTGTCATCTATCGTACTCGACAACCGTCCTCCAGCGCTTTCTAATGGGCAATGACCCGTCGGGCTGTCATCCTCTGGATGGGTTGGAGAGTTGCGCATATAGCCAGAAGCTTCCTCGTTCCTGGACGTCAAGGAGAATTTTCAAATCTGGATCAGTCTGTATCAGGATCCGCTTGCCATGCCCCGTATTTTAGAGATTTGGGTATCGGAGGAAAAGAACGAGGGTTGTGTTTTCTGACACTTGGTGAGTTCCCCTGGAACACCGGGGGCCTTCCGGACACATATTCATAGTATACCCCGACCAGGCAGCCTGCAACAACTCACGCATTGAAGCAGTGAGAGTTCACGCAATTAACCGACCCCTAACCATATCTCGCACAGCACTCCACCGCACAGCACTGCCTTTCCTCACACTAGTTTGTCGTCCAAAATCACAATGTATAGTCGAAATAAAGTGAAGGAACAGCAAAACGAGAGCCGGTTAACGAAATTNCGTGGCTCGCAGCAAAAGTTGAGCAATGTTCAACTTTTGACGCCTCGGCAGAAGCGTCAGCCAATCGAATCATATGCCAGTACAAGCTCTAGCCAATCAAACCGCTGCTTGTGTGTCAGGGGCGGGAGATTCATGTGATTGGTTGTTGGTCGAGTTTCAGACACGCCCGCCGGCAAGCGTCAACGCACGCCGCTGTGTGGACGGGCCGTTACAGTTATAAAGGTGTCTTCACAGTCTGAGCTGTTTCAACCTGTCAATGTGCCCACTTTCCACGCCTTCCTGATCCTCATTAGTGTAACAGTAAGAGTTTTTCTTTGCTTAATATGAAACAAAAATGAAGCAAAAAGCTACACGTAGGATAAAGGCAGAGAAAAGGGAGTTATTTGCGGAGATGTAACATGAGCAACTAATGTAAACGGACTCTTGAAAACTCACATGTTTGCATCAGGATTTAGCCGCAGAATAAAGTGTACAGTAAATGGAGACAGGCCACTCCCGCTCACGTGTGACTCAAAGCTAAGACACATTCAGGTCAAAATGTTGGATTCGTTATAATGTGAAGAAAAAAAACATATCTCTTGTTGAATATAAAGAGATCCTGGCCAATATTACAGAGAACAAGCTGACCTTTTCTACATTGATTCAAAGTTATGTTCTCCGTTTAGCGGATAGATAATATTTGTATACAGAAGAGCGTTGAGGTTCCTCTGGAGCCAGCACAAGGTTTTGACCTTTACGAAGTTGGGAGGAACATTTCACAGATTATTTTGGTTGTTTAACTTTCCCTCCAGCGTGAGCAGGAATTTTCATTGAAATGGTTCATTAGTTAATGTCACTCACCAAGAACAATAACATCCAAAGGCCGTGAACTTTACTGTCAAGTTCCTTTTAGTGAGAGCTTCCCCTCTGAAAGAACAGCAGATGAACGAGAAGCTTTGTACACTTTTCAGTTTACATTAAATTGAACTATTGTGTGCACTCTTTTATCTTTCTGACAAAAAGTGTATTTGAAGCACATGTGGTTGAAACAGCCTCTATCATTTCTATTTATACAATCTAGTAACGCCTAAAAATACACACTTGGAACCGGTTAAAGCTGTAGCGGCAAATGATATCATTGAATGGTCTCCAACCTCAGTATGATTAACTGATACTTGTGCAAATGTAACTTTGAGCAACAGCTGATGAATGCTGTACTGAAGTCTCACCTTTCCTCTCAGATCAAAACGTTTTAATACTTTAACCTCAATTTATTTCAGATAACTGTTGCTTCATGATACTCAGTGGTGGAACAAACTACTCTGAGTTTATTGAAAGTGGAAATATTCTAAAAATGCTACAGTCCTACATTTAAAAGTTGAATTCAATCAAGGTTAAGAATTAGTATCAGCAGAATCGATTTTAAGTACAAAAGTAAAATAACTAATTCTGCACAATGTCTCCTTTCATAGTGATATTAGAATATTATAAGGGGCTGATTTTATTTACTTTATTCACTATTGGTTAGTGTACTAGCTTAATGCTGCATCATATCAAACAATCTGTTATGTAATGTATGAACTTCTGTCACTTTTGGTGTCAAATTAATAAAGTTGGGCGCAATATAGAATGTAGTAGCAATACTATAAAGAAGCATGCAATGGAAATAAGTACAAATGTGTCCAAATTGTACTCAAGTACCTGAGTGAATGAACTTAGTGACTTTCCTCCCAGGATATATGATCTATGATACAATTATGTAGATATACACGTATACACTGATAAGCCATGTTGGATGAGTTGATACTAAGACTTTGGACGACATGTTTTTTAGTTGCATTACGTCGTACTCTGTGTGTGTGTGTGTGTGTGTGTGTGTGTGTGTGTGTGTGTGTGTGTGTGTGTGTGTGTGTGTGTGTGTGTGTGTGTGTGTGTGTGTGTGTGTGTGTGTGTGTATGTTCAAAGATAAGTTGCACTTCTGCAGTAAGCGACAGTTCTTGGGTGCATGTGCTGTGTGTTACTGAAGTATGTGTGGGTGGGTGTGGATGCATTCCATCTGTGTGTGTGTGTGTGTGTGTGTGTGTGTGCATGCACGCCTGTACATTTCTGTGTAAATGCTGTCGATGCATGNACTTTTAACATGACCTTGGCTCTCAGGTAACGTTAGCATACAGTTAGCCTGTGTTGGTTACTTTATTGGGAGTGGCTGCCCCCGTTTTTATAGACTACAGCGAAGACTTATTATTTCGTTTTTTATAAACAAACAAATTAGGATGACAACAATGTGAATCGGGTCCGACAGGATAAAAAACAAAGACAAAACAAAAAATAAAAATTGTAATACCTTATTTTGGTTTTGAAACACAATAGGCTACTGTGCAAATAACGTGCTGCGCTATGCTGGAATAGCATTAATTTTCAAAGCTATAAATTATTAGCAAACCATTGACATTAGCATGACTGATTTGATAACAGGTAGCCTAATGTAGATATTACGTTTAAATAGACTGGCAATGATGTTATAACCAGACGATTATTGTTTGTCTTTGTTTTTGAAAACTTGTCAATAGGGATAATAAATTCACCACTAGCAACTTAACTTAGTGTTAGTTAGTGTTAGCTAGAGGGCGGCTAACACATGTTGGTAGCTTATTGTATAATTACAATCAGCACCATCTCTTTTAAATGTCACTATTGTGACATTTTAACATGGAGACTGATAAAGAAGAATTCATGATAATTTCAAGTCTGTCTGAATTGTATGCAGGGATGATGGACTGGTGCAAGGAGAAGAGGAAGGGAAAGGAGGAGATGCCTAATATGCAAGTCACTTGTTTTTTTATTTATCGTAATAAAACAGTTTAACCTTAATATAAAAAACACAGCATTGACCCTTGTTCTAGCTCTTGCTTATTGGCTCTGTAAATTGCCTGATAAACTACAAATTACAACTGTGGCACTTTATAAGAACAGGTCTATTGTTATTGTTTTTATAAAAAAAACTGATTGTTTTACATTTAAATGCATGGAAGTGACCAGTAATAGAGTTATCAAATAATATTTGAGTTGCTTATTGTGATTTGGTACAAATATAACAAATATAACTATATTGTTTCCCAGCAGACTTTTCATAAATCGATATGAAATTGTATTGTGATGAAAGTTGCACCCATTTGAGTGTTGGGTCCATCGTCTGTCAAAATGACTGTATGACTGGTGCTCTGCCAGGATAAGAATCTGTCTGGCTGTAGTGTCAAGATGCCCTGGTCAGTGGGAGGAGGCCAATTATAGGATGTGACGTCTTCTCAGCAGACGGGATGTCAGTGGGAGTCACCTCCACTCTCGGGGGGGAAAGGTGGCATGAGGATAAAAGAGACACTTTAAACAGTTGGCTAACAATCTCATCCGGAGATGGATTGATTACAGGCATACCAGAGACTCCACAAGGGTCAAAGCACCAGCACGAAGATAATAGCAGATAGAGTTATGTATGCAGGAATACATTTGACCCTGAACTTGGCATTGGATGTCCTGTTTTCACCTTTTTACCTGGTCCGGCACAGTTCCTGTTACAAAATGTTTGTTTAACCTGTTGGAAGCATTTGATAGCTGGCATTACAAAGTAGGTTAAGCTTCTCCAACCCAATAATCCTTAGTTCAGATAAGTTTGACATGATTTCCTGTAATTGTATAACATCTCTGGCACTGTATATGTGCTTTCCAAATCCGGTTATAACAAACACTACATATTATTTGTAAAACACATCTGCCCCTGGTCCACTTGTTGGACAGTAGATGCTGCTGTTTCGGTGATCCCACTATGGGGTTACCAGTAATACCTCTAATATATGAACCTGGCAAGACCAGGACGGCTTGGTTCTCCTTTTCCGTGCTCCCCCTCCCCCCACCAGACACAGTGATGGCACTCAGTGCCAGATACACTCCTCCCTTCCCCTTCACCAACACTCTTCTCTACTCTCCTCCCTCCCTTTCCTCTCCGCCGCAGGCAGACCCAGGCATGGGATCTCCATCTGTGCACAAAGGAGCCTCCTCTATCTGCATACGCTGCACATAAAAGGGCCTTTTGTCATGAGCTCTGCACACATGACCGTCCGCCTTTCACCCCGCTGGAAAAAAAGATCACTCTCTCCAGCAGTCCAACCCCACCCCCAACACCAGACTCAACCCCCCCAACCCCCGCCAGATAGATTTTCGTCTACGTACAGAGGGAGTGTGAGTGAGACAGATCCACTCTCAACTTTGTCCAATAGAGACAACCATCAGATGGGGCTGCTTCCATCACTGCTGAAAAGTCCCTTTTTTAATTTCCCCTCTTTCATGTGTGCCTGCCTTGTCTTTTCCCCTCTCGTGGTGTCCTTGTGTGCACTCAGTGTGAGGCGTCCGCGCATTATAGCATCTGCTGTACTGAAATATGAATGTGCTCTCATGTTTGCTGCCTCCCTTCCTTTCTGCTGCAGTCTCTGACATTTAAGGGGCATTAGTGGTTGGTTCGGTGCCAGGTTATCCCCATTATGGAGGCACAGGCTCAATTGACAGCAGTCCGAGAGCTCTCCCTCTCATTTCGGTGCCTCCTGCCTTTTAACCTCACGGCCCTACACTGCTTAGCAGAGCTGGAGGCATTCCTAATGTGTGGAGATAATGATAAAAAATGGTACGTACACTCGAGAGCCATATCAAGATGAGGCGAGGTGGAGTTCTCTACCGTTGTGAGACAAATGGGCTGCATGCCACTTTGGCTCCTAAAGATGACAGTTATTGGTACTGAGGGATACAGAGTAAGGGTGGGGACAGAGCAAAGACACGGAGGCAGGCTAACACACACTGTCAAGTGCACGGTTACTGCCACAAAAAAACGCTTTCCTCAGCATTTCCTTTGAAATACATACGGCCCTGATGCCTTGCTCCCAGCCAAACAAGTGTGGATTTTGGAAAGCCCTGTAGCTCATCTTGCTGTCGCTGCACACAGGCCTGTGGCGGAACGGAAGGATAAGATTGACTTCTCCCTCCACCACCATGTCCTCTGCATGACCCTACGCCTCTCTAAGCTGGTGTGAGAGGTCAGCGGCTGTCGTATCGCAGTTTCCCTCGTGCTGTCCACACCTTTACCATGATGATGATGATGATGATGATGATGATGGGAACACCTGAGTATTATTATGCACCATCTAGTCAGCAGTTCAGCATGAGGAGTGGATTAACATACAAGGAGGGATGATGAAAAAAAAGAATTAATAGGACCAAAGAGAAAATTATTTAGCACCAATTACCTTGAGAAATAACCGTATACCTATCAAGCAAAATGCACTTTTTGATGTATTTTATACATAAATATGTGTCCCTGGTGTGTCAGGGAACGTCAGAAAATAAAACCCTCTCTCTTTTCATCCTTACCCAAATCTCTAAAAGCGGGGCTACAACGGAGCTGATCCAGATTTGCGTCCGATATGACGTAATATCGGAAATGTAGGCTGGCTTTACACCCACGGCACAATCAGAAACTATCAGGAACAATGCCCGACTGTTTTGGACGTAATATGGTCGGTGTTTACATTAGCATCGCTAACACTCAGAGCTAACCTGTACTGGAGAGCATGTGTGTGAAGAAGCAGGAAATAAAAAGGAACTCGCCTTGTGGTATAACCGGCAAGAGAGAAAGCCTTTGAGCTCCATACTGTTTCAGAAACATAGAACAAGTCACCGTATCCATGTCAACACATTTTTCTACTTAAAGACACAGGCTGTTTTTATTTCAAAAAGCTGTACTGTACAATTAAGTGTCATATTTACAATAATGTGACTTTGCAATACTCTAAAATATATAAAACCACACACAGCAAAATCTGAATTAATAAAAAAAAAATCAAAATAAGATAAATGTGATCCAATGTACAGTTTAATACACATACTATTTTGCTTTAAATAAACAAAATCAATATAAATAAATAATAATCATAATAACAAAAATCATTATACAAATATTATAAATATCTTATGCACCTCAATGACAGTTAATCAGCCCAGTGGAATTGACATAATCAGTGTTTTTATCCAAGATCACACAGATTATTGTGCAGACATTTAGAAGCGTTTACTAACCTCATTAAAAAATCATTGCTCAATTGGATGAGTATCATATCTATTGTGTGTGTGAGCTAACTTTACTGAAGTCATTTCTGTGAAGTGATGCAGGGCTGAAGGCTCAGTGGCTCTGTGTTGGAGAGAAGACCCGGAGGACAGCATGTTTATGACGTTTCTAAAGCTTTCAGTGTATGTTTTGCTGTTTTCAGTATAAGCAGGGATGCTTGGTACTATCTTAAAACAACAAGAGGTGCACACAGTGTTTGTTGAGGCAGTGCGCTGCTGAGTGCCATGGCTGCTGGACTCCTTGCAGCCCTGCAGTGCAGACAGAGGCGTTGTGACGTGGCGCCTAAAATGCCAGGCCTGTGCACTCCTGGCTTAGTGTTGAGGAAGAATAAAACAAAATGGCCAAGGCGGTTTACAGTAGGTGTTGCTGCTCTGAGGGTAAAACTGCAAAGGGAGAGCTCAGGTATGTAGAAGCGAAGGCAATTGAAGAGGACAGAAATAGAGAATTTGCTTTTTTACAATAGCGTGTCAATGACTTTGAGAATGTGTCCCTGCAGCACGTAATGTCTTTGATTAGTGTTTTGCAGTAAATTTGATTTTCATTATTACTTTAATTATACAGTATTTTCCATAAGTTCAAATATCTCTCTATCTCTATTTTTGAATGAGCCCTTTGATTAATGTGAAGAAATGTTATTTTAGTAGCAAATCATTCTTTATTATAGTGAGTCACATGTAAATGTAAAAGTGGCTTTGCTTACTTCGGCTATATTTATTTTTTGTCAGAAAGGGTTAAATGAAAAACATTTTTTTTCAAAAACACAAATATTTGAATTATGACAGCAATGTGAAATGCGTAACATGTTTTAAGGGTTTAATTTAACTTGTGACGTCATAGGACGAGAACATGGGTAACATGTATATTTTACAAAATAATAGAAAATATAATATTTATTAGTAATTTAAAAAAACCTGCAACTGTCCCCCTTTTTGTCTCAGATGCCATATTGGTTGAATGTGTGTTTCTATAGTCTTTTTACATTTGATAAGCAAAATCCTAATAATAGTTTAAAGCTTAATCTAAATCTAATTGAAAACCCATTAGTTGACTACATTTAAATTCCACCATTGGTACTAGTTGAATGTGGATTTCTTGCCGAAGCTGCCCTGGTTCTCTGACCTGATCCAGGACAATATGTGTGGCTGTTGAAGGGCTGCCAGAAGTAGTTGTTAGTTACAGTTAGGGCGCGTCCCTCTTCGGATAGGTCGTACACTCCGAGGTCTCATATCGAATTGGTCCATCATTTCCAGCTTGTTCCCACAAGAAAGTCTCCTTTGCTCCTTTTCCCTCTGTGTCTCTTTCCTCCTCTTATTCCTCTTTTTCGATTCCTGTGAAAAAACAGCAAGGTGAGTTTATTCCTAAATTAAAAAAAAATCTTCATATCTATTTTCTTGTTAGAAGGAATAGCTGCAGGGTAAAAATGTAGTTTATTTAGAACATGTATTTAAAATAATGCACAACACAGCTAATACTTTTGATTACGGTAATTGAGTATCTTTTTGATTTGGTTCATATTAAGGCAGCTGATTAAATGCTATCTGATGTTAAAGAAATACTCTGGTTTGCACTTTGAGATTAAACGAGTGTAGCAGGGCACATTGTAAAATATTTCAGTCAGTCAATTGAACTAAAATCCGATATATAAAAAAAAAAACGAAACAATTGCTAAGCATCATGTATGTACAAGCAGTCAAGTGATTTTGAAATATGCCATGCTTCTAAATGTGCCGCCAAATCATTTATTGCTTGCGGGGAGAATATATTGCTTAATATTTGCTAATAAGAATAATAATTTAAAATCATTATAGTAATTGCATTAATTTAAATTCAAAATCTGCTAATGGTTAAAAACCGATTCAAAGAGAGTATTTACTCAGAAGACCATCTTTTATAATGTGTTTAAAGTTTCCTTTGGCTGAAATCTGTTTTCTTTAGTATTCATATAACTGCAAACTTTAGGAAAGTAATTCAAAGAACCTATTGTGAAGCGCAAATGTCCAAAATGAAGTTCACAAGGTGCATATCTGCCCTGGGAGCACAGATATGTGCTGCGGTGTTATTATTTCTGTGCAAAAACTAAATTAAATTAAAACAGATTTACATTCAACCCACACATTTCATACATACATTAATATTTGCCAGACAGTAGACATTTGTGTCTGGTGTCAATGACAATAATGGTATTCTTCCAATGTAAATTAAACACACTGTTTGCACAATTTCTTTTTCCATAATGTGCTCTAAATGAAATATAATTTAGAATTCATTTTATTCCGTTTCTATTTATCATATGTAAGGCCAGCACAGTCTTATTTAGATGTTCATTTATAAAATAAAGTTTAGCTAATGAAATACATTGATGTTTGACATTCAATCATGTAATTGCATATTTTCAAACAACTGCTCTATTTATATTCATCTTTTACATGAGAAGCCAACTTTAAACAAAAACTTTAAAACAATTAAATCACGTTTTTTAATTCCCTGCACAAACATCCATTTGACTTTTTGGAAAAATACTCTAATCCTGATAGTCTTCTGATTCCATTAAATTAATATTCCCATGCTACTTTATTTATAGAGGGACATTTGCAATAAATAAATAATCTGATCCAAAAGAGTGATTTTAGAAGCTGGTGTGTGAAGGATGTCTCTATAAGTTATTATTGGCTTGCTCTTTCTGGACAAGAAGGGTTCAAAAAGCCAATTAACCTTGAACCTTTCTGATGCAAAAATAATGTTTGAATAGCAGTGTGTTTGTGAATAAATGTTTCCTCTCTTGCTTTTCATCATATGACCATCTGGGACGTCAATACTGCGCATGTCCTCTCCACCATTTTGTGATGAGAACTTTATTGCACATGCTTCCATTTTATAAACTTCGGTAGAGCACATGTTTGTGAGGCCTTGAAATTCTTTTTTCCTGGATCGATCCTGTTTAATTAGGAACTTCTACTTATTACACAGATTATTTTCAGACACAAAGATGGTGCAATACCTGCTAATTGTGCAGCTCGAACAGGAGTGCATTAACTCTTCAAATACTGGGCAGTGATTATATTGCATCATTTATTCACGTTTGTTCAGGCAACACTTATATTTCAAGCTGTGCTGCACCTTGCTGTGTTTCTATTCATTTCTTGTGTGTGTGTGTGTGTGTGTGTGTGTGTGTGTGTGTGTGTGTCAGAGAGGAGAAAGTGGTGGTCACAGTCGGCTGCCTGAGGTGACTGCTGGGGTCAAAGGTCAGGCTGTGTTAATAAGACGTGATGTGCTGCCCTGGGACCGCCGTCCCATGAGGGATAACCCCCTAATCGGCATTAGTTAATGTGTTAGTAATCTTTACCTTCTTAAAGCAAACAGAAGTGCTGCATTCAATGGGCCCGCTTGGCCTCCCGTGTAACGCTTTTGACCCCGGGGTCATGGCCTTTGTTCCCCGCTCGATGGGGAGTGCCCTCAAAGGTCTCGGGTGTAATAGAGAAGTTGTTTAGACACGTGCGGGGCTTAAGCAAGACCACCTCATAGACTCCACTCCTGCTCCTGGAGAGTAAAACATCTCCCCTCGCAGCGCAGGGAGACATTAGTGGTTTTATCCCCTGGAATAAGCCTATTAGAAGATATATGTGTTTTTATCGTGTCTCATATGTGGCTGTAGTGGTGGTTGCTGACCAAGCACAGAACCCCCCCTCCCCCCNNCAAACCTCCTAATGCCTCCTTGATGTTTGCAAATGACTAAGAGCAAATACTGTGTGTCTTTACAGATCCCCTGCCCACTGCAGTTTCTTATTCCTCCAGCTCTCTTTACTGTTTCCTGTAGCTGTGGAAAGGAAGCCATAGAGAAGCAGTGTCTTTAAACTGTGTCCTTGTTCGGTCCCCTTATCTGAACTTTCTGTCACAGTGTTTGACTCACACTTAGATATGTGTTTAGTGTGTTTTCCTGTCAGCAGCAGACCACAGCACGGTATGATTTTATCAGTGCGAGAGGGAAAGTTCATTGCAGGCCCTGATAATCATGTGATCATTATTGGATAATGAATCAAAATGTATTTTACAAAAGTCCAATACATGCAAAAACATTTATATTATTATTCAATTTAGTTCTTCAAAGTATTTTAAACATGTATTAAACTATGTAATATTATCAAAAAAAATAACATACATTTTAAATTAAAATCAGCAAAAGGGTTTAGAGTTTTCTTCAGAGTAAAATTACGTTGGGCAGAGTCCATAACATGGCGCCGTCTGCCATTTTGTTTCACATCATACTCTGAATTGGCCTGATTGATTCTGTATCACACAGATGTTGCAGCCATGCACTGCAGAGGGAAAGCTGTGGCTTCTCTTTACCCGAAATGATATAAACCGAAGAGCAATTAAAATTCTGTGGCATTGTAAATATTCTCCAAACGATCGTATTTGAACAATTAATCAGGAAAAGATCAGGGTGGTAGTGAAAAGAAATGAAAAATGAAAGGTTTGCACAATGGATTTAATCAGAAACCGATAAATCATTTGGGAAATTCTGCCTTGGTTGCGATAATGTTGTAAATTAGGGCCGTAAAAATTAAAAGATGATTAATTGTTTTTAAAACGCATCCTAAAAGCTTTGTGAAGGAGCCCAGTGGGGAGAGATGGCTCGAAACCCGAAACAAAAACGTTATCCTCCGATGGTCTTTATGCCATGCAAAGTGCTTACTAAGCATAAACACACAAAGTATGCTTCCCCAGAACAGCTAATGCTTGGACCTCTAACATATTCTGTTTCAGGATCCACATTAATTCCCAAATAAGGTCTGAAAATATACTGTACATATTCCAGCTTTTTACATTGAAGCCATAATGAAGTCATGGCCTTCTCAATTGGTTAAAACGCATGGCGAGATGTGACGTACAGCTGCACTCCTTCTAATGGGATCCTATAGCTCATGCCAATGTTAGATGCCTGGACCGGGCTCATATCTCATTTAGGGAAGGGGAAAAAGAAATCGCAGTCCAGCCTTCTTTCTGCAGCAAGTTAGTGTAAATAATGCATTTTCTGTCTTCTGTGTTCAGCCACCTGTGTTTGTCCTGAAACCTGTGGAGCAAAGAGAAGTGTGGGGAATAGAGCCGGAGAGGAACGGGGAGGCAGCGGTGCTATGAAAGCAGCCCTCACGAAACTGAGCAGCCCCAAGCAGTAGCAGCCATGTTAGACGGATCTGCTGCAGCCCCACTAATAATTCAGTGCCCCCTTAAAACCAACAGAAAGTTTTCACAGTGTAAAAGTAAGAAAAGTTAAACCCCCACCTTTTTTCTTTCATTGTCTCTGCTAGGCATGAAGTCCCCTCTTTAATTCTCAGCAGTTTATGAAAAGAGTTCCTCAGTAACAGACAAACTTTACATATCTCCTTCCTCCTTTTCTTTTCTTATAAAGCTCCTGCAGTTCAAGGCCGAGGGGGGAAAAAGTTTGAAGCCACGAGCTCTGCTTTTGCAGATTTTTTTTAGAACCCGTGCCAAAAGAGGCAGGAAGTTGTTGTACAATAGCGTTACAGTAATCTGCCACAAATGGAAAAAGCCAAATGCTGATCGCAGAGCGGAGAAGGTGGCAGAACACAGGCAGAAAAAAGGGAGGGAGGGACAGAAAGGGAGAGAAAGAGAGCTAGCGTGTGTGAGAGAGACAGCAAAGAATAATCAATACAATCTAAGATGGTGGAAACGGCCATGCTGTTTGAGTCTCCCCCTCCACTTAACTCTCTGGCTTCCTCACTCTTCATGTAAATTCGTGCAAACATTTCGGTTAAGATCATTTATTTGGACAATCCTATTTTGGGTTTTTTAGCATTTTCGCATCTCTGGGGGTTTCTCAAATTTTTCTCAGAACTGTTGAATGCATTTTACCGGGCAAGTGGCAGCTGTTTTTCCTCCAGGAAAAAGCAGCGAAGTCTCACCCAAAAATGCTTATCAGCCTCTTGACTTTGTGCCAAAATAGCTGCGAGGGTTCAGCTGCAGCGCGCTTTGTGACAGAGCCGGGGCAAAGAGGAGGGTCCTAGCCCCCCGTTCTTCGCCACATGTTACTGAAATAAACACTGTGGAAGCTTATCTTTTTCCTGTGTGTGTGTGTGTGTGTGTGTGTGCATTCACGCTAGTCACTGTGGCATGCTAAAGAGTTAATGCACTCCGAGAGTGTGTGCTCCTTTCAGAGTGTGCTCCCAAGACTGTTCCAGCGACAAAAGCCCCGCTACAGTAAGAGATACGGTTAATAATTCAACCTGCTCTCAAAAGTGCTGAATATTTCAAGGATCCTTCAGCGGGGCAGTCCATTCTGAGAGACTGTGAATCTCTGTTTCCCCGATTTTCTCTTCACCAGCTGAGGTAGTGTATAGTGTATCCCAGTATGGCGTGGAAGTGTGTGTGCACTGCGTCTGCGCACGGCTGGAGGAGTGGATTTCTGTGTCATTCTTCCTCCTCCACCCCTCCCACAGTTAATGCTTTCCACCCTCCCACTCCCCCCCCTCTCTCTCTCTCTCTCTCTCTGTGTCTCCGTCTCCCACCCATCTTATGCTCCCTCCCTCCCTTCTCCCCAGTCTCCGGTGCAAATACAGTTCCTTGCCGTGTTGGACATGTGATGAAAAAGTGGCTGGTTCGCGCGCTCCGCCGCACCTCCTATTTCATCATCAGCAGAGCATTTCTCCCCTTCACTGTGCGCTGGCTGTCTCCTCCTCTCTTCCTCCCTCTCTCCCCACTTCTTTTTCTCTCTCTGTTTCGCCTGCTCCCCTCTTTCTGCTCCAGCCACACGCAAGGGGGAGACTTAAGCTCTGCGAGGGGGAAAAAAAGAAAAAAAGTCTGCTGCTATTTCTCCAGTCAGGGCCTCCCCACAGCCCGCCCTTCCATAGACGGAGATCTTTTTTCACTCACTACTAGCTGGATGTTAACCCTCTGCACAGCAGCTCTGCAAAACCTGGCAACAAGTTGCTTTTTATGGGCCTTTTCGCACTTTTGCCGCATAGATTTTGCGTCCCTTTGGATTTGTTTCTTCTGTTCTTTTTTATGTTGTGTTCTTTAAAGTGCATCGAGTCTGCCTTATTCCTTCCCCGCTGATGGGTTCCGAGTAGTATTTATTTAGTTTCTTTCTTTTCGGATGGGGATTTGTCAAGGTGGTGTTTCGCCATGTGATGGGCCTTGTTCCACCTGGAGTGTCGGGGCGCCATTTCTGACGGGTAACCTGCGTGGAGTTGGCTCGTGGTCTGAATGACCACTGCGGATGACAAGCATAAAATGTGAGCAGTATTTAAGAGCGGTCCTCGTCTGTTTTAAAGACATGTCCTTCTTCAGCGACTGGCGTGAAGTATCGCACCTCCTTCCTCTTTACTCCCTGTGTCTCCTTCTCTTTCCTTCCCATGTCCTCTCTGTGTCTCCCTCTCGCTCCCCCTTGTTCTCTCTCTTTCACACCGACTCGCTCTCCTAACAGCAGAGTGGTGTGCTGAGCCGGAGCTCTTTCTGGGACAAGTGCCAACTGCAAAGAAAAGACATTAAAAGGCAATAAGACAAAAAAAATGTAGTAATTCCGAAATGTTAAATTGTTGCAGCGAAGCGTCCGAAGTAACCCTTCATGTCGCCTCTCTCCACATCCACCTGTGCTATTATTGCATGTTTGTATAAAGTATTAAAAGTAATGTTTGCGGACCAAGGCTGCCGGTATAGCAGAGGTTTGAATACTTTGCCACACTTTTTCTAGTGAAGGCATTTCACTCGGGAAGAGGGAGGGAGAAATGTGGGAGAGCAGCATATAGACTGCTGAATTATTCATGTGGCCAGCCAAGGCTGTGACTGGACTGGTTGTACTATTTGCATGCATCAGACATGCTGTTTGTCTGTTTGCTAACATTCCTCATTGAAAGACTTGTTAACTAGCAGACGGGCTAAGCTAGAGCCTTGCAGACAGCCTCATGGC
>NW_011357369.1:991557-994006 GCF_000735185.1 Notothenia coriiceps
GGCTAAAGACGTGGGGAAAGTTTTTTTTTTTTTAATATTATAGTGTAATGTTAAGTGATTGAAAACTATTAATTTATGTAACTATATTGCGATAGGTATTTTTATTTAAATCAACTTTTACTCTTTTTACCGTATAATACGTTTATTTTGTTTAATATATACACTTTATTGTTTTACTACTAAATATCTCTTATATTTTTGATACATACTTGAAACGTAGTCGAGGGCTTCCGTTCGTAAGAATTGACTGTCTGAATATTGTCGTGGCTTTCCAACGTTTCATTGACGTGGGATACGTCGTACAAATCGGTGTGTAGTCAGTTTACGAACATCTTGTTAGCTCGACCTAGAATGTAAAGGGGTGTTCAGCCGTTTGTGTATCCTGTGAATTTTTCCTAGGTACCTAGAAAGACGTTTTATGTAACTCCTCGCGCTGGTGTATATAAAATTTTCGAGCGATACACAGTTAGTATCCTTGTGATGTAGAAATGCGAATATTGAATTTCTAATCAATCACACCTTTTCGATTCACCTTTTTTAGAGGAGCTCTCACTCACGTTCTACGTCATGTCTACGAGACTACACTCGTCGACGCACTCGGTTCGACGAAACGGTGAGGACATCGTGACTCTCTTCTCCTTTTTATTTTCACACCTAGATTTCACCTCAGTGTTGATGTTGCTCAATTAGTTGTGTCTTAGTCGTGTATGTCTATGTTTCTATGTCTTTCATTCCGGTTTGGAAGAATATTCCAGGCGATCAAACGGTGAACATCTCCTTTACATTATTAGGTCAGACTGTTAAAGGTTGTTCGTTAACTTGTGACGAAACATCGTTTGTACGACGTATGTCACAGTCAATGAAACGTGGAACAGACGTGAATATCAGACAGGCATTCTTACGAACTGGTATGCCCTGACGTTTTCAGTAGTTATAATATAGTGGAGTCGTTCTATTTTATTAGTTAAAACTATAATGTGTTATATTTAGATGATGAAAACGTATTTATACGGTAAAAAAGTAAAGTTGAGTTTAAAATAAGAAATGGACTTTTATTGCTAATAGTTGTCATAACTAGTTATTAACCTTAACATTTTACACTGTAATATGAAAAAACTTTCCCCAGTCTTTGCCGAGTAAAGAGCAGTTCATTTTGTTTTACAACAAGAAGTTTAGATAATATTACACTTATATATATTCAATTCGTTTTATAAATACTATCATAGAAACCTGAAGGCTTATGTCTTGTAGGCGCTAGCATATTATTACAGTTGTAGGTTTTAGGAGAATCAGTACGCCATCTGTCATCTTGGGACTGGGGATTGGGACTCGTCAGGAGGTCTCTGAGTCTGTTATGTTATATTGACAATGCAAATACGACTGTGAAGAGTCAAAAGTAACATGATTTGTCGTTGTGACTTTTGGCAAAATCGTCCTCTTTATTTTTTCCCAAGTAATAATGTCATCTTTTTTTCGTCACTTAAGGGGGGGGTAAGGAGTGAGGTTAGACCAGTATAATCGGTTTCTCCTTTTAACTCTACTTTAGTGCTGTAGTGTCGTTACTTTGTTTATGTGTATTTTTAAACATATCTTATGGTTACATGAGGTAATTGTTTTCTATTCCGTCACATTAACCACCGAAGATAGCTTGACACACACTTACGTGTTTACCACTTCACTGAGTAAAAGTGACACAGCAGACTGGTGAGATTTATTCTTATGTGACGTCGGTGACCGTGTACTGGCTTTGGTGGGGAGGTGTGGCATAAGACCGTCTTTATGAGTGCTTATGACCCTGTCTCTCAATCAGAGATGCACGACGACGTTTTGGTGTTTTGGTAGTCTAGATGTTTTTTAAATTTCACTCGATTCGTTAGTTTTGTATAAGTGCCATAAGGTTGATGTCACCATGGTGTTACTGTATTGTGTATTGTGGGGACTGTGTATAAGAAGGGTAGTCAGGTTAAGGGACAATACTACAACACACTTTATTCTCAACCTGTATACTTCATAACGAAGTGACGTCTGTCACCGTTTACGGAGTCCGACGGTCTATAACACTGAGATTAAGGAAATATCATTTAATAATATATTAAATTTTCGAGTTTATTGGTAACATAATCTTTGTAACTGTTTATTACGTCAAGCAAAAAAATTACAACTGGTTAACGCTATAATTTTACTTTATTGAGTTAGACTTTCTTATGGAACCTGTCCCTGGATAGACAGGACTGAGTTACTGTGCATGACATGAGCCTCCTAATCCCTTTACGATTTAGTACTGTTAACATCAAACTCTTATGCTTCTGGTGTCCGTGTGTGTGTGCTGTGTGTGTGTGTGTGTGTGTGTGTGTGTGTGTGTGTGGTGTGTGTGTGTGTGTGTTGTGTGTGTGTGTGTGGTGTGTGTGTGTGTGTGTGTGTGTGTGTGTGTGGTGTGTGCTGTGTGTGT
>NW_011357369.1:994051-1002093 GCF_000735185.1 Notothenia coriiceps
CGTGGGGGTGGAGGGGGAGGAGGAGGAAGGAACGGAGACAACTTACTGACGAGCAAGTACATCCGTGTATTATTTCCATGATGAGTTCTTTTACACGGTAGTCAAACTGCGAATCTATACAGACACCTCTAGTAAGTCAAAGAAGAGATCAAAGAGAAAGGTGGTTTGGAGGTTGCAAAGGAGGAAGTCACGACGACTGACGGCGAGTCCTGAGCGGTTGGGGTGGGCGGGTAGGCGCGCGGGTGCGGTAGTGGCGAAGTCCCTAAAAGAGACGGCGTGCCAGAGGCTCGACGCAAGTCCAAACGACGCAGGCTTCCCCACTCCCCACGGCACGCTCCCTCGTCCAGAGCCAGCTACCCCTAAGGACAACGCAGCCGCCAACAAACATTTGCCTCGCACTAACAGTGACTCTCTTCTACCTTCTTTCTTCCGATGTTCCTTTTGTTGTAGAGTACGCAAAGAGTATCTTTCGGTAAAAGTTTTTTCAAGAACCCCAAAGATATTGATCCATTGCGGGTAGCACACCCCTTATTATACCAAAATTTGATTGCGAATGTGTTGTTGTGAATTTGCTACTATGAATATAAAAACCTTAAAAAGACGTACCCTCCTTAGACATCACACAAAGTCAGGAATATACCTTCTGGGGTAGCTTTGTTTCCTAAAAGTCCACTAACTTTTACGGTGATTTCGACTAACAAAGTTTAAACAAAACACTATATTACGTGCTCGTCAAGTCACCACGATTGCTATTTGACGTCGTTTATCTATTCTACGTATACTATTACTTGTCGTAGCAACAATAAACTATGGTGGAACTTTGTTAGTTTCTTGTACAATGCTACTGCGTTCTCAATGGATATCCAACTTACTCCATTTTGTTGTCCATTTCCACCCCATCCAAGTAAACATGTTTTGGTCGAGCTCCGCGTTCTAAGTTCATTCTATCGTTTGGCTACTGTAGGTGAAGAAATGTCTCGAGAGTGTATCATGCGCATATAACTTTATTGGTGATATTTATACGTTTCGTTGTTACAGATGAACAACTTACTAACCAGCACCGAAAAATGCACGAGGCTACGTACGATAAACTATACCTAAAATGAAGTCTAAGATTCCGATTACTATTTGTCGTAACGATAGTATATATATTTTCTAAGCGCCATTTTGGATGGGGTGTAATTACTAAACGTTTATGTAAAGTGGGTCCGACTCACGCCTTAAAAGTGTGCGTACGAAGAGGAATCACAGGACACCGTGTGTCTGCACGCTACGTGGAGCATTCGTCCGCCTCTCCACGTGGTCTCCTTCACTGCCTCGTCTAGTACCGTACGCTGACCTGACCACAACACACACACACAGCCCGCGCACACACAACAGCACCACACACAACACACACACACACACACACACACCCCCACAGACACGGTTGTGTGAAAAACAATACGTAAGTTACTCGCTGATACACAGAGACAGATGTTAAGAGTAATGACTACTCGCGTCGCTCTTATTTTCCTACCACTTCTCTTTACGTTTAACTTCCACTATTTTAAGTCTGTCGTTTCTTTTTCACATGAAATCCGCGTAATGGTGTCGTCTGCATCGTGCCATCCGAAGAGACTTATGGTATATCGCGCATCCGAGGTCCATATGATAGTGTGTACAGACGTAGTTATTAGCTCCGAATGCTGCTAATACGAGTGAGGCTGCGTCTCCATTTATGTTGTGTACGGAGAGCTGCGACATACCATCTCTCAGTCCACACGGTGGACTGACTCGATGTTGACTGTGGAACGCGTTTTGCTCTGTCTCACTCGGTCAAATAGTCACGGTATGCAAAATTTTACTACGGCTTGATTGTTGGTGACTATGGCCTGACAGCTTCTGACGCCGCTGTTTGATAATACACACGCGACACTACACAACATCCGTCATTGCGTCATATGCGAGGCGTCAGTGTGAGTGTATTCAGCCTGTCTTACATCGCGCATAACGCTACTTCTTCACACACTCACACCATGCACACTTGAACTCAGATCAAGATCTTGTCATGCTCCGACGCACTCGAGACCACGACGTTCAACGAACCAGAACTCCAAGCGAAACTTTACTTTCAAAGTGCGTCGCGCGAGGCTTGCGGCTGTACGGTAGCAAGTGGCGGATGAGCAGCCATGGTAGTCAGATGATGGACAAGGAGTAACTTACTTGCGTCGTATCACTCGAGCGGATGTTCCTGATGGTACTGCTTAGTGTATTGGCACGCTCATGAGTACTTGTCGACGTATTCTTCCAGTCGACCTTTTCCTCCTTCCCTTCACTATGACGTATATCTTCTGAGTATTTCACTGCTTTATCACTATGTACCCTCTTGTCTTTTCTATGTGACGGAGCCTCATTACCGGGCGGTATGATAGGTGACGTTAGTTGTAATAAGACTCGACTCGTGCCTCCCTCCTTTGGCCGGCCTCCTGTTTGTCTACTCTCGGCTGTAGACTTACGTGATTACTGGCCTCCAAGTTATTTGCTCTCTTCGTGAGATCTCTGAAGTTAGAGTATGGATACATCGCGTACTTCTTTGAGTACCGCTTTTACGGACTAACACTAAGTTCAGAGTAAAGTTCTACTGTCACTCTTGTACGTGAATACATTGATACGCATACTTGCGATCCATAGTCCATAATGCAGTTTCTCAATGTGGCTCATCTTTACGCGTACTCAGTAAATTCATCACGTTCATTGACTCATCGCGAGGATAGGTGACGGGTCATTGTGAAAGTGACAGTCTTGAATATGGCCGTCTTTTTACAAGTGTCGAGAGTCAGTTCTACTCCCCTGGTCCTTGTCGCGTTACGCACTACCTTTCCTACGTCGTACACTCCTCATCCCCAGCTAAACTGGTTCTCTCCTCTGAGGCAGTGACTCTACTCGGCGTGGTCGATGTAGACGGGGTCGGAGGATACCTTGCACCGACACCTGTTTCGCCAGGCCATAAGACTGTCATCTGTCCGGACTTAGTTGCTGTTGTTTGATGGTGTACATGTGATCGCCTATAATTGAAATACCGTAATATTTCTAATAAAATTAAGTGGCAAAAAGTTGTTATCTTACGTCGTGCGCTTTTGTACGTAGATAACATGAGACGTACCTCAACTGTCCCATATTGAGGTTGTTGTATGAGCCATGTGCTATTCTATTGGTGCGCAGAGACTCTGTATCTTAGCGTCACGATTTTGGAAATACGACTCTCATCGCACGTAGGCGTCGTCAGCTAGATCGAATTGTCCGATTAGGCATCTTACATATACAGACCGGGCCTTGTTTGTCACTAAGTAAGTGAGGTAGTTTCTGTTTACCCGTCGGTATGGTCTGCGTGAGATCATGACTATGATGTCGTGTGGACATGAGAGCGGTAACTACTGTGTCTCGCAGGGTCAGAGAAATCGGAGAGTAACGAGGCGATGCATCGTCTAGTTATTGTCTTACTACAGGGATTTACCTCATTCTATTTTTTTAACTGCATTTGAGGGAATTATACACAAGTTAGTGTATTATGTATACACTTAGGAAAAAGCTGAATCAAAGAGAGGTGGAGTTGTTGAAGGAGGTGGCCGAGGGAAGTATATCATGTAGATTTGTGACCAATCGTAATCCCTTTTCTCAGCTGCACACTTTTAGAACACAAGAGGTGAGTGTTAGAAAATGTCCGCCGCTGTAAATACGCTTTGTTCCGTGTGTCGTGCGCAGTAGCGTCGGTGCAGGTGAGAAAAAGGAGAGCATCCGGAGAGTTTTCTGTACGTGACGGTTACTGATGTTCAGTGTCAACCGGGAATATTGGCCATAATAATGCCAAGCAGCAATTCAAATCCAGCTCGGTAAATACTGACAAAATGTTCTCTTTATTTTTTGGTTTCGAGTTATCTTTCTGAAGATTTTGGTCTCCTGACGCATCGTTTACACGAGGGAGACGTTATCATCTTTTCACCTTTTACTCATTCCTGGAAACAAAGCCTCGAGGTGCTTGTGAACGCGGGGCGATCCTCGCTCAGTCTGACGAGAGAGGAGAGAGAACTGGCCGAAGCCTTTAATAGAATATAACAAATAAAATCAAGATGTACCATATTGAAGTTATTTCACTGCTGATTATACATGATTTATGGGGTATAGTTTGAGTATGTTTGTAGTTCCTTTGTTATCACTACTGTTACCGTAATAGATTCCTTATTGAAGTTCCTTGTTTTAAAGAAATGCAGCACTCTAATAAACAAATCCATGACAATCACACCGACAGGAAGCATTAATCCTGTCTGATGGACTCATGTTGGCTCAGCACACACGGCAGAGGTCTCTCCGCTGTTACAAGACTGTAACGCTCGTTCAGGCACATCAGAACGTACCCTTAACAAATGATTAGGTTAATGCCAAATGGATTTTTAATGAACCCTTCATTTAGAGCATGTGCTGTTGTGGCTGAAACTAAATGAAAGCGGTTAAGCTGTTTTTTGGTGTGTATTGTGTACAAGCCAAAGCTTAGATCCTGTTCTTGCTAAAGCCATAAATGCCACTCAGACCCACCCGAGCCACTTAAACAGCTGATAAACCTCTTTCAGATTCCTCTACATTTCAACTAAAGCAGTCCCAGAGCATCCGGGATCCTCTCAAGACATTTTTACGTTAAAAAAGGAACCTTCTAGGGGTCAGACCATTCAAAAAAAGATATTTACTTTGGTCAAAATTGGAACTTAAACTGTCTGAAAATGTGTAATTGTCTCAGTATTTGTTTGTCAGTTACATAGAACATAAGGATGTATTGATCGACTGTATATGAATCTTGTTTTCACGGTGGATTGTTTCTGTGATTTATTTTCAAGCAAAAAGCCAAGCATTGTTCTTTAGCAGCTTCTCCAGTGCTGCTGCTTCGTATCTTTGTGTATTGGACAATTGGTCAAACAAAACCATGTTTTAGAAACAGAAAATACCAATATAATGTGGTTTTCTTCTGCCCATCTATAGGAAGAAGAAAAGAAAATCTGTTGGTGAAAAATAAAACCAACAGATTCATTAAAATAGTTAGATGCAGCCTTAGTCAGATGATCTGAGCTTTTCGTAATGCTATGAAAAAATACACTGTAGTCAGACGTCAAATATTGTTCCCTATACGGTATGTCCCTCAGAAAGCTTTAGTCTTTGTCAAGTTCAGAGAATCAGCTGTAAATGTGAAGGTGTGTCACTCGTCCTGTCCCGGTGGCTAAAGACAAAGCATTGACGATCGCCCCAAATGGTCCTCCTGTAAACTGGACTGATGACCCTGAAGTCATTTTCTTTTGAATGTAACCCAGCTGAATCTGCTTTCCAAGTGAGACCTCATCATATTTCAGTTTATTTCACCATAAACACTAAACTAAAAGTTCTTCATTCTCATCCCGTCTGTAGATGTTTCCCCTCTTTCTTTTGAATACAGAGATTGCTGTGCAAATGTGAAACCCTAAAAACAATGTTTAGCTGGAAGGCCAAAGTCTGTCCTCCCGTGCTGTGCTGATTCAGTTGCTTGTGAACTTTGTAGAAGTTTACTTTATTTCCCTTTATGGGGGTTCAATGTCAGTGTCCATGCCTTGGATTGGTAGATGTTTTTAATTGAAATCTCTAAAGACTTGAACCAACCCAATAATTTGCACATCACAAATGATTGATTTCAGAATCTGAATTGCATTTATGAGTTATGGAACTGAATATAAACTGGTTTCCCCACCCCCCCAAAAGGACCCTTTTCCTTAAATGTCTTTAAGGGTTCCGTGTAGTTCCACCTGCAGCCACGCGGGGGCGGTACGTCATTTGTTTCTGCTCTGACTTCAATGTGTTCTTCTGTCCATGGTAACGATCATTCGCAACTTGCTGTAAAAGCAATTTTTTCAACTTTGTTTGTGTACATTTGAACATGTTAAAGATCATAACTGACAATATGCTGCTGCACCACATACTTTTATAATGTTTTCAATAAAATCCACTGAAAACCTGCATGGATTTAGCTTGTTTTCTTAAAAATCACAAAGAAAGAAACGTGAGTCAAAGTTTAGAGAATGACTGCTTCAGTGTGTTTAGATATTTCTGTCAGATGTTACTATGGTATACTGAAGTATAATTTTAAGCATTTCACACAAGTGTCAAAGGCTTTTATTGACGGTTACATTAAGTTTATGCAAAGAGTCAATATTTGCAGTGTTTTTTTTAGCCAAATTCCTACTTGGCAATAAACCTGTTTCTGATTCTGAACGGCCTGTAAAAGGCTTCCTACTAAGTCATGTTTATTTGCTTCTTATAGAGCGTCTGCTGATGAAACAGCATGTGGTTCGTTGGTCTAGGGGTATGATTCTCGCTTAGGGTGCGAGAGGTCCCGGGTTCAAATCCCGGACGAGCCCAACTTTAGGTTGAATTCCTCACAACATTTATTTAGTAAAAACACCATATAAATGCAATCGCTCATATCAGAATAGCAGAGAATCATCAAATCTTCCATCTCAGACTGATAACCCACCTGTTTATCAGGGCTGCCAACACTCACGCATTGAGCGTGAGAGTCACGCAATTAACCCATATCTCACGCTCTCACGCCACACATGCCTTTCCTCACGCTAAATTTTCGTCCAAAATAAATGTATATACAAATAAAGTGAAGAAACAGCAAACCGAGCGGTTAACGAAATTAGACGGTCTTCTGGCTTAGTTCACTAAAGTTGGAACGATATTGGGAGACTCGGATTTCACGGATCAATAACTCATGAACAAAACGTTATTCAGACACAAATGACGTCTCCTAAGTACCGTGGTAAGGTTGACAACGAACTACAATCACATTTTGATCAGAAAAAGCCAATACGCGCCGTCCTCCGAGCTGGACACATTACATTAGTCTCTATCCGCAGCCGGAGAAGAAACGAGTGCTCAGGGACCGTCTGCAAAGTGCAACTCCGAAAAAAGAGAATACAATAATATTCAATCACTATTATACAGCTTATTACTGCCAAACTCACTACACACATCAATAGTCTCCTGTGTGTCATACTGCAACAAGGAGTTTGGAAGAATATGCTTTTGAATAATTTTGGGGAATATTTATAATGTAAAATCTTCAATCTATGGCATCATCTTAAATAACTTTACTGTTTGGTATATTTATACCAAAACTCACGATTTGCCTTGTCATTGTTAGCATCTGGTTAGCTTAAAGGATATTAAAAGCTGTTTCTAAAACAAGGAAAGGGAGAGCTCTCTCCTGTCAGACTGAGTGTTACGGTGTGTGAAGCAGGCAGGACCCAAATGCAGATTTAAACTGAAAACACCTTTATTTCAAATACTAATTTCGACTAAACAGAACACTCACCGGAGAACTTAATCCACAAACAAAAGACGAACCAACACTGAACACAGGAAAAGACAAGACTAAATACAGGGAGGGGTAATCACAAGACGAGAAACAGCCGGGCAGGGGAGGAGAAACACAAGGGCCACAGGTGGACACAATCAGACAACTAGACACACCAGGGAAACTAACGACAGGAGGAAAAACACAGGGAAAAGGACCAGACAATAAACCAGGAAGAAAACAAGACAGGGAGAACAGCAAAATAAACCCAAACATACAAAACTACAAACGTGACATAACATAAGAATCCTGACACTGAGAGAGATATCTACAGCTCAGTGAGGTAAGGGACTCTCTGTTTAGATAGTTCACTTTAGTCTAGTTATCTCAGTGGGTCTCAAACGTTTTGGTCACCATTTATGAGAATAAATGAAAAACAGTGATGAAATACTATATGACAGTAAAACAAGAATACAGTTTAAAAGGTGAGTTGATATTTGTAAAATATCCATAAAGAAAAAGAAAATCTGTTTACAGTTCTGTTTCATATGGGTGTTGAGAGATGTATCCTTAAATTCATTTTTGCTCTCAAAGTGCACCAGGTTGATGCATTTAACTTCAATATTTAAAAAATCTTCCCGGAGGAACAGGTAGGCCACGCCCACTTCAATTTTTAACGTAAACT
>NW_011357369.1:1002131-1031915 GCF_000735185.1 Notothenia coriiceps
GTGTGTGTGTGTGTGTGTGTGTGTGTGTGTGTGTGTGTGTGTGTGTCTTTATTTGAAACTACAATTGTCATGATTTAGCATTTCCTAATTCCTATCTAGTCATTAGTAGAAGATAGTATTTCAAGGTATCTTAGATTGAGTTATTTCATTTTAATATCGCAATTGCTCAACAAAAAAAAATGCATTATTTGTCATTCTCAATAAT
The DNA here is from genome assembly GCF_000735185.1 of Notothenia coriiceps. Classification (NCBI taxonomy): domain Eukaryota; kingdom Metazoa; phylum Chordata; class Actinopteri; order Perciformes; family Nototheniidae; genus Notothenia; species Notothenia coriiceps. Next base: position 1,002,337 of record NW_011357369.1, read on the forward strand.
GTTATGAGCTTTAAAATATATAATAATTTACATAAGGAAATAGAGTCACAAACTGGCAGCCTGAGGCATTGCCACATGTCTGAGTGAAGCAAACTTCATATTCAAACTCTTATTTCACACAACATCATACAGGGAATTGACTGATGGGAAGAATATGTGTCAGGGGTGTAGTGTTATTGCTTCATTGTGTAATGTAAGTTGGAATAAGTGATATGTTTTGATTGCTAGCTCACTTTTTCATTTTTTGTAGATTCTGATGGTTTTGTTTGCAGCAGCACTGTAGAGACTACTCTCTGTCTCCAGATCTGAGTATTTCTGCCAGATACTTGTGGAGTGTGTGGTTTCGGTCATGTGCCAGTGCTCAGTGTATTCTTAAGAGTGCAACACACAGTGAAAATGAGTCACTCACCATGTGCATCACACACAGCAAAGAAGCCACCAATACACTGCCTACTTTGTTAAGTGGATACATTGGTATTTAACATTATGTGATTTTGTTTCATTGCTGTGATGTCGTGAATTTCATCCAATTTCCTCCTGGCTAATATGAAACCCAGATTGGAGTGAGGAATGGGGGAGAATTCACTGCATTTTTTTCTACTGTAATAATGAACCCTTTTTTATTTCTCCTGCTAAAACGGTTTCAGTGTGCTGTTTTAAGTACAATGAAAACTGAGAAGTTCAGCATACGTAAAGTTATATTGTATGTCTGAGCTCTCTGGAGGACTGTCAGGGTTAGGGTCAGGGTTAGTACTGTCTACGCCATGACTAAGAGGATTTTGATGTTGACATTATACATCTATGTTCTGTATTGAATCAAAAATGATACAATATCTAAATATTGCTTACTATATATATATATATATATATTCACTATTAATAGATTTGAAGAACAACATTTGTTTTACTTGACAGAAATGAGCCGTTTCTGACCCCCTTTCAAAAAGTTAAATTCACATTTTACAATTCCTAATTTTTCCAATTGAATTCAATTAATACTTGATAACGTATTCATAAAAATAAATTTAGTTGAAATTAGAAAAATGGCATATTATGCAAATAATATATATGTGAATACAAAATGATGTTTATATGGAGGTATAAATATGATGACTTTGCAGTCCCGAGGTCAAGCATTCTTACTGACAGACTATAAGCAGAGGTGCAAAGTAACTGACACTATGCAGCATGTTAGCACAAGCAGGTCAATGCTTGTGGAAATTGAGCTGGATTTACATTTCCCACAGTGGCAAACTAGCACTTAAGAAGGTCATGGATCTTTCTGCAAAAACTTGAGAGGCGCCTATATTTTAAAGTGCTTGTGTCAATCATAGGAACATCTTCTTTACGCTTTAATTAGTTAGTTGTGTGGAAAAGCTGTGGAAATCTCCTCGAGGTGAGTGCAGTGCAGTCAGATGGGCTCTGTGTGGCAGCTGCTGGCCAAGCTGTTGCCCTCCTGTAGCCTGAGAGAAGAGGGGTGGATCTACAGTGGCCACTACAGGTTATCACACAGAATCAGCACTACAGTACAGTAGAAAGTAGGCCAGACCTGAAAAGAAAGCTGGACAAAGAGGTCCGAGACCCCAATAGACACACACACACACACACACACACACACACACACACACACACACACACACACACACACACACACGTACTGTTCACTTTTTGGTATGCCAAACGTGCCAAAAATAATGTCACGAAAGCCCAAAGTTCAGGGCTCAATCAACAAAGTAATTAAAGACAAGTGTGCTGATGCACTCACACACACATTACACTCATACACACCTAACCTGCTTTTCCTCGCTTCTCTCGCCATACATGGAAGCCATTAGTCCATTACCCCTTTGACTACTGAGGATTGGGGGCCATTTTATTCTCCCTGTGTTAATCAGGATGTCTGCTGGGAGCGTCACATGTAATTTATCCACAAAACCACAGCAAGTCCACAGAGACGGTGAGAACAGTCATAATGACATAATACTGGACCGGTGAAGAGTTTTGGGGGGTGACAGATGACTTTTTCTTTTTCTCTCTCCCCTCTTTTTCTCCAGAGGAAAAGAGACCTGTGAATGTTTCACCTTCACATTTTTCCCCTGAATGTATTTACCCAAGGGCAATTTTCTTACACACTTGCTATTGATTTATAAACCTTTAAACTACTTCATTATGACAGCCTGATTTATTTCCCCCAGCCAGATTGATATTTAGAAAATACATTTGAAGTTTTCTTTGTTTCTGACCACTCGATGGATTCCGTGTGTGTGTGTGTGTTTGAGAGGCTTTGCATCTCGTCCGAGTCTCTCAACACACATTGTGGGGATAGATACTTGTTTTATGTACCTGCCAGGCAAAGCGATATTCCAGATAACGCTGAGCTGAGCCCACTCAACCTTTTCTTTTCCAACGCTCATATATTTCTCCAGCTTTTGGCCTCTGCTGTCGCCAAGGCAATTTAGTCAGAGAAAAACTGCAGAATCAGCTAAATTGTTCTACTTGGAGGTAGAGTTGGAAGTGTTGAAAAGCATCGCCTGCGACTCTCAAACTATGAAAATACTGTAAATCCCTTCCCTCACCTCACCTCCACTTCAGCACTTACTTACTGTTTATCAGCACTGAGCAATTATGTTGGTTACATTTAGTTATATACTGGCTCCAGCTGTCTTTTGTCTTACTCATTTTGGTACGGAAAACTAAAAAAACTATACGATTTGATTTTCGTTTACATTAATTTGTTAGTTAACTATATTAACCATAGTATGTCTTTTTTAGTATGATTTGTACTGTTAAATTAAACAGCAATATTCTTTATTTAGGTTTCCTTGTACAAACTGCTTTGTAATGATAAAGTGAGCAAAAGCTTCTAGATTTAAAATCAACTCACCTGATTTAACAGTGTACTTCTAACTTCAGTTTTAAATACTGTATGAAAAGGGCATATTGTCATAGGGATCATTACAAGGAATCTTCACTCTGTGTTTTCGTGCAATGCTTGCAGCTATCCGTGTGGCTTATACTAATCTACTGTAGTCTAACCCCTCTGCACATACTTTCCCAGTCGATATGAGTCATGAACATGCATATACACAAACAACACACACACACTCACTCACAGAGGGCAGCGAGTGCACAGCTCGGGCATGAATCTCCCTCCATGGGCTGGAGGAGTTGGGTTACTCATGAGCCCATAAACATGTGCTGGCAGCGGTCCAAGGCACTGCACTGTAATTACAAACGTTAGAAACAATATATAAAAGACCCTTCCCCTGCAATGCTGTGTCCTGCGCTGCAATTAGCATACTTGTACAGAATTATCACCCTTCAGCAGCCGCCGCCACACTGAGTGGAGGCTTTAAATTGCATGTGTCCTCCTTGGTCTGATAGAGGGCAACCTTAAGTCCCTTTATCTCGATCGCCCTCTGATTTTACTGCAATCTGAGACTCGACTAATGATGACTAAATGCCTCTGTTTTCCTTTGTCCCATTTCACCTCCACACGACGGCCCTGGCATCACACGCCTACGTATGCGCAGGATAACGCGGGCTGGTGTCAAAAGCTGCCTCTTACATTAACGCTGCGCAGCCTGTACATGTGTGAAGACGAACATACTGTGCTGCATGTTCAGGAAAATCACCTTTCATGCTCACAAGTACACGCATCAGTCACTTCACCCACGCACATGACACTGTGGGCTTTCAGGAATACAGCATGCCAACGAGTGTGCACGTATGCAGCGAGTGGGTGCTACGAGGCAAGGCCAAGACCACGGTGGAGCTTGTGTGTTGGTGTTGGGTGAGCATGTGGCAGGGAGAGTTGGCTGGTGTGCAGGCCAGCAGAGAGGGTGCGGTGTGTTACATGTTGCACTAATGAGTTTCCTTGGCCAGGCAACACCGTGGGGCAAGCTTATTAGTAAACAGCCTACAGAGAGGAGCCCTACAGACCTCTGCTTCTGCGGAAACTCATCAATCCCTGTTCATGCCGTTTTTGTGTCCTCGCTGTGAATTGTCTCTCCCTTCGACTATACAGTTCTCACTCCCTGTCTGTCTTTCTCTCTGTGTCTCCTGCAGGCAGTGAGATGGGTTTTGACTTCAGCCTCAGGCGCAAGAAAATGTGGCCAACAAGTGAAATCACGGACAGGCAGACCGGCTATCGTAGCAGCATCGTAAGTACCTTTTGTAAATGTAATATTTTGTTATTTGAGGATATATTGTAATGAGCTTGTATTGTCCTGCATTTCATTTGATAAGATAGAAGCTCTCATTATAAATCATTTGTTAGATGTTTGACTTGGACTTAATCTATTTTACTCCCCTTCCTGAGACTTATTATAATATGATCATGCATTAGATTGAATCATAATGGCTGTATTCTGTCTATATCTGATATGAAAGGCCAATTGGTCCCGATGGCTTGTTAGTGTGCTAAATTAAAAACAAAATCAAACGTATCTTTAGTGCACATGTACAGACAACACTAATCTTTACTGTCCACTTGACATTACGTCCTGACTCTCTCTCTCTGTGTGCTGGGGTCTGGATCTGTTAGAAAATGGCTTCCACTCTCTCTGCCTTCCAGCTCTCAGCTCCCCGCCGCCATTTTGTGTTTCGCTGCCAAAATAGTCAGGTAGCAGGATGAGAGAGGCAGAGTAAAGTGGGGGAGAAAAAGGGGGTGCTGGGTTATGGAGGAAATTAAAATAAACAGAGAGGAATTGAAGAAAAGATGACTATGATAGAACACTATATATGTCTTTTTCGGATGAAGAGAGTGATTTTATTTATTTATTGTTGCATGCAAACAAGCAGCCTCCCCTCCGGAACGTTCCCAGCTCTTCTTCTCAAAGGGCTGACCTTGGGTGGACGCCATAAACGTTTTTCTTTTTCCACCCGGGGCCGAATGTGCTGGCAGGGTCCACAGCTGCATGACCCCCTTCCACCCTCCATCCGTCTCTGCTCCACAGTTACCCAGAGTCCTCAGCGGTAACACAACCTGCACGCTTATACAGGGGTCTAAAGTAACTAAGTACATTTACTCATATACTGTACTTGAGTACAATTTTGAGGTACTTTTTTTTTTGCTACTTTGTATTTCTACTCCACCTCAATTCAGAGGTAAATATTGTACTTTTATTCCTCTACTTATTAAGTGCCTTTAGTAAATTTGCAGATGAATGATAAACAATACGATCAACACTTTAGTCACGCATTGATTAAATTCACTTGCTACCCAGGAGTACATTCAGTAATTAAATGAGTTTGACCTGCACCAGATTGATATACGTATAATTCATCAATAATTATAATCAAAACATATAATGTACAGTATATGACATGAAATGGGCCAATCTGCATTATGAGTACTTTTACTGTTGTTACTTTAAGTATATTTAGAGACCAATTATTTTGTAACTTTTACTTGAGTAACATTTTGAATACACGACTTCCTACATACAGAATGTTCCTACATTGTGGTATTACTACTTTGACTTAAGTACAAGATATAAGTACTTCTCCTTTTAATACTTTGCAGCCCGAGTGCATGACTAAAGCTTTAACCTCTACTTATGTACCTGTTTCGAGCCTAACCACAGCACACTACTCGCTGTAGCTTCAGCCCAACTGTCACATGCACTTGTAACCCCGGCCCCACCCCACAGCCTGCAGCTACAGCAGCTAGCTGCCTGCGGCTCTGGATATTTGATTACTTGTGCAGATGTTATTAAATCCTCTTCTCATCTGACCCCAGCACCACGAATACTAAATCGAGCTTTCAGTAGGTGACTGCTGCTGCTTTAAAGGCTTTCTTCACAGAGCACATTTGGACCTGTAGGAAAAACATTATATCATTATAATATTGCAATTAATGTAATATTCAGATTGACTGGTTTCAGGATCTGGTATTATGCATGCTTGTTCAGTCACTCTTACTGTAAAACACACCATTCTCCGTTGTATTAGTAAAACCTTAGTTTTTGACAAATCAAATGTCTGCTGGGATAAAGTCCTATTGCTAAGCATACCTTAAAAAGTCACACATAATCATCCTGTGTTTCCGCTTACACTGTGTTTAGTAACGTAACGGAAGATAATTGGGAAAAAAGCTTTTGTAATTATCGTAATTTCGACTCCATCAAAAGTATATCATTATCTCAATATAACTGATGTTACCCAATTCACTTTTTGAAGTTTAAAAAAAAAAGCATTATTCTTCTGTTATTCCATTATCCAACAATTCATACAATTGATAGAATGACCCTCTTTCTTACTGTACGTACATGTGCAGACTAGCTTACTGGGACACACTTCTTTTTAAACTTAACAGGTAAGGTGACCAGTGTGCCAACCTCTTCAAAGACTTTGAGTTTTCCTTTTAAGGAATATAGAAGACTTCTTCGTGTGGCTGTCTTCAATGTACAGAAACACTTTGTCAATAAGGGGTAAAAGAGTGTAGTATATCTGGATATTAGTATCTTTTAATGGCCTGAAAGTGATGCTGTGAAAAGTCTGCTACTGTATGAGTGTGTATCTTTGTTGGCATGTTCCTGATTTAGACTGTAGGTGCAAAGTATAGCAGAGTTCCCTCCAGCAGTACGACCTGGCCTATTTAGGCCTGTCACAGACGAGCTTCATTGAGACAGACATACAGTCAACGGCTTTGCTTAGAGTTCAGAATGCACTCCCCTTTGGCTCCAAAGCCCTTAATCTGGCCATGTGTTTGCATATGGGACAGAGTGGCCTCCATATTGTGTTTGTGGAATGAATTATGAATGCTATTGCATAACCGTGGTCTGTTTCTGGGGCATATCTCCACAGCATCTACCCAGAGACTAAAGCATGAATACATTTACTCGGCCTAGACCTCTTGGAAATGGTACTGTGAGGCTGGCCTGCCTGCGTTTGTTTATGGTTATATAGAGCAGATGGCCATGCAACATGGTCACATATCACACACTGGCTGCCTCGCTGGCAGTGCCACACACGTACACATGCTTATAGGCAGAAATGTAGGTCTATTTGAAGGGGATTCACATCCACAGAAATGTGTTCTTTTATAGCACACATAAGGAGAATTATTAAATCTCTTTATCAGAGTACATTGCTATATATTCTCCTTCGTGTTGGCAGCAGTCCTGGAACTATAGGAACTGGCGGTAATAACGGCTGCCAAATCAAGCTCTTCGATGCTAACTGTGGTTAACTGTGCTGTATTTACAGCCTTAGCTGTTAGCTGTGACTGCTCACCACTGTAGTGAGTCTGACTACTGCCAGCTGCAGCTCGGGGGTAACGAGTTCTTCAAGGTTACAAACGCACAGAACCCTGTCTGCCGACTCTGGCCCTCTGTCTGTCAGCTGAGGTTCATATGCAGGGAGAAAGGTATTTGTCCCACCCTCTAAATATAGCTGTCGACAGATGCAGCTCGATGGGGCACTGCCCAAACTGAAGGGGCCCTACAGGCAGGCCGGACCAGAGCTGGGCATGCAGACGTGTGGGGGCTAAAGACTCCTCCTAATAGATGGGGGCCCAACAGGTCATCAGCAGACACATGGCAATGCACGTTTCATCAGCCTCCATCAGCGTGGAGTCACAACGTCTGAGCCTCTGAATCTTCACATGAGCATATCACAATCTGTGTATATGTCCAAACATGCATGCAAGTGTGTGTATGTTTCCCTATGTACACGTGACTGTATACTGCGTGTGTGAGAGACGAGAAGCAGCTGGCGAAGTCGGGCTGATGCGTGCCCTGTCATTACAATCATTGGGGTCATTTTTTACCTCTAAAGATGGGGCCAGGGGGCTGCTCTAGGATCAGCTAACTCCGCCTAATCCAGCCCTCTTCACCTGGTATGTTTATGGCTGTGCTGGGAGATGGAGAGGGGGGGGGGGAGTCACTGGGGCCGTTTCGTCTCACAGCCTGACAGGCGGACACACATATTATGCACATTGCAGGCGTACACTCCATCACACATGTGTACATAGGTTTATCCACACACACTAACACCGTGCATACACAAACGCATACCTGTAGCTCCACTGTGCAGGCACATACTGTACATTCACGCACCGTCATATATGACACTCCTAAACTGTCTCTCTCTCTCCACACACACACTCACACATTTTGCGAGCTGGATATCGGCCTCATGCAGAGGTGACGGGGAGGTCAGCCTGTCTGACTTTGAGCAGAGTCTCCCTGCGGCTTGCCCCAGCCATCCCCCCTGGCATGTGTAACAGGACCTGCCAATGCAGCCTATCCTCGCCCCTGCCCTCCCGCTGCCTCCCCCCTGGCTCTGGTATAAATAGATGGGTCATGCCTGCTGCGCTACCCAGAGGGGGCTGTTGGGGGGCACAGAAGCTATGCATCCCTTTTATAAGTGCTCCACCGTGTCTCTCTGAATTCCTCCTGTCTGCACCCGGACACCACTTCACTCGTACTGTACCGGCGATCACATATAGATGTTTACAGACCGGAGAGGGACACATGCACACAGGCGTCTCAGTGTTCCCGACCACTTCCCTGATAGAGGGGAAGCCACACGCGTATAAACACAGGAACTAATGAGCATAAATACTGTGCAATAGCATACTGCAACAAAACCATAAGCACTCATATAATCGTGCGGTGCCAAAAGGCCATGCTGCGGAGGGTCGATGAAGAGAGACTTTTTTTTAAACTTACCAAGTTCAATGTCGAGGTTTCATTAAATTGTTTCCATATTAGTGCCAATAAAACCTGTATTTTGTTACTAGTACATATGAGTATCCTCAGGAATATAAGCATGTGTTTTTACAACATCCTAACAATACCCCTTATAAAATAGACTACATTTAGTGACGCTTATATAAATCAATAAATGTTTTCATAAGGAAATAAGTGAAACAGACAAGTAAGCATTTAGATGCCAACATACACATTTCTACCTAAAAGGTTTTGATGTTTGATATGTAGCTCAATTGAAGGGTCTTGGGCTTTGCAAAAAGTCAGTAGATTTGCACAATGACAGTAATTCGCCAGGATTCTCTCACAAAAGAGATACCAAATAAGAAATGGTAAAGAAATGCAATATATCGTAGCGCATACATACTGTAGAGTTCATACACAGACAAATTGCACACTGCCCATCGTGCGAGATTTGTCATCATGACAGTGTGCATAATATCTGCATTGTAATATGTTCTAAGAATTGGAAGAGTAGAAATCGTCAGAAAATATGAATGAGGATCGGGGATGCATATTGTGTAAATGTCCAGCTTATTGTTCCGGATTACTCGCCGTATTGACTGACCACAAACCACCAAAACCCCAAAGATCAGTCAACAAGGTTACAGCACTCCATCCCACTATCAGTGAGTGAGACTCGGCTCCAGTATTGATTGATAGGCACTGTAGCACTTAGAGTGAAGTGTGATTGAATTAAAGTGGCTTTTTAAGCAGTGTGTGCCTTTGCTGTGAACGCTGTGGGAAAATGTGATGAGGTAAATGAATATCATGTTTTTCCTTTTCCCTCTGAAGGGTATTTTTTCCATGATTGTGTGAAAATGTTGGTGTTTGAGCCTGAAACTGTGTCCTTGTGTATGTGTATGCATTTGTTTATGTGATGACAGTTTAAATACGTGTTTGGGTGACATTATGAAGTGAGGTGTAGAAAGCAGGACTTTGCAGAAGGTCCTGGCTTATAAACAGAGTATCAGCTACAGACTCTTCGCACCTTTCAAGTGAAGCGGTGCTTGCTGAGCTCGTACTTTCACAAAGGCTGCATTGTCAGGCGGACAAACTCATCGTAGTGTAGGTGTTTTATTTTTTTCCATATCTGTGTGAAGAGCCCTAAAGAAGTGTACAACAGGCTACATGTATGTGTGTGTGCTTACATTGCATATTGCTGCTCTGCGGTGGGTGTGTGCGTGGGTGCGAGTGTGAATATCTTCCTGTCACTGGATGATGGCACCTGGCTTCACTTGAAAGCAATAGCTTTCCTGGACATGCACTCTGTTGCTCAGGGCCCCAGAGCCATCTACTATATTAGATTGAAGTATGTCTAGTCAGCATACTGAGAGGACACTGTGTCTTCCTTGACCTTACCTTATGAAGTCTGAAACACTGCCGAGCGTTTAGCAGGGTGCACGGTGAGAATAGACTGTGATAGGAACGGCAGTACGCGATGCAGACCGTTTTTTATATTTAGTTACCGTAAAAACACAGTAAAGCAACTTCATTTAGATTTAAGCTTTCTGCAAAACTAGGGATGTACTAACCTAAAGAAACTCTTAGTCGACTAACACTGGATTTTGTTAAATGGTAGTTTAGTTGATTGCATGAACAGATCAGTCAAATGTATCATATCAAAAAATGTGGAAAGGGTGCCACGTAAAATCTGTTTTTTTTAGAGTTTTATTGGTATAAGTATTTTGGCTTGAAAAAAAGCATTTATTAAAATAAACAATTGACTAAAATGAATACCAAATGACTAATCAGTCAACTAAAAGGGGGGCTCTTTGCAAAACAGTTATGTTAGGCTCCCCCCTTTTAATAATGTCACCAAAAAAACAGTTAAATATATGTTGACTTTTAACATAAATTAAATCTATGTAAGTAAATGTTCCCCTTTTCTTCCTGTCATTGCTGTATATGTGTATTTGTGTATGTTTGCACACTGCCATAATGCATCTGTCCTTCTGCGAAGCGTGTGTGTGTGTGTGTGTGTGTGTGTGTGTGTGTGTGTGTGTGTGTGTGTGTGTGTGTGTGTGTTACCTTCCAGGGTGTGTGCTTGTGCATACTTACAATCCACTCATTCAGTGATATGGTGTAAGTACGGCAGTGTTGAATAATGCAAAGAGCCTCAGACTCACCACTGAGCAGGCACAATGGGCTCTTAGCTCAAGACATACTGTTCTGTATTATGCTGTGCTGTACATTTGTGCCTCACAGACATACAAGTATATCTGTGGCGGTACGTGCTGAAAAAGATTACCCTGATATGGCTTCATTTGAGTGTGACGGTTAAACATGCAGGATGGAGAATCAGAGACACTCCGTCAGCCACCGGGGGGCTTACCATTGATCTCACAGAGGGCAAATCTTGAAGACTTCTCGTTGATGTATTTCTCCATTTCCTTTGTTGCAGAAGTAGCAGATTTTCCCTCTCGGGATTTCAGACGGAGGCTACCTGACATGCTGCTGGATCCCTGATGGGAGGATGTGCTGCAGAGCAGGTGAGAAACATTAACAGGGCAGCAGGTCCTCTGCTCCGCACATGTGAGCCAGGATATGAGCTAGCAGGCTGTCAATACTGGTCACTGTTGGTAGCACTCTCCTCTCTGAAGCACACAAACAGTTCTTATAACACCGAGGAATGTGTGCAGGTTGTTGTACGAAACAAACCGGTTTGGTTTGGTATGTTTTGAGCAGTAAAGCTTAAGAACAGTGTTTCCAATCCTTTTGGCGTGTGACCCCTTTAAATCTAAGTATTTGCTAATCGCAACCCCAAGCCACAGGTTGCACGTGAGATGTATAAATTGCAAGCAGTTCAACCAAAGAGGGATTTTTCAATCGCAGATTATTTATTATAATATTTTTTTGATAAGATCTGAAGTGGATAAAACTTTATATTACTTTGCATGTTTTCAATGTCACAGTACCCTCCAAGTGATTTGCTGGGCTCATTTGAATATGGAAATATCCCACCCATACAATTTGTTTGGATCATATGCACCTTGTTGCATAATTTGAATTCCCCTTAAGCTGCAGCCCTGAACCGGATGACCCGGTCGTCACACTGTGTTCTGAACACACAGACTGCATTCACAGCGGTGAGGAAAGGCCATGAGTGTTTGTGTTTCAGTGAATCATAACCGCTGTTTTGCATTCATCGAGGTGTGGCCAAGCGGGGACCTGCCATGACTTTGTTGTTAAAGACTGTCCTTTGGGGTGAGGTAGTAGGTTGTATAGTTTTAGGGTCATACCCTTCCTGTCAGATAACTATACAACTTACTGTCTTTCCTGAAGTGGCTGTAATGTCATCAGATGCCATTGTTGGAGCCTTTGAACCTGGATCCACCCTGGTATGAGCATGTGGACCCGCTGACTGCTGAACACAGAATTCCAATACAGTATTTAAAAGTGGTAGCTCATTAAGGATTGTAGTTCATGTTTTCTCAAGACATTATGGCAAATGAAATGTGCTTTTTTCAGAAGTTATGGTTGTCTGTGTGCAAATAAACAATGCAAAAATAAATATGTATTTACATTTTCTCACACTGTAGTGTTGTAACTTTTACACAAACCTGCTCTTATCTAGGTGTCTTCCTCTTTCCCCGAGAATGTATCCCTCATGTAAAGTTTTAAAAATGAAAACTCAACTTGGTCATTGCCTCTCATTGTAAGTTGCTTTATATATCAAGTGTGTGAGATGTACCTGGATTTTTGTATGTACTAAAAGAAAATGTACAGTGTTTCCATGTGCCTCCACATCATGGCTCTCCAGTGGAAGTTGGACCAACACTTGGCAGTCTGCGGCACCGTTCTGATGTTCGAACAGGGTGAGGTAGTAGGTTGTGTGGTTTCAGGGTAGTGATTTTGCCCAATAAGGAGATAACTGTACAACCTACCGCCTTCCCTGAAGGGCAGCAATACTTCACCATACAGTCTACAGAGAGAGGCTTGTTCACAGCTGCAGAAAAACACTGACCCAGCAGTCAAGCAGGAATGGTGAGCAGGTAAAGTCTGATCTCTATGACATTTGTATTTGTGTTGTTTTTTGCTGCTTCAAATATTAATAAAGCATAACATGAAGTAGTTTGTCTTTGTCGTTTATTTACGTGTGTTTATTTGTTCTCACATCCTGATACTGTCTATTCAATTGTATCACACTTTGAGGCTTTTCCAGTTAAATACATTTGTTCAAGCATTTCCAAATCATAGTCTGTGAAAACATATAGTATATATTGAAGTAGTTCTTGCATTAACTAACAATTTTTTTTAAATCCCCAGTTGCTCCAGTTTAGTTTATTGAGTCTACTAGATCACTAGATCATCATTATCATTGTGTTGAATGGTGGCGAAATGTTTTTGAAATATCTCTGGAAAAACCAGGACGTGTCTGCCTTCACCCCCCCCCCCCCCCGGGATCAGCCGGCGGAGCAGATGGAAAGATAGCGGTGGCACAATCTCACCTCCTGCGCTTCAACGTGATTCATATGGCAACAGATGATGGTTTCAGTATTTTATCTCCCTCTGGCCCGCAGCATACATAAATACACACCCGCACAGAGATAGATGACAAGGTGAGTGCCAGCCCTTATCAGGCCAACGTGTCCATGCCTCAGTGTCTGAGACTGCAGCCCTGGATCTCATATCAAGGTCATATTGGAGGGTTGTCATTCACAGCGAGAGCCTCACACATTCCTCAATCTTCACTCTACAGTCACAGAAACTGTATTAACATGCTGCAAGTATCAAGAAACAAATTTCCACGGTGCATATTTCAAAAGCACACATTTCTGGCTTGACTTTGCTTGTCATGGTTTCACAAATATCAGTCATACCAAACCAGCTTAGGTAGTTACACATTCACCAAATGTCTGCGACACAGAGTGGTGACATAGCAGCGTGGGAAACAACATCCACCACTGTACTGTGTCCCATGTCTAGACCAGTGTTGGATGTATTTGTATGTGGGCTACACCCACTGTGTGACTGTCCCCCTCCAGCCACCATATTGAATTGATTTGAGCCTTGGCCCTGGTGATGGAGCAAAGTGAGCTGCATACTAAGCCTGATGAGACAATGGCTCTGTGTGCATCCTGTGGTTGCTTCTCAAAAGGCCGTACTCCGTCCTCCATCTCCTCCCGCTTCACCAAAAAAAGCTTCGACCACTTCGCTGGGATTTCCTTTTCCCATGAGAAAAAGAAATAATAAAAAGCTTTCGATCAGCCGACAGAAACATATGAGTCAGAATTCAATAATATGCTCTTGTTTTATCCAAAGTTGCCAGGAATTCAACAAGAGTAACACTCACAGGCTTCATATGATGTCATGGCTGTATAAATGGAATAGTGTTATTGATCGGATGTAAGTGGATAGGATTTAAGGCGCTGTGGGCAGACCCTCGAATAAACCACTGAGCAGAGTGCATTTGCTGAAATGAAGAAAATCTAAGCCTGTGTCAAAACAGATCCACTCAACAATAATCTGTGCCACGTGATTATGAAATGTAATATCAGTCTGAAATAAAGGACAAGGAAATGACATATTTTGTCAAACTTGCAATATTTGTTCCATATTCATATTGAGATTTCCTGCATATATAAACTTACAATTTTAAAATAGAGTTCACCCTAGTCTATGGTTCACCCATATAATTCCAATTGCCAGGCCTCACTAATTTATAGATGGGCCAAAAGCGCCACCTAGTGGATACTCACTTTATATTCTACACACTATTCGCATGTTGTTCACCTACATGACGGTTTTTTTCTCTAAATTGAAATTATGGTATCATGACATTGTTCAACGAAAAACCAGAGAACAATGCCCATCACAATAACATATAAACCAAGGTGATATCATCAAATGTCTTGTTTAACAGTCCAAACTCCAAACATGTTACATTTACTATAATCCAAGAGCATTAAAAGTAATACATTCTTAACTTTGATAACCCCAAACCATTTCATTTCGAGGAATAATACTCACAAAAAATACGCTTACAATGAATCATTGATCAATATAGTTATTTTTATGTCATCAACAAACTGATGTTTTGAAGAATCATTGCAGCTGTATGAAAGTTTGTATCCGTCCATAATCCAGTATGATGCTCTCCCAGAGGTTTCTACTATTTTATTTTCCCCCAATGAAATAACCAAGAGTCCAGAGGCAGAGGGTGTTCAAAAATTGGGATTTTATTGTAATAAAAAACATGCGGAAAAATACAATATTAATAAATAGTTTGAACTATTTTTGTTGTATTAAACTGAAGTGTCCATACAAAGCTTGGACTGGCTTAGACTTAGACTGCTTCTTGAATGAAACTATAAAATCGTGTGCCAAAAAATTAAAGTGAAGTTCCCTACTAGCGACAACACTTTGAATTGCCTTGTGTTGAAAGGTGCTAAATAAATAAACTTGCCTTGCCTTGCCTTACTGTTGCAGTTTCTGGACAGCAGGTGGCAGCAGAGATCCAGCTGCTGTTAAATCTCAACATTGACCCACTTACTGTCCTTCGGTTGGTCATATTAACCCCTGTCAAATAAAGTTTAGATAGTTCCCAAATGTCTCAAATGTGTTCTATAAAAAGCTATATTCCTATATATGATTGGAAACATGAAGGATTGCTATATGCTCAAGTTAGGTTTGACCCAATTTGTCTAAATTCCAGGTGAATGTCATACACTATTGATGTGAATTCATGCCTTCACCATAGGGTAATGCATATAAACACTGGCAATATCATATTTCCATTATTGTTGATTTAATTAACAACAAAAATCCATATTTAGGTTAAGTTTTAAGCAACAGTTTAAAAAACAGGCAAATCCAATATGTTAATCTGCATAGTAAGTGTTCCCCAAAGATGTCATTTAAAAGACTGGTACCATTTCATAACTATAAACTATTTCATCAAGCTTTTGCTCTTTCATGGTCTGTTTTATTGCAGCCACATTCAGTTCAAGGACAGACATGTTGTAAGCGAATGTGGCAGTTTTCATTATTTTATCTAGATGTGGAAAGCATTCTCCTTTTATTGGGAAACCAGCTGCTGTCCAGACAGTATGTCTTGACCGTAACCATTACTGCGGACTCTTCAGTCGTGTTGCAACGAGCCGTAGTTCCTCAGTCTAAAGTTTCTCCATGTCCTCCTCGCATGGAGAAATCACCATCGGCCGAGGAGGGACTCGGTGCACTGCAGCTCACACCTGGGAGGCTGTGTGTTTTAGATACATCTATTTCAACATTATTGCATTGATTGATTTGATATTCAAGGTAGTGCTGCTTAGTTTACCCTGATGATGTGGTAGCAGTTACAAATTACTATACGGCACTGGTTAAGTATACATTATAAATAAGTTAATTTACTTACGTCCTTTAGTTAAGGCCTACAGTTTTGAGGAACTCATAATTGTGATATTGTACTAATTATATTCATTATACTTCACCACAGTTATTTGACAATTAGTAATTTTCATGCAATATGGATGTGTCAGGGAAACAAGTAAGTATTGTACTAAAGAACCAGTTCAGTTCTATTGTAAAAAAAAAAAAAATAAACACTGAAAAAATCCTGAATATTTGGGTGTAGTTTTGCTGCAAACAGTTAAGAGGGGAAATTTCTACTTTACAAGTGAAGATTATTTTATTCAAAACAGATGACAAGTTTAGAAAGTATCTTTATTATTTGGATCAGCTTCACCTCAACCAACTAAAGCATTAAAGTATCACGGGACAAGAATAACATTTCACATAAATGTATTTTTTACATTGTGGTAATTCTTCTTTTATTTAAGAAAAGGCTCTGAATGCTTTCACCATCTATGCATCTAGGTACTGAGTGTGCCTGGAGGTCTTGGTGGGCTCCACTGTGCTCAAAGGACCCGTATAGAGAAGAAGAGGTCTCAATGGGACGTTCCTGGCTAAATAAAGGATAAATAAATAAAAATACAGAACAGCCAGTATCTGTTTCCAGGCCTTGTGCCAAGCAGGAGAGGCCCATTTCTGTGCCAGAGACGTGGACAGACTGTGATGGGGAGCCGGGACAGGGAGCTGGATGAGGAAACAAGAGAGCAGAGAGATGCAATCTGCACACGGGGTCGCACACTCAGCATCTGGCACCAGCGCAGAATCGGAGCTCCTCCATTAATGGGCAGTTTATTGCAACAGTTTGACTGGAAAATCTCACAACTTGGCCTGCTGTCAGAGTGGGATATGATGTGCTCTCCAGCTGACATGTGGATCCCGTAAAAGCGCATGGATCTTTCTTGGGCACCATAATATTATTTGATATACAATTAATACACATCAGCAAGTCAATGTGTTTTACTTGTTAGCAGATCAAATTATCATAACTGCTACCAAAGCATCTGAAGGGTTCCTTATGCTCACATTTGAAAGGTTTGTGTGATCCCCAGAAATGCGTGTCTACTTCTCCAGTTTTGACATGACAAGGCATGTAAAGGCTACAAGCAAAATATGGGACATTTTGACCACATTCAAACATGTTTTGCTTGTTACTGCCGTTGCATGTTCGTGGTGTACAGGGTGATTTACAGCACAGTTGGACACTAGAAGGCTTTTCCACATTGATCAGGTGAGGTGAAACGTTTCTCTCTGTTTACTTTATATCACTGACTTTGTGACATTGTGTAAATGTTGGTCCAAAATGCAACAGACAGAAATGTTCAACCTCCGTTGCACTTTTACTTAAGTACATTATCTAAGTATCGCTTCAACCTTTTCACTATTGTACCCCCTTGCCCTTACTTAAAAGTATATTATTTTGTTCATCCTCTTAGCTTTGTTGTCTACGTTTAGCTGTTTGTCCATAATGTGTGCATCCTCCCCTACATGTATGAGAGTAGGAATCAAACTCCTTAAAGTCATATACAATTTAACTTTCTTAAAGGATGTTTTAATAGACTACTGTGAATTATGAACTTTCTTTATCTAATTTAGCATTTCAGTCTAAATGCAACATAATTGTCAGTAACTAGCCTACCTGTTTCATGCATATCATAACTACTTTTTTTATAAGATTCTTTTTATTTGTATGTTTAGCACATGTTTTTTTTAATCAAAACTATGTTGCATTCAAGTTGCATTGAACTGCATTGAATTGAGAGCAAGAGAGAAGGAAACACCCGCGGAGGGTTACATGAGGACAGTGCCAATGTTGCAAGCTTGAATTCATTCAGTTTAATATAATTAAATTGAACTTCACATTCACATAGCCCACTTTAAACGATTATCACTCGAATAATCTATTTCTGCAATCAGTACATGTCTGTTTAATTTGCTGGTATTTGTTCCTGCACTGACCGCGTGTTGAGCACGTTGTTCCCCCGATCCCTGGCTGCTGTCACCATCCATGGTTAGGGGGCGTCCGAGTCTCAGGAGAAACTGCTGCCTTCTCTCCATTCGCTGAAACCATAGGTGTGTCAGGGGGGTGTGCGCCCTGTCTCCTCCAGCTGTCAGTCATGACGCCACTTCCTGCGGGTGGTAGATCCATGGAGCTGCTTTGTATGGACATGGTGGGGGAATTTTGACAGCGGCAGCGCTGCTGGGAAACAAACAAGGACGTGGTCGGGGTCGGGGACTATTTTTTCCCTCCTCGATCCTCTCTCGATTTCGCGCAGAATACTTCTCAACCCAGCGAGATTTTCTGAGGATATGTCGGCTTGGAAGTGGGCTGTCTTTTGAAAGGTAGATGTCTTGATTTTGGCATTTTATCCAGAGAAATACACCCGCCTGCAGCAGCTGAGAGACTGTTTGTGAGGGAATTTGGTTCCATGTGCAGAGATGGTTGCAGCCCAAAAAGCAGCATGTTCTCCAGTTTTAGTTTGTGCACTTTCAAGACTAAAACTATCCCAAGATTGTTTACAGGCAACTGGGGAATATTGATCAATTCTTCCTGTGACTATAAGACTGTTGTTATTGTGGAGAGGCATTCCGTTTGCACGCCTGCGCAGTAAAAGTGGCGTTTGAGCATGGATAGTGAACATCTCTATTCATTAGTAAGCCACGCATTAAACACAAAGGCTATTATTGGGTTGTTTGTGCGCACTGTTGCTCTAACAGCCATAAAGAAACAGTTAGTTTGCTTGTTATTGAGGCCTTTGGTCAGCATACATGTGTGGTGTAGGCCTACTGTTGACAGTGACAATAATGTCAAAAGGTCAATGCTGTGTGATTCATGAGTGAGCGTCAACACTTGACCCTGGCCTGGATCACTGGTGGTGCTTTTATTGCTAGGAGCACCTGCATAACCCCTGCATAAAATCTGATGGGTTCTTAATGTAGTGTCTTTGCAACGTGTGTCAAGGTACTCAAATTTAGAGATGGAGTTTGGGACCTGTTTTCTAGTTTAAAATATGTATTACATGAAGAAAATGTGACAGGAAATGGGGGGAGACAAACAGAGTGTCATCCAACATGTTCCCCAGCTGGACTTGAACCAGGCTTTCATGACATACTTGTAATATTGACTGGAAATTATGGATTCTTATGATTGGGGATTCATGATTTGCAGCAGACTGTAAAGTGTTAGATAGACGAATAGGCAAAGCAGCGGTTAATAAATAGCTTCAGGTGCTGTGAAGTTAATGCTAGAATAACACAGAAACATCTTTCCACATCTCAGTGACTCCTCTCCTTGTGTGAACTGTGAACATTCATATCTAACAGAATTGGTTCACAAGAACTCAGTTACAATATTATTCATTTACCAATGCCTGAAAAATGAAACTGTAGTTGTTAACCATGTACTTACTTAAGTTCAGAGCTCTACACAGTCAGAAACACAGCCTCATATTCAGATAACTTGATTTGCGACATTGTGTGAACCTTGTCTGACAATCTGTAGCTCGACTGATAACGCAGTCTGTTTTTGAGGTGTGACAAATGTGAAATGTGAGCCAAATCCTGCTGTACCTGTGATGTCCCTCTAAACAATATAGGTATGCAGCCTTTCTTCCCCGTACGTAGCAGGGTTTAATTTCAGTTGTTTACCTTTTTACCTGTCCTTTCTTATGCTTTATGTTGAATTGGCTGATATGGTGCAAAGTTAAAACCCATGCTGTGCACTAAAAAGCAACTTCCAACTTGTCTTAAATAATTTGATCTTTTGTTTTGAGTGTAATATGACATTGGGGCTGAACCACAGCGACTCATGGTGAAAGTTTGTTTACTTTTCTTAAAAGAACATGTACATTTAGTTAGGATTGGAAAGTTGCATGTTGAGGTTTAGCTCTTTATTGCCATGTTTTCTAAACTTGAGACTGTGCAGGTGATCTGAAGACTTAAAACTCAGTCCTCCATGCACCGGACCTTTAACCCCCCCCCCATACTTGCTAATCCTTAAACCCATTTTTCACATTGACGTGGAGTTTACCTGGTGGTCAAAGTTCAAAGGTCTTGCCTCAGAACCAACTTATCATTCTGATGAGTGTGGTTAGAAATGCATTAGTTATGGCGTTATGTTTGACAAAGTGACAGTTCTTTTTATTTGTGTCTGTTCACCCAGAAAAACGAATTGAAAACATCATTTTTTTTCTCTTTAGACTTAGGAGTAAATCACTTCCAGAAATGTTCCAAGAGATAAAATCTAAATATGCACCGAACCCTGATCAAATAGTAATAGCAAATATCATCCGTGTGGGTGGAGTCACGAAATCAAGGCAATCAGATAGTGTCATTCCAAAATGAAGAATATTTAAATAAAGCTTTTTTTATGTTTTTTGCAAACAGAGTGGATATTTCCACCAATGCTTTCCCCCCCCAGATTCCACTAGACTAGGAGGATTTGGATCTTGCCTGCTCTGTCTGCAGAACCTTATTTTACTTGCAAGTGGGAATGTTTTTTTCTGAAGGTGTGGTGAGTCGTTTGGTGCTTGTAATTCATCGTCAAGCTTCGCTGTTGTAATCAGTGGCACACAATGCTTTAAAGATAACGTTATCTCTCATGCACAATGCATGCAAAATGACTTTAGCAACAAACTGTCTGCCCATGCTCGAACAATGCATGGGCAGAGATCCCGTTCCCCTTTGAGTCAGACTTATGGGAAATGTCCATGCTGTTTTCTCTATAGGTAGTTTCTGTCCAACTCTTCTCCTGCACGTTGACAGTTGTGTCTGTAGGAACCTGACCCCTGTAATCAGTTTTCTGCCTGGGTGCATTCACAGCCTGGAGTGGCAGACTTTTAGAAGCAGAAACAAGTTCATGGTTTTCCTCCTTCAGTTTCTCAAACAGGACTTTCAGGTTCTGTCTTCAAGTGCAGAGTCTCAAGAGTTCATCATGCGTCTCTGTTGCGGGTCCACACAGAGATGTGTTGTAAATATGATTAGCAACAAGAATAATGTTCCACAGACCTATTTTTGAGTCTGCACCACCTGCAATATGTATTCGGTATAGTTTTAAGAGCATGTGTAAGACAAGTAACTGTCATCGAAATCTGACATTTGCTATGCGTGCATTTAAAAGAGGCTAAGAGAGTGTTATTGCAAAAAGCCTCTTCCACCGATTTTAAACACTCAACACACAAGTTTAACACTGCCTTGTTATCGAATGTTTAGGTTCATTGGCGATTTTGTTATTCCTCATCTGTCAAAGCAACCCCCCCAAAAAAGAAAATATACAGGTTTTAAGTATTTCCCAAACGCAGTTAGACACAAATGTGTGTACAGCTGCTCCAGATGGCTGCACTCGGAGAATGGAAATCACATCATGGTGAGACGAGATGCAATATGAAAAATTCACGGAAAACAGGAAATATTTCGAAAAAATCGGATGTTTCAACTGCTTTAGGACCAAGAATAGTATGGGCTCAGAACAGTCTCATAATACACACATGCACAGAGAAGGATTCACACTTGTATTTCATGATCCGCAAAATAATTCACACTTGTATTTCATGATCCGCAAAAGGAGTCACACTTGTATTTCCGGATCCACACTTGTGTTTTTCAATGCACCCACAAATATGTTCCGTTTCATATACAGAAAAAAGTTTTACATATGTATTTTTGATCCACACATTTGTTTTCCATTTAAAACCTCTGAACCTGCAAACACAAATCACTTTCTGTGCATGGATCACTGTGCATTCCTGTGTAGGGTTTTTGAGACTCCCCTGATGGTCACCCGATTCGTACTTGTAATTTTTTTATCTATAGCCAATCAGATGTCTCCTCCATTCTAAGCCAATCACATGAGCGCGCCACCCACGAGGGTATGATTTCTTGCGTTCATGACGTAGCGCTTCATGTACGCATTTTGCACTGTCCGGAGCTGACAGGTCCATGGAGCTAATCTCAGGACACCACTCTCAGTACTTTGCCACTTTCCGAACAGGAAATGCACACAAATGTAATCTTTTATATTATTAAGGTACAGCGCTACTTTCCGAACCATTAATGAATGCTTCTGTACACAAAAATAGCAGGCAAAACCGTTTTAAATGTGTGTTTCCTGTATGGCGAATACTGCTTTATTTATGTCTGTATGAAGTTGTTGTGAGTGTGGAGGGAGCAGCTACAGGTTAGCTTAGCCTAATCGATCAGTGGCATCTACTACGAAGTCAGTTCTACAGACCCTGGATATCTCTGAGTTATCTGGCTTAACTAATCCTAACAAGCGAGAACCCGCTAAGCGGTCCTACGACCATACTTGCCAACCTTGAGACCTCAGAAATTGGGAGCATTTCAAGCTGTTACGCAGCGTCCACACGGCGGCGTGCGTTGAAGCTTGCCGGTGAGCTTGTCTGAAACTCGACCAACAACCAATCACATGAATCTCCCGCCCCGGACACACAAGCACGAGGTTTGATTGGCTAGAGCTTGTACTGGCATATGATTTGATTGGCTGACGCTTCCGTCGAAGCTTCAAAAGTTGAACATTGCTCAACTTTTGAAGCAAGCAACGCGAGCAAAGCGAAGCAACGCTCCCACAATGCAGTTCGGCAAACCGTGACGTCACCCCATTCAAAGTGAATGGGCAGAAGCGTTGAAGCCTCAACACACGCCGCCGTGTGGACGTCAAGGAACATCATAGTAGCACAGTAGTCGTATGTCTCGTATTGATCAAGGAAGTAGTAGGTGCTAAATGTCTCGTAGTTGAATCAAAGATCAAGGGGGGGGGGGGGTGGAATCAGTAGTGTATGTCTCGAGGCTCGTAAGTTGAGTCAGGAACAGGTAGTGTATGTCTCGCTTAGTTGATCAAGGAAGAATCAGTACGGGTAATATATAGTGTGACTCTTCTGTCTTCATTTCCGTCCCAAGGAGTAGTGATCTTCCTGTGCGAAACTCTACATTTGACTCACAGAATAAAGTATAGTCTCGACTCTAATATCTTCCGATGAACGTGGTCTTTTACTGTAAAGTCTTGATAAGACGTACAGGAGACTTTTGCGTCGATCTGTCACACGAACGGTCGTAACGGAGTGTCCTTATTTGAGGTACTCTAGGTGTAAGTGTTTTCGAGCGATAAGAACTTTTATCGGTTGGATAAAGAAATGTTGATCACATTTACATTACCTTTGAGACTTTGCTACTCTGTCTGAGTCCGTTCTCTGTGTCTCGCTCTCGTCCTTGAAACTAGTCCGTTTTGATGATCTGCCTAGAAATAACCTCCCGAAGCCCGGCCTCTTAAGTGTTCTGTAGCAACGACACAGGTGCTAGTTAGTGTAGCCACTTGTGTGTGCGACCCTACGGGTTGGTTAAGACTTCTAGAGATGGGGTCCTGAGTACATAAATCGACCGACGACTCCTTATTAGTTTGTAACATCAAATATTTTGGTACATATTCCGATGGAACTGTATTGGAAGATAGTCGACTGCGGTTGTCCGTCCTTTATCCATTAGCGTAAGAAGAGGCTGCGTTACAACCAACACACTCGCGGCACAACCTCTCTTTAGTCGCTTCATTTGCCACTGAAGTACAGCGGTCGGCGCCTTCGTCGTCAGCCCGAGCGACCGATCCCAGACACTATGTTTTGCCCTCCGACTGTTTTCTTGTTTGGTACCTAGCTTGTCTTTCTCGCGTTCGTGCCTCGGTAAATTCTTGTCCCTTGGCGTATGTCCTATACCAGCAGCTTTCACAGCGATCCGTAATCCAAGAAGATAAGAAGTACATCCGAACAGCCGCAAACGGAGTGTGTCGTCGTTGATAGCAAGGGAATCAGTAGATGTATGGTCTCGGTAGGTACATATGATCAAGCCATTTTTGAAACAAGTATAGCAGTCAATCGACTCAAAGAAGATCAGCCATACGATTGATTACATTATCAAACATTTACATATAAAGACACTCTATAGTTGAATACAACATACTGATTCGCGCCGCGCCTCCTGAACTACGCTGTTATCACTTATAGTGGGATCACTATTTCTATCAAAAGGTAGATGTGGTGTTGGTTATGTGTGATTTGTCGCGGGCGTTTGGTAGTGTTTATGGACTGCGAGATGGGGTATTGCGGAAATAAACTTTATGCGATATTACAGACTCAAAAAAACGGAGGCCTCTTTTTTATTTACCCNGGTTTAAGGATAAGCAGAGTTGAAGAGGTGGGTTTTGAGATGGGACTGGAACAGGGTGAGGGAATCAGACTCACGGAGGTCTTGGGGGAGGGAGTTCCAGAGCTTCGGGGCTGCCACAGAGAAGGCTCTGTCCCGAAGCTCCGGAGTTTGGCCTTGGGGATTGAGAGCAAACCGGCTGAGGTGGATAGCATAGAAGTCTATGAAAATATTACCCTGTTTTATTTGAGTTTATTGTCTCAATTGATCGTTTCAAGTCTTCTTCAATACAGCCTGTTTATTGTGTAACGCATAGTCCCCTTTAAAAAAGACGATAAGCAGAGCAAGTCTGATTATATAGAAGTCTATGAGAAATGTACTCTCCGTCTCACTTGATTTCCTACCTCGGTAAACACTGTACAATCGCACCTGCTATTTGTGGCTGACCCCCAATCAGGGGCATGCCATCAGCCCTTTGTGTTTAAGTCCTGATTTACCATCAGCAGCAGCAGTTAACATTTCATGGAAGAGTTTCATTAGACTGTCTGTCTGGAGAGACCTTCGGTTAGAGGCTTTTAAACTATGACAAGAAGAACATTGTGGAGGAAGTACTTTAAACCTTTTGACATGAAAATGGTCAAAGATTTTTGACAGGAAAAACTTGAGGGAAACAAAAGATTTCTGGATGTTGATCCCTGCAGAAGTGTTTTATGCTTTCTGATATGAGAGCAGCCTCACATTATCATACATGGTGAAAGCACCTGCTGCTGTACAGCGTCTCTCTGATGCATTAAAACTCACTCAGCCCTGTAATATATTCCACATGCCAGATCATCATCTTCCTCCCCAGCCTGACTTTAACTCCTCTTACTCATCACCTTCCTCAGCCTTAATGTGCCCCCCCCGCCCAGAGCCTCTCACTATCTGCAGCTTTAGCCTGGCCCTATTTGTTGTTTCCCCACAGACATTTTCATTTAGATGATGTCAGGATAGACACAACTCATTCTGCATGATGTTTACTCACCGAGATACAGGTCGCTGTTCTGTGAGGTGATTTAACATCTTTAAATTAAATAAATAAAGCCGCATGAAGAAGATCGGAGAAGTGTGCAGAGGTGGAAGATCCTTTACTTCTCTGGTCTAAAGATTCTCCATACATTAAAAGTCCTGAATTTAATTCAGAAGTATTGTCAGCATACGTATCAAAAGTAAAGGTATTTATTCCTCCTTTACAGTCTTATCAATAAGTGTGTTTTAATAATGTAGTTTGTCAATGAGGAGCTTTTTTTCAAATAGTCTAAATACTACTGGTGTTTAGTAGCATAGCATTGCATGATATCATATAACATCGGAACATTGTGACATCTGAAACACTCAAGCTGCTATTGGCTAGCGCTCCAACACATAGTATGTGATGGCTAAGGGGTGGGACAGCTCTAAGCAGTTGACCAATCACAACTGAGCCGGCCAGCTAACCAATCAGAGCAGGCTGGGCTCTGGTTTCAGACAGAGGGTGAAAAGAGGTGCTGCAGCTCAGGCAGTATGAGAGAAATAAAGAGCTTTTTGAACATTAAAGCATGGAGACATGTCACAGTAGAGACCCTACATACTGATATACACCTGAACATCAGCAGGAGAGGACTCTTTAAAGTAGAGACACTACATACTGATATACACCTGAACATCAGCAGGAGAGGACTCTTTAAAGTAGAGACACTACATACTGCTGAGACTGCCAAGGCACACNCTCCTGAACAACAACAAAAAGCCCACGTTTTATCCAGTTTGTACACAACGATGGAGAAACTTAACAAGCAGCAGTGGTCCACTGAAGAGACCAGCTACCTACTGGGAATCTGGTCTTCTGAAGAGGTACAGAGGAAGCTGGAGCACAATCGGCCATTGTTGTTGTTGTCGGTGTGAGCTGTGAGGGGTTTCCGAGCGGTTTGGCTTTATGAAGCAGGCACGCAAACGGTTACGTCATGATGCAAACGATGACGCAATGACGCAGCACCAGTCGGACTCTGGGCAGTGTGAAAAGAGCCAGAGCTAAACCGAAGAACCGGTTCTGAACCTGAAAAGCTCTACCACGGAGCTTGAACCGGAGTTGCGTTGTTGTGAATGAGGTATCAGAGCCCTATCTCTCTAGGGCTCTCGTGCAACTCATGCAGCAAACTCCGGAGTCCACTCAGCCACGTTAGTGTCGGTGTCTCCTGGGGAGTTTCATGAACATATCGGACTTATCTTATGGATTGCTGTGCATTATACTTGTGTTGTGTAGTTCATACTTTATTCCAACTTTAAATATTTTAATACCTGAACACACTGCTGCTGTTAAATAATTTACCAATTTGGGATTGATAAAGTGTCTGTCTATTTATTGTATAGATAAAAAAAACACATCTATGCTTTTTCAAGCTAAAGGTGATACACACTATAAACTGTATACTATTATTTTTCAAAGACATGTTTCAAAAGCATATATTGCTATGTTTAGGACAAACAATTAAAGACTGCTTTAATTTAACAAATTCTGCAACATAAAAGTGGCAGATTTGCTTTATGAAACAGACCAGACCTACAGTAGGCTGCATGCCAACACAATTAGGAAAATGCCCACATCTTACTATGTTGTTCTGAAGAGCTGAAGCATTCATACACAATGGATAAAACGGTGTTGTCTCATTCTATATCCTGTGAGAAAATGATATACATTTAGCATTAAAAATTTGACATGCTATTCCTAGACTGAGGAAGATCTGAATAATCAACATATTTGAATGGAATCTCTAACATTTCCATGTAGAATAAAGACAAAAGAGCGATTATGCAAATTACATTTATTGAAATTTTAACCAGAAGATGAAGTCTCAAAGAATGTTTTAAATAAAAGGACATAAAACAAAAAGGTGGATAATAATAAAATCTATTAAATGTATATGTAAAGACGTTTGGTCAAATGAAATGACACTGAGCAAGTGATAACAGCAACGCCCAGCGTGGATGAAGCTTGTGCAGGTCTTTCTTCATGCCCCCCCTCCTAGGATCTAATGCTGTCCCTCAGAGGAAGTAGGAAACGGGATAAGACCTCTGGACGCCACGCTGTCTCAATGATCCACACTGTTAATATGAGAGGAAAATAATGATTTTAGGAAATGAAAAATATGAAGTTAATAAATAAAACTCAGCTCGGGGGCTGTCATGGACGGTAGGTTTTCCTACAAAGAGAAGTAGTACACTCAGCCTCCATTGATTTTCATATCGAATTAGCGTGTTAATAAAATAAGATATCATGGCTTATACTTGCATATATAAGTATATCTAAACAGAATCATGAAAGCCTGTTGGTAGAGTCAGGCACACGATTCTGTTTAAGTGTGTGTGCCGGTGTCTGACCGCTCACTCACTGCTAGCTATGTAGCTAACTGTCTCTGCTGTTAGGCTACTTAGCTTGCATTGTTATGGATCTAAAGTTAGCAAAAGCTAACTTTCATAGCACAGCTTTTCTTTACTTCTCACTTCTCACAATAATAAAACAGACCGTATAGTACAGCACAAACAACACAAATGATCACATGATATTTTCACTTTATAATTATAATAGTTGGAAATGCTGGTTCTTCTGGGGGTCTTCTGTCAACTTTTGAAGCAAGCAACGCGAGCAAAGCGAAGCAACGCTCCCACAATGCAGTTCGGCAAACCGTGACGTCACCCCATTCAAAGTGAATGGGCAGAAGCGTTGAAGCCTCAACACACGCCGCCGTGTGGACGGGCCGTTAGAACTGTTAGCGCCCGAGCCTCGCAGCGGGGAAACTGACTTATAAAGATGAAAAGAGCATCTACACATGCTTATTGTAGTTGTAAGTGCAATGCCTTGCTGCCTGTAGCACCATCCTTGATGGAGTACAGTATGTGTGGGCTGGACCTGTATTTTACAGGAAAGGAGTGAGCAGAGAGTAGAGTTGTCCATTCTTGTTCTGTTTTCTGTGACTATCTTCCTCCCCATGCTGAATACCCTCTCAGTAGAGATGGGTGAGTCCTGATTCATCCGGATCATTAACCCGGATCCTAGTAATGACCTGGGAGTGACGAGTCTCCCCTCTCCATTAACCCGAGTCCTTTGAGTCGTACACCTGGTGACGTACAAATTAAAACTATAAATTGCGTCACTCGCTACTCTCCTTATAACATGTAAAATCACATTACAACGTACCCCAGTCCGTCTGCCTAGCCTTTAGCACAGTGGTAACCAACCTTTTCAAGCCCAAGATCACTTTTTATTTCAAAATGTAAACCGAGATCTACCAATACGATATCTTCCAAAAAAAACACTTAGGAGTAAGACTATTCATCGTCATATTTATTTTTGCAATCAATTTATGTTACAACAGGCTCAATGTACGTGTAAAGATGCACACAAAGAAAGACACAGTTATGCACATTTATCTGTGCAATGTACAATATTCATATTTACGGTAGGCATATCTGTTCAATACAAACTATTAATATTTACAGTATCTGTTGAATGCACTATATTTAGTTTCTCAGTTCAATTAGTAATATTCACATGTACAGACATTAGCCTACAGTTCAATGTAATCCATATTAAAGTTTCTCTGGTTCAATCTGCACAATATAATTTTCATAATGCTCAAGTTGCTCTATCAAGCCCTGCCTTTAATGAGGACTGCTGTGACTGCACATTATCTGTAAGCCTTTTGAAATCTGGGCGCTGATAGTAGTGGATTGCCAGCCGGAGGCAGTCAGTAAGATGTGCGTCAGTCATACGAGTATTCTATACTTGACTATGGATTTAATTATTTTCATTTGTGAAAAGGCCGTTTCACATAAGTATGTGGAGGCCAAAGTAGGCCTTCAGTTTAAGCGCACATGACACAATCAGTGGATACCTCTCTCTACTCACGAGTGACCAAATTCCTGATCTCTTGCTCTGGCCTTTCAATTCAATATGGCTTTGCATTCCAATGCATCTTCCATGTCCACACCCATAGGTAATGTAAACACCTCGCCTGCATTTTAGCCTGACAGTCTGTTCAAATGTCCACGCTGAGGAAAGGGTTTGATACAGAAACGCAACTACTTGGCCCCGCATGTCTCTGTAGCTTGGTAGCTCCACAAATCAAATGGCACCCAAAACTTCCTGATTTCAGTTTTGTTCAAATCGCGGCCCGCAGAATTGTTCAGAGATGGAAAGGCCATTTTGTCATGTGAGGTTTTTTGTGACAACGCTTTTCAAGGATTTGGCGGAAACGTGTGTCAGCCTGCGGGCATGTCTTAACTGAGTGGTCGCACAAACTCGGCAGGCTTCACTTCTTGAACTGCCTCCACTGGCGCTAATCA